>NC_136507.1:86177544-86240044 GCF_053919585.1 Euprymna scolopes
TACTAGTGTCATGCTGTTATGTAAGATGTGCGACTATAGCAGTTAAGGTTTGGGAGATATTACAGGTTATATCACTCCTTATTTTAGTACAAGTTTCCAGAAATTAAGTGCCGCTTTCTTAGGGCTTTGTATCATTTAACATATCATAAACACGCTTTGTTCATTGATCGAATACTTCTTGATAAACACAGATGTTCCAATGAGGTTAGAGCTACGGAGCTGTTATACACCCTGTTTTAGTGTTACAAGAAAAGCCAAACACGTGGATAGAGTAGATATTAATTTATCAATAAGAACACATAAATTTGTAAAATGTTCGTCTATCCGGCGAACGACCTCACTTAGTCCACCGGTTATAGACTCCCATGTTACAACCTTTATGACGGTAGGCATTTTCTGTGGATCAGTTCATTCGTGGGAAACATAAGTAGTTCCGCCCCCCCCAAAAAAAAACAACTATATGACCACTTCTTATTGTGAAGTTTTTGTTTAAAGGCATATCTCCTAATCAGAAATTGGAATAAAAATATACTTTCATATGAGTTTAATTTATTTTTAAAAAGTATCTTATTACCGCATTAAAAATCTGTGATGTTGAAACGGATTACGGATAAAAGATTTCTTAGAAAAGTGATCGCGTATGATTGAAATATTAAATATGCATTGGGTTTTCTGACATTATCCAGAATATTCATCGGTTTTAACGTTGTTGTTTCGTATTCTTATTGTAGTACTTAATACATTTTTGATTTATAAAGCATGATTACGAATTATTATCCCCATTAATGTCTGTCTTCCATATTTGTTGCTAGCACACCGGGTTTAGGCCACGTAATCCTCTGGCCTGCTATGGGTAAGATGCTGCACTGCCCTAGAATCCTAAAGACTCAAAGATACTATCAAGTGCTCTACGGTGCCAGGTAGGTTTTGCCCGAAGATAGCAGGTTCAATCCTACCTAAAGCAGAACAGGGGATTAGTTGACCAAATCGTGCTAAGACAACAGCAACCATGGAAGGCAGTGCTTACTGTAAATGCAGTTACAAGAGTCATCATTCTTATCCCGCCGCGGTTAACCACTGGAAGAAGGCCAGAACATGAGTTGGACGAAACGTTGTGAAACAATAACTTATAAATTAAGGATAAGTCCGCAAAAAATGAATGCACAAATACTGAAGCCTCATCTCAACGAATAAATATATAATAAAGCAATATATATATATATATATATATATATATATATATATTTATTCTTTTATGATATATCTATCTATCTATCTGTATAGCTATAAAAGTGAAAATGTCTGCCTGTCTTTGCTCTATGGTAGTTAAGGAAGTCTATTATACAGAAAGACATTATTTTACATATTCCCACCTTTTAATATATACATATGCACATAACCTTATGAACAGCACATAGGACCCGAGCAAAGCCGGACGGAACTGCTAGTATATATATATATATATATATATATATATATATATATATATATATATATATATATATATATATATATATGTGTGTGTGTGTGTGTGTGTGTGTGTGTGTGTGTGTGTGTGTGTGTGTATGTGTTTGTGTATACTAAACAACTAAAATAAACAAATATAATTTATTAGATTACACGAGCTGATAAAACCAGGAATACATATAAACTATGAATACAAAATAAAAAAATAGTCGTGTAATTAATATAAAATAGATAAGATTAAATACATAACTTGTATAAATTTACTATTTAAAATATTTTATTTGAAGTAAATTTAAATATAAATAGGAACCTCTGCAATCTTGAAAACAAAATTAATACGTAAACATTATATAAAATATTATGAGCAACCTTACAATAAGAGCAATATAATTCAGTACATTTTTTATAGCAATGTTTGTAAGGAAATCATAGGATCAATTAAAAACGTGACATTACATGTTCTTACTTTTTGCTTATGCCATATACTTCGATAATTACAACATCTACAAAATCACCACCAAAAGATATAAACTTTACCATTGAGATTGTGAAAGCATCTAGATGAAACATATGGAAATATGATGCCTAGAAAGAATAGAAAGTTTCATGTTGATGTTACAATGGGTTAACCGGGTTCGCGTTTTGGTAGCTGATTTTTATATTTATATATTTATCGGTAAATGAGAGATGATAATTATTTATTAAGACACTGCTCGAATAAACTTGAAAATGCGTTAGCTAAAGCTTAATTATTAAAACCATTGAAACTTAATGTAACAGTAAACAAACAATAAAGACAATAAAAGCTTCTTTAGATATAACATTGGACATATATAACTATGATATGTCAATAATCATATAATATAGATATATTATATGATAATGATACGTCAATAATCATTATGACATTATCTAAAATCATACAATTATGATACGTCCATAATCATATAATATGGACATAATAATATAATTAGAACATATAGGTTAATAAATTATTTAATCGATTATTCAAAAGATATTAGGAAATATTAATAACCATCGAGTAGAAGTTTAAAAATAGACAGGGCTTGACTTTACTTAATCCACCACGTACTTAAGATAGAAACAAACATAACTTGGAGCCCAATTTTTTTAAAATAGCAGTTCCAGATAATTGTATTGTTTATATAACTCAAAATGTATGATTTCAGAATATGCTTTGAAAAATAATTAATTGATATAAGGAAGAGTGTTTGATTTGGAATTGATCTTTGGAGAAACCCGGTGTGTATACCCTCTAATAATTAAGGGAATATTTATATAAACAATTAATAATAATCATATTTAGAAAGTAATAAACTGAATATGGAGTTTTCCATAGCCCCACAAGCTTGCGTTTTACGGTTGGTTACTTCCTCATTTCTGAGACAGTGTTGTGGGAAACACCACGTATTTTGCGATAGAACCTCATTTAAACTGTATCATACTTTCAGCCTCTGTTGTTAGGTTCCGCCATTTACAAGCATACAGAAATACCGATATTACTAATGTGCGCATTATTCTGATCTTTGATATATACCGATATTTCCATATTGGGTTGGGTTTATGTTTGCTAAAATGATTTAACTAATTCTAGATAATATCTCATATTTATACCCTTAATCTAAAAGACGTTATGTAAAGCTATTTATAGCTCCAAGTTTCATACAATTCGCCGTGATATATGTAGGTTTGCTATTATTGTTACGTGTCACCACCATTGTTTTTTTCTGAACTTATCTGCATGCCATATAGTGTAGAGGTATTTTCTAGACGTTCAACTAGATTTGTTACTTATATGTAACATAGTATCACGCCATTGATGTCGTCAGAAAATCCAGGGTCTGTGATGCTTCTCAATCATATGCT
The DNA here is from genome assembly GCF_053919585.1 of Euprymna scolopes. NCBI lineage: Eukaryota > Metazoa > Mollusca > Cephalopoda > Sepiida > Sepiolidae > Euprymna > Euprymna scolopes. The sequence continues at coordinate 86,180,899 of NC_136507.1, forward strand.
GATACCCCTCTTCCAGAGCATAATCTATGATTCTTTCCAGGAAGAGGTTAAATAATGCGTGAGAAAGCAAACAGTCTTATCTCACTCACACTGTTGTCCTGGATCAATTCTCATTTTGTTATCAACATAAACAACACTGGTCGGTGTGTCATACAAAATCTTGATGCCTCTAGTGAGGTTGGTATTGACATTATAGAGGCTCATAATGACCCAAAATTTTGCATGTCATACTCAGTCGAAGGCTTTCTTAAAATTTTAAGCACATAGTAGACATCCTGATAGTGTTTAATGGACATCTTGCACAGTATTCTTAAATTGAAGATCTGTTCCGCTGTACTTCGCCGTGCTCTAAAACTTCCTTGTTCTCCATCAATACTCATATCTGCTTATGGTTTAAGTCTGTTTAGCAAATTTGTAAACATAAATTTTTTGGATGATTGATAAGGCTAATTGATTCGGTAGTTTTTGTATTATTGATGTGCCTATTTTTGGAATAGTGATGATTAAGGACCGTGTTTATGGTTAGGGGTGTTCCTCGGTTTAGCCAAATCTTATTGCAAGCGGTCAGTGGGACTTGTATTGCAGATTTTCCACTTTCATGAAGTAACTATTATGGTATATTTTCGCTCCTATGTAGTTTCCCTTCTTCAGCGATGTAACTGATGCTTCAAATCTATGTCTAAATTTTGGGTGGTAATATTTGTAAATTGCAGATGGACTTACTAAACACCTGGATCCCTAATAGAGTTGCTGTTGTAAAACTATGAGCAGTACTCTGCCAGAAAGTTAGTGTGTCTTGCTATTCTGTTAGATATATATCTGCTGTTTCTTTGATATTGGTAATATGTCTTTTTTTCTGGTAAGATGTTTGACTAACTGATACATTTAACTGGATTTTAATCGAGTTTAAGTTATATTTTATATGATTTTTCTTACCGGCTGATTTGCCTCAATATATATTGTGGCTCCTTCAATACTTACTTTTGTTTTAAAATCTTTCATTCTTTAACACATATCTAAAACCTCAGCTGCAATTCAGAGTGGTTTATAGTGTATGGTGTTTGCCAAATACTTAGCTAGCAACTAATGTTACTGCTGTGTTAAACCTATTAATCAAGATGTCCATGTCAATTCCATCAGTGTATACTTAGTTTAATGGTGCGAATTTCGTATCTAGCGAAGCTTGAAAAGCTTCTGTGATTTCAGCGTCTTAAATTTTTTCGAGATAAAACTTAAGTCTTATTTACCAGGATGTTTCTTAGCTTTTTTATGTGGTGTTTATGTGGAGTTTAAAGGTCATCATTACTAGTTATTTATCGCTTTCGATATCAGGAACGAGAGAACGGATATATATATATATATATATATATATATATATATATATATATATATATATATATATACATATTTATATATATATACATGCATATATATCTGTATGTATATATATATATAATTAAACACATATGCACACACACACACACACACACACACACACACACATATATATATATATATATATATATATATATATATATATATATATATATATACTTGTTTGTAATATTCCGAATTTTACTGGGTTTGTATAATTCAGTAAATATTATATAGCAATGAATTTTAAGCCGTATATATATATATTTATGTATATATATATATATATATATATATATACAACATATTTGTAGATATATATATATATATATATATATATATATATATATATATATATGTATACGCACACATATATACTCACGCATATATATGCACACACATATATAGACACATGTATATATATACACACCCATATATGCACACATATACATACACATATATATACACAGACATATATATATATATATACAGACGCATGTATATATATACATATATATATATATATATATATATGTGTGTGTGTGTGTGTGTGTGTGTAAAGGGTGAGATAAACATTGAGAAAAATAGAGAAAAGGATGAGAGAGTGGAGGAAACAAACGAAGAGATTAAATCCTTCGTTCGTAAACACAAATCCACATAAGAAAAGAAATATGAGACATGATGTATCTAATATGTTTTATGTGGTCATAGCGGCCATATTGTCTGCTTAGAGTTCAGTGGGTGCTTATAATAATCTGGTGAAAAGAGGTGTTGGATAATAGTCAAAATATGGGCGAAGTGAAGATTTTATTTGAAATCAAGCCAACACTGATAACATATTTATCGGTACCAAATAATGTGTAGCCCTTGGTGATTATCGATGTGTATTGAGCAAAAAACAAGAAAAACAATATTGGTTTACGTCACTTCTTATTCTTATATGTCATATTATTCTGAATGTATCGTACATATTTATTGTTACTTATATGTTTTTTTATAATGGATTAATTAGTGTTAAACAACGTTACGCCTAGTTATTACTGAAATGGTATATATTCTAAAGAAAAAAAATACCTTAGATTTCAGAGAAATATGGTGAGTGCCAAAACATTATTTTCTCTAATGAGAATATTGGGAAAAGGAATCAACTTCTTTTTTAATACTTTCGCTATAATAATAAAATAGTCGAGACTGTAAGGTTTTCAAGTCGCTATTAATCAAGACGAAAGAATAAATCAAATAAAAATAACAGTCATGCTATGGTTCTACGTGTGTTGCTTTTTGTATTTTGTTGTCTTCATTCGATAGATTTGAGCTACACATTAAGCGTAAATAATTAAGATTTGACGTAAATAAAGAGGCTTATTTATAGTCGTCTTTTGGAAACATTAAAGCGTCAACAAAATGAGTTATGCAAGCAATATCTCTAACTGACGTATTTTGTAACATGTATGCATCGCTAAATATTAAACAGTAAAATCACTTATAGTAAAATCTTCATTTTAAAGACATTATTTAAATTCAATAAGGTCAGAGCATAAGCGTTTTCCTAATTAATAAGATACGCATTCGAAGTAATGCCAATAAATGCAGATACCGCAACGAGGTGTGAGTCATCTGGCAAGTTGCAAGGTTCTTTTGCGGGATGGCTACTACACAACAAGACATGATGGATTATGTAAGTACCTCCACTGGACCATCTGTAAAAGAATTAAACATACAATGTAGCAGCAAATCCTGCGAACATCAGCCTGAAAGACAGTTGGATATGGCGTATAATCCCTACAGTCAGCTACCTTTAAAATGCTGCCGTCAAACCTGACCTAGTTATATCAGATAAGTCACAGAGAGTTGCAACCTTGGTTAAAGTGAATGTCTCTAATTATGGAGGTCTCAACAGAACTGAAAGAAAGAAATAGACCAAATTTAAGGTATCATGTATGATATGAAAATAAACTGGAGTCTAAGGGAGATATCAATCATACTAGTTAGTATGGTGCGAGAGAGCTTATGAAGAAGCACCTGACGTCCTGCCTGACAAATATTCTTGGGGACCCAAGTGCAAAATAGATCCAGACAATTGCACTGAAGGGAACAACAGGGATACTAAATATATGTCACTGTAGGTTTCAATAAAAACCTGGGCAACATTGGCAGTTGGTTTGGCTGCTCCATACCCAAGCTTACTATCTTCAAAAGGAGAAACATTTAAAAGAAAAAGATATAAATTCCAAGGCTCCTATTTCTTAGATTCCCATTTTCTAAATACATGAAGCTATTTTATCTAGAAAATATGATTTTCCAACTTACGCTAATCCCTCTTTTATACGTCATTCTCGCAAGGCTTCCAAAGTCTCAATTGAGACAGAAACTGAGAGAATATAACTATTTTTCTTAGATTAAAATGAATCGCATGGAAAGCAAAGTCTCCCTTAAACAACCTGCGATAAGTCAAGAAAAGAAGTTTGATGTTTATTTTATATCCTCTCTTCCACATTTTAATAATGCAGACATACTAGAAAACACACACACATATATATACGTTTAAATATATATATATATATATATATATATATATATATATATATATATATATATATATATATATATACGTGGAGCACCAACATTCGTGTTTTTAGTTTATTATTTGATATTTTTTATTTTTTCAATTATGAATATGAATTTAAATTTTAATAATGCGGGTGGTTTTACACCATGATATACTGCTTGAGACGCGTTATGAAAACTTTAACTTACATCAACTATTCATAAACAGAAAATGAAAATACTACATAATAAAACAAGTATTTTAAAATCCAATTATATTGGTAGCTCCTCTCCTTTAAATATACACGTGTTTTTCATGCTTTCATATAGTAAATATTTTGAATAGTATATGTTTGGTTCCCGTCTTCCACAAAGCAATGAACACTTTATCTTCCTTTAAAAAAATGAAAATCCACAAATCAGTTTGCACTGTAATAAAGTCGAAAGTAGAAAATGTTGGAAAGGCTTTTTCAGCTGAATTCCCAAATGGAAACCAAAACAAGGCAAGAAGTCAACATATGTAAATATGATTGTCATGCAAAAACGAATTATAACCATTTTTTTTAAATTGAAATTATAAGACTCTTTCCCACTTTTATATATCGACCTTCTGGACTTGTTTATGTGTCGTGCTAGACCGACAGGAAAGTTATTCATCACTGGTAGAATCAGGATACGTTTTAGATCTTTAAGCAGAGTGAACCTCGGGGTTATGATTAACTACTTTATCTTTTGTCCAACTTACCCCAAATACGGAAATATGCTAACACTGTTTATCAGGTCAATAAATCGGATTTGTTAAGGTAACATCAAGTAAAATGTTTAACTAGGATCCGAGCATGGAAAACGTGTCACATGACTCAATGTTACGAAATCCTCTCGATCATCACAGTGTCGAATTTCTCAAATGTTTAAGGTATACCTCGAGGGGTTTAATTACCTAAACGATCGGCTCATATTTGCTCCTTTTACGAAATGGTTTTAATAAAATTTCCTCAGGCTTACAGAGCCAAACAGATGATACAGTGTCAGCTTAAGAGCTCTTTTAAAAATTGAACATAGGCTTGTGATGAGTGATATTACTAGCGGTGTATGATAGATAGCTAATAGTACGTTAGACATCCTGTGGAACGTTCTAACAAAAGTTAATGGGTATCTTTTGCGACTGAAATGCTAATAAAATAGGGGTACTTATAATGCTGTTATGACGCTCATATTTTCTGTTCCCTCTCGAATAATGTTTATGGATCAAATGCCGAGTTTCAGCAGAAAATTGATTGAATTTCTCTGACATAAACGAAATTCCTAGATCGGAGTAGATAAAAAAAAATCGAGGATGGAAAATATAATCATCAGGCACTGGTCTGTAGTTTGAGAGTAGCAAACGAAAGCAGAAGGAAATCTACCACGAGTATAATATCCATAAAAATTACGGAAGTATCGTGAAATCAATTCCTTTATATTTGCAGCCGTTTAAGTCAATGTCTCTAGTACAATACTCATATAGATTGCAGGAATGGTGAATAATGCCATAGAAATTACCGAATGTAGTTTTAAAGTAAACACGCACTTATTTTAACTTTACGAACACTGATATTGCGTGTTTCTATAATAGCAAGTAATTATTTACCCTTTAATATTAAAATTTTATTTTATATATGATCTTTAACAGGACCTACTTTAGTAGCGGAGGCAAAACATGAAAGTGTCGGTTTAGTAGAATAGTAAACGTTGGAAAATTTGCTCGGTATGTCACAATTTCGGCATACATTGTTGGGGGCAGAACAATAACGGCAATCAGTCTAAAGCTGACGTTTTCCTCCACAATTGTAGCACATGTCACGACTAAAAAGGGCAGCAGATAATTGTACAGTAAAATTCCCTACGCGGATCAGCGCAATAAGTTAGCACGTATTCATTAATAGTAGTAGTAGGGACAGCACACACATTTAGTCGCAATAGCAGTAGCAGCAACAGTAGGTTTAATCTGTGAGAGCTACAGCATAGCTTGAAGGTTATCCTGTTTTAAAGTTATAGCACATGACTTATGATTTGATTATTATTTCCAAGAAGTTTTACGTGAGTCTGTCGAGAGCGAAAGCACCGTATAAACCTACAAGTCCATTATTGTAAGTAGCAACAGTAACATTCTTGAAAACAACAGTGAACCACAAAACTATTCAAGATCTAATGATAGTATTCAAATGTCTCAGTTTTCTGTAGTAGGTGTGTGAGAAATAAATGTGTAGCATGAATCACGTTAAGAGGTTTTACATAAATAGCTTTTAGTAATTCAATAGCATGTTCGAACCCAGAAAACTCTTGAATGTGATCCGATCGTTTACAGAGAAGAGTTAATTGATTTGTCGTGGGGGCGTTTCTTAAACGGGTGTTTAGACCTAAGAGCGGCAACCAGCTTCCCGGGTAATAAGCACGATCAAACGATACATACATTCTCTTACATCAATATAGCGTATTCGACTATACAGGGCTGCTACATCTGGTCGTCGAGTTTTTTACGTTTCAAGGTAACACCTATCGCCGGTATTAAATGGCAGGTACCGTTTCTTTTTTGCTGAAAATGAAAACTTGTACAATACATTGAACGTTGCATGTAATAAGAGTATAATGCACCTGTTTATTTATTAAAATGTATGTTACTATTATTTTAAAAATGTCCGAGCTTATTAAAACGGATCAATACGTGTCAGCAACGACCGGTGATAAACTACTATGCATCGGTTGCACAGTGAATTCAAAAGTCGACTGTCTAAAACAATACGCTTTAATTATCATGAGTTAGTTCACATACAGAATGTGAAAAAGAGAAAGAGAGAAAAATGCATATATCACATTTGAACATTGTTGAAAATTCGATTGTCAGCAAGCAGGCGTAACCTCCATCAAATGTTTGCACTCATTTACACTAAACACTTGTTAGTCCTCTCCACTCTTACTCATGCTGACATATTTTTTTTTAATTTCCCGGTCAAAACGTTAGTGCCTTACCGCAGGAACATTAAAAATCTGATAAAAGAACCCTAAATGTTGGGAGCTGGACTCCTCCGAAAATTTTTCTAATCTTTGTGGGACACGATAATCCAAGCAATGGTAGCACTAATGTTTACGTAAAGGGCTTCGAGAAGGCTGGCTTGTCGGGGCAACATTTGACAAATAGTAATATAACGATACTATATTCTTTCAGAGACTGCTATCTTGAGATTACACAGAAACTACATTGAACTTGCCCATCCGATTTCTTTTATCCATATTCAAATTAGTATAAACACTTAGTTGTTTAAACTGTGGTGTAAAAAGGATTTATCAACTGAATTTTACACCAAAGCAAGAGGCAAACGCTGATGAATTAAAAAAAAAAAATTAAAAGGAGGTATTTTAATAGAAAAAATCATGTAAAAAAACATTATAAACTTTATTCATAAAAAATGGCGCAAGGTTAAACACACGTTAAAGCACACTTGACAATGAGATGGATGTGCAAGCTCTCTCTTAATGTGTTGTACAGGGTGACTAATAAGTTATTTTACAGTTTGAAAAGAAAACAACTGTTTCTTAAATTACTGTATTTAATTAATATTTTTCCTTAAACAATTTAGAGTGTGGAAATTTTCTTTGACTTAATTACAAAAGATATTGTTTTTAAGTAGCATCTATTCTCTGCTTCACTAAGTTTAGCTTTTTCTAAGCGCGTTTCTATGACAATTCTTAACATCGGGGGTTGTAGGAAAAGCCTTTTCTGTTGTATGTTTGCCTGAAGTTCCTAGATGATTCGACACTTATTTGCATACATTTTGTTTTTAAGATATCCCCAAGGCTAAATGCCTGGTGCTGTCAAATCAAATGAACGCGAATGTCATTCAAAATCGAAATTTAGAGATATTTTCCGATTTTAAAATATCATAATTTCAGAAATGCGTTATGGCTGTAGCTCTATGAGCAGTTGCTCAATATGTTTTCTAATAATACACTGGAATGATTTCTAACTGTGGTTGCAGAAAATTCGCTAGCATATCTAAAGCCCTCAACAGTTACACTCACGGCATATTCATTCGTATTATGAAAAAAGAAATACCCAATAACCCTTTCTTACGTTACTCCTCACTATATTGTGACTTAAACTGGGTGCATTGGACTCGCATTGTCTTGGCGCTGATTTCCATTACCCCTGAATCTGATATGCTGTTTACTAACATACCCATCCAATTGGAAATGAGCTTCATCTCCCATGATTAATTTGTTAATAAACTGACAACGTAATTGCTGAAAACTGGCAACGTAATTTAATCGTTTATGACTTTGTAAGGATACATGTGCAAGTCTCGTTGAAAACTACATAAAATGGTAAGTTCTTGAGAAGGGCTTAGAGTGGATGTGGCTGGGTTCTCTTCAATGCTACGCCTCACATTTTCAATAGTTGCATGTGTACGTACAGAGCGACGTCGTACATGTTGAGAACTATCATTTACAGAATCCTGCTCTTGAAAACATGTCACGACGTTCATTATTGCAGGCCTTCTAGGAGGATGTCGAACATTGAAATAACGCATAATATGATCATTGCGTTTTAACCATTAGCAGTCCATTTTCAAAGGCAAATTCAATTATACTGTTGTTGTAAACATATCAATATCAACATTTCCAAAGATTCTAGTTTATAATCCCGAAAATAGAAATAAAAATGCATTAATAGAAAAATGTTATTAATTTTAAAAATGTAAAATTACTTATGGGACACCCTGTTTGTTCTATTCTATATCGAATTGCTACCTTAATCTCTATAAATGCAATTGTGCTCGTAAAGCCCCGTATATACTCCGCCCCAAAATACTGGCGGTACTAACGTAAATGTGCAAGTAGTGTAGATGTTGTGATTCATAGATTATGAAGTTCCTTAAATAAGTTTCCAGGCTTTTTTGAATAAGCATTAAAATTGTCGCAGACCCATGCACATTCCGTGTGTTATTTCTATACATCTTATGAGATGGTTGACCAGATTTTATGATTTAAGTTAAAAAAAAAAACAGATACAGCAGGAAGTCGAATACACGCTACTAAAGCTCGATTATTACTGCTAGTAAATTTAAAAATTGACATCTGGAGGTAATTACACTTTTTAAGAACGCTATGCAAAAAGCTTTTTTTTTAATTTAGAAAATGATACAGAAACTAATGAATGCTTCGGGCTGATCTTGCATAAATAGAGTATCAGTTTATGAGTAGCATATAAGATTCAAGGACTGCATATAGTCTGTGAAGGATGATAAGAGATGTCGAGGTATTAAGGTAGTCAGCATTCCAGAGGTTATTTGCCAAATAAAGAATTTCATAGATGAGTATCGTCCTGGGTCTATAGGAATAATAAGTGTACAGTTTTATTTCAGTGTAGAACTGTAAAGAAAATTAAACATGAGGAACTTAAAATGCGAAAGATTTGCACGAAGTTTGTTTCAACGGTGCACTCCTTAACTCTGTCTTGATTCCCATTTTGGTGACAATGATAGTTCATCACTCTCCTATAATCCAGATTGCTTCCTGTGATTTTTGGTAATTCCCTAAGCTCAAGAAAAACCTCATAAGTTGTCATTATGAGACAATTGAGGAAATAAAATCGCTGTGACGAGAGTCATTGATACGCTCGCACCCAAGGATTTCCATGCGGCTTTCAAGAATTAGTTGGAATGGAAGAACAAGTGCATTGCAGCCGGAGGAGATTATTCGATAGGAGCTAACGTTTATGCATGTACTATCGATAAAAAAGCCCAAACGAAAAAATCAGAATCTATATATATTCATAGAATTCTTCCATCTATAACTATTTCATAAGAAAAGCGACTTGCAACCTGTCCCCATAGCTAAGATAATATGTTGGTGTGTCTCTTATATGGGGCCCGGCGGAAAGACGAGCGTGTTGTATAATTTATATTAACGTACACTCAGATTTCGGCAAACGTAATTAATATTCCGAATTCATAAAGCTCTACTGTAGCTACTGAAAGGCGCGAAACTCTGTTCATATCGATGAGTACAAAACAACTTCTTTAATAGATCGACGCTTTTGTAAAGTTTTGAAGTCGTAAATTATCAAAGGCAAACCCTACTTGAGTATAATTGATGAAACGGATTTACATTTTGCCGAAACCTCTTGAGCGTAATTAGAGTATAAACATTAATCAATCGTAAGAATTGAAAATGTTTACTCATCGTGCGGTTTGGGATAAAGACTTGCTTACGTTTGATTTGAAGACGACCACGTCTTTTATCTGTAAGGAAAACACTTCCCCGTATTATTTCATCCCCTCATGAAAAGGTGGCACAGGGTCCTGAGTTTGATTTACTTGATGATTTATAAGATTGGCTTATGGAAAAATGCACGTGTAACACTTTGGCATCATTCAGCAAGCTATAAATCTACATGAATGGCGGGAGACAAAACCTGTGAGTGCGGAACTGCGCATGACTGAAATCAACCATGCCTCTATTAACTTTTAACATTGGTTTAGACTCTTTTACAGTTGAAGGAAAACCTTAGCGCAATGAAGCTATGTTAATGAAATCCCCGCCTGACTATGCGCATAGAAGATCAAAACAAAGTCTATATCCGTTGTGTTAATAGGATGCGTCTCTAATGTGTATATTTCTAAAATCACCGATTAGATATCAGTGAAACAAGTGACATATGCGTTGTCTTTTTGTCTTATGATTTAATATAAAAACAAGAAAACTATAACAAAAAATGTGTATGTAATATATTCAACAATGAAAGAGGATGACAAAAATATATGCGTACATCATATAACTATAAATGAGCAGGTGTCGTAGTCACGTGCATTTATGTGTGAAGTTACGTTTCTTCTCTGCATGCATCAGTTTTCGAGTGAGTGCATTGTGATTCATTTACGCATGGACGCATGTAAATTACGCATTTCTTTAGTAGTTAAAGAAAGGTGAACGTCTTTCAAAAGCTAAACGAATTTTTCGAATAACGTGACATTCTCTGGAGGAATAATGTCTCCTTAAGAAGGACGCCTTACAACAGATTGTGTTTCAATAATTAAAAACGATCAACAATCATAACCGTAAACAAGAATAAAACAGAATGGAATAAATGACATTGGTTTGGAAATGTTGCAAAAAAAAAAAAGTTGACAAAATGCGTAAATATAAAAGGAAGGGAAAAGAATGTAGCATTAAATGGAAAGACTTCTGGGGATGCACAATCAAGGATGAAGAAGAATTACTAAAAATAATGAAACTGATTCAAAACATGAATAAACGAAAAAATAAAACGACGATTCAGATGAAGCAAGAAAAGAATATAGCTTTAAAATCCGATGGCGGAACAAGGAAATGAAAGTCATGGTGGGATTCAGAACAATAGAAATAGACGGAAAGGCAAAATGTTTCATGCGATGCAAAATGCTTGGGGAGTTAAATTTGAAAAAAAAAATGCTAATTTATACCAATTAAAAAATAAAAAGATAGATAGAAAACGTTAGGGAAAAGCGCAGGAAAACCAGATACGAGCCACGTTCCAAAAGTAAGACCCGTATTTTTGTAAACTCGAAAACACGGAGACGATAACGCGAATCACATCTTGAACTCGATCGTGCCTTCGTGCTCCAGATTTATTTTTTATAGAATAACCATTATTCTCTAGACATAATTTTACACTAAAATCTATGCCTCTACATAGAAATAAATAACCCCATCTACTAAATATGCTGGCATAAATTGTATTAGCTTTCTAAACCTTCATAAGCTACTGATTGATGTGGATGCGTTTTGGAAGAAGTCACTGACGTATCTTTATGTCAGGAATTAAAATGTCCAGTCGTTGTTAGAATGCATTCTGCAATCCTCTCTGATGTCTTTTTTTATTTTTCTTATGAATTTTTTGATTGAATTAATCTTTTAATTTCGATGATAATCACATGAAATTCTATGTATAACTGTATTTTCTTATTTATCTTATTTTTCTTATGAATGTTTTGATTGTATTAATCTTTTCATTTTTTAATCGACCCTCTTATAAAGAGATGCAAAATGAGAAACGTAAAAAGAATGAAATTAAAAGGAAAAATACAATCAATTTAAAGACTAATACGGACAAGCATGATATGAAGTGATTAGAAAAACCTGGAATGTGACAAGCGATACAAAAATCTTAATAGAAAAAAAAAGAATAAATAAGAAACAACATTAAAAATAGTAAAATGCGAAACGAAAAGAAGAAATCAAGATCAAAGCGTATAATATTAACTTATTAATTACAAAAACACCCACCCACCGACTGTTATATTTCATAGTTCAGACTGTTTCACTTAACATCTAAAGGAAAAATGAATAAGAAATAACAAATTGAAAACATTGATAAGGCTGCTATAACATTGAACTTTCTCTACAATTCTGGAAGAGTATTCGCATCTAACAGTATCCTATATCTCTAAAAAGCCACTATTGGCCTATACATGGAGTGCTGCTGACACTCCTGAACTAGTTAATCTACGACACTTAGCTCCTCTAAGACAGGGTTCAAACAGAATTTTCAATCTAATAGTTTTTGTATTATGAACAATGCTTCAACCGCGTTCATATCTCCGCAATGTTGTAGTTCTTAGCTAACTTTACAAGCCCTTTAATTGAATTCACGTTGCTGAACTTAAAGCACTTGTCCCCCATCGATGTAAATATCGTGTGGCTACTCTAATAAAAAAAACAACGTCTTACCCTCGCCTATAAGACATGTCGCAAACATTCTTATTGTACATTTTTTGATTACTTTGGAGTTATAAGCTGTAATCACCCAGGTTTCCTGCTTCTATGATTATACTAACTTGTGCAAATGTAAATGTTACGCGAATATCGCTACACCACCTTATATAAAGTGTCCCTATACGTATGGTCCACCTAATAACCCCTTGCACCCAAGTGGCATTATCTCGTGTGCAAGGAGAATAATAGTAGAAATAATTGTTTTAAATCATAGGGAAACAAGAATTTCAGCATGTTTTTACTAGCTGTTTATCTTTTAGACCAACACACAAAGTTACTCCACGTCTAGGAAAATATATCATAATGCTTGATGATGATGAATATTGCTACGTAGCCAAATATTCTCGTGTGCAATGTTAATCTGAATTTATTTTTTAGGTAAATAAATTTATATTATAACAAAATACTCATAGTATTACAAAAATGTATTAATTTCGGTAGTTTCTTAAGACGTGATCAACTGTAACTGTAGCCGTACAGCTGAGTAGCTTAATATTTGTATTAAAAACTCATTTCCGTATAGAAGTTTTGTGTTCAATGTTTTGATGATATTTTAAGACCTAATGTTTTAATCTTATGATTTTCTACGAGATTTTAAATAATACTTTTCCTATGTAATTTACTCGACGCAAGTTTATTTTTAATTGCATATATACGAGATGGTTTCAAAAAGTAGCGCTACTAATTATTTATTCCGCCTGAATTGATCAGAGGATATTGCAAATTGCATTGTAATAGAAACATATACATGCATGAATGAAAGTTTAATCTCTTTCTGTTAGATATTGATAATATGAATCTGGAAGGCAGCTATTCTTGTAATGGATATGCAGTCAGAAGCAGAAAGCCACTATGAATTCCGCACATGCATGAAAAATATGCCGAAAGCCATACACCGGCGCTTTTCGAACGTTTAGGAAACCGATACAAATAATGTCAGCACAGTTAACTTCTTCGATTTTAGATTGGCGACATAGATGTGACTGAAAATGCACCCTCAGGATATCTATGCACAACCAACACACCATGTCTGGAGAAGGTGAATAAAGAATAGAAGAGACTTTGTAGAAAAAGAAATCCTTGGGTATAAAAGATCACTAGTTTTAATGTTATCACGTCTTCGTAGCTCTTAAACTTTTTTCTTAAATTCACAATTACAATGCATTAATTTTGGAACGACACTCTCGTATATATATATATATATATATATATATATATATATATATATATATATATATATATATATATAAAAGTTATAAAATATATATGGCGATTAAGCTACACTGAATATTCCAATTTCATCCACTCTAGGATTCTTCGGGCTTAATGCACAAGTCTGAAGAAGGCTTATGCATAAGCCTGAAGACTCATAGAGTGGATGAAACGCGGAATATTAAGTGTAGCTTAATCGCCATATGTATTGTATAACTTACTAACTAGCACTACCTACATATTGAGCACTATTGAAGTAAATACTTAAAGTTTACGCATGAATTTATACTTTCGTATATTAATTTATTTGAGTAATTGAAGTAGTTATATATATATATATATATATATATATATATATATATATATATATATATATATACTAGCAATCAGCCCACCGTTGCCCGGGTGTTTGGATGTGTATGCTGAGCTAAAAAAAAAAAGTGGTAGTAGGAGGCAGGCTCGAACCCGTACCGCAAAGGAGGAAAAGAACGGGGTAAAACCTAGCGTTTATGCTGTTACAACCACCGCCAAACCGGAAGCGACACTTTTTCAAATTAATGTTAGAATATCTAAAGGAGAGGATACCTCTCAAAAATACCGGCGAAAATGTCCCCCCCCCCGTAGAAAAGTGCCTAGTTTAAGGGGAAGATATTAATGTTCTTAGCCAATTTTTTTATATTTGTCCTATAAAAGGTCGAACTTAAAATCGATACTGATCTTGGTAAAATCCGTCGCCCCTATTGAAAGTTTAAGGTTGACATGAAAACATACATACATACATACATACATTTATATATCGGTAACTAAAATGTTCGAAGCAAACCGATTAAAATGCTTGCACTATCTTGGAATACCCTTTACGTAAAATTTCAAATGTTTAGACCAGAAATTGTCTGAGTAATTTGGAAGAGATCGCAGAAGTCAATTTTTTTTTATTTTGACCCCTATTATGACCTCTTAATATTTATTGTTTTTTGGCTCAAATCAAGTTATTAACTTAGATTCATGTCCAAGGAACCTATATCTAAAATTTCAAGTGCGTAGACCCAAAATTGTAGGAGAAGTTTGGTAGAGTTCTCAAAGGTCAAATCGTTGAACTTTGATCCCTTAATCGCCAAATTTCTGGCCAAAAACCGATCACATCGATTCTCTCAAATCTCAGTACCCTGTATATCAAATTTCGAGTCTGTAGACTTCAAATTTACAGAGTTATTTCGTAGGGAAATGTACACAGACACACACACAGACACACACACACGTTCACTTTCATATATATACTAGCATTTAAGCCCGGCGTTGCCCGGGTGTTTGGATATGTATGTTGAGTTAAATAAAAAAGTGGTAGTAGGAAGGCTGGCTCGAACCCGTACCGCAAAGGAGGAAAACACGGGGTAAAACCTAACGTTTATTCTGTTAGGACCACCGCCAAACCGGAAGCGACATTTTTCAAAATTAAGGCTTGACAATCTAATGGAGAGGATACCTTTCACAAATATCGGCGAAAAAAGTGACCCCCCGCCCTGTAGAAAAGTGCGTAGTTGAAGGGGAAGATATTAATGTTTTTAGCCAATTTTTTGAGATTTGTCGTATGAAAGGTCCAACTTAAAAACGATACTGATCTTGGTAAAATCCGTCGCCTCTATTGAAAGTTTAAGGCAGACATGCAAACAGACATACATACACAAATTTATATATTGGTAACTAAAAATTTTCGACCAAAACTTATGAAAAAGCTTGCCCTAAACTTGAATACTCTTTATATAAAATTTCAAATGTTTAGACCAGAAATTGTCTGAGTAATTTGGAGGAAACCGCAGGGTTTTTCTTTATTTTGACCCCTATTATGTCCCTTAAAATGTATTGCTTTTGGCTATAATCAAGTTATTAAGTAAGATCCATGTCCAAGAGATCTATATCTAAAATTTCAAGTTCGTAGACCCCAAATTGCCGGCGGAGTTTGGTAGAGTTCTCAAAGATCAACTCGTTGAAATTTGCCCACTTAATTGCAAAATTTCAGGCTAAAAATCGGTCACATCGATTTTCCCAAATCTCAGTACCCTGTTTATCAAATTTCGAATCTGTAGACTAAAAAATAACAGAGTTATTGCGTAGGGAAATATACACAGACACACAGCCACATACATACACTTTTATATATATATATATATATATATATATATATATATATATATACGTTGTTTGACAGTCGAAGTTATTATATATATATATATATATATATATATATATATATATATATATATGCATACGAAAAAGATACCATTTAACATGATCAATAAAAAAAAAATGAAAATAAAGGCGAGCTAAGCAAGTTTTGTCCCTCCCTCAATAGAGCTTAATCTTGTAATGAATAGGGCGGGGGAGAGAAAAACATAAATATGTTATTTTGCAGCGAATGTGTTATAAATGTGTAATTTCGCATCGAGCCCACGCGCTGTTTTCTCAACTATGTTCTCGTCAATTTGCAAAGATGTTTCCCCCCACCATAATACATCTATTATTTATTGATTCAAATATATTTGCAGCGCGCCCTATGTACCATCTAAGATTTGTTATGCAAAGTTTTCACCGTCGGATGTTCTGTGTAATACATATAGTTCTGCGATTTGCAAGCAACTCATATATAACCACAAGTGTGCCAGGAATTTCAGTGCTGACATATATACGATCTTGAGTAAGTCGCACTGACCCTTTCACCTAAGGATTCGAGAAACAATTTTTATTAAGTCCTTGAAACATTCTTTTTGCAAGCCAAAAAAAAAAAAAAGAAAGTACCTAAAGCCTTAATTTGAGTTATATGTATTTACCTCCTACTTATATTTTTTATATATTTATCTTTTATCTCCATCTCAATATTCATGACATTTTTTTAATCGCAGTTTTCCTCGATTTAGTTGAGAGAGGAAAAATAACCTAGTTAGCTCGCCTTCATTTTCATTCTTTTGTTTTTTAATCATCATATAAATTAGTCTATAGAGAGCCATAATTAAATCTTTACTCTCCAAAAAATGTCATATATATATATATATATATATATATATATATATATATATATATATATATACTTAAATCTAAAATTACAATGTATTACATTTGGAACGACACTCTTGTATATATATATATATATATATATATATATATATATATATATATATATATATACATATATATATAAAATCTGAAAAAACATCTATACATATCCGAAACAAGGAGCATAGTACGTGGAGTCTCTTAAGCCTTTATTAACATCTTGCTAAGCTGATAAGAGACAGATATAGGCAATCAGATATTATTCAGGAAAATTATGGATTTAAAACGGACAGTCCCATGTTTTTCTTGATCTTTCATAACAACAATATGAATAAATATAAATAATCATTACGTTTTCATTATCTTTAAAAAGGTATATATATATATATATATATATGTATATATAAGAATATGTATATGTGTATATATATACATATATATATAAATATGATTATAAGAATATGTAATATATATATATGTATTGTATAAATATAGATATATGGATATATATGTTAAACAATATATGTATGTGTGTTTCTGTGTATGTGAATATCTGTAGCCGAGGAACTTTTAAAATACAGCTTACATAACACTTACATTGACGAGAACTAATAATCAAGGAAAAAGATATATACAGAGTGCAATCTTTGTTTTGATTGATTAATAACACTTTCTGAGATATATTGGCAACTTTTAATACAAACTATTCATTTTAATTTTCCCATACGTATTTCTATTTTATTTCTAATTGACCTATATCTTGTAAACAGAAGACTAATACACACACACACACACACACACACACACACATATATATATATATATATTATAGAGAAATATATTAAAAAATTAAATAATCAGAACTTTATAACAAGAAGCTATCGATATTGCACGCGGTAAAGTTAAACACACAGATTTTTAAATATCTAAAGCAATTCAGTGTAGAACAAAGTATGAAAAGATTAGTGTTTCCAGGGGTAGGTAAAAGTTATTTCATTCAATTAGCAATATGTTCTACATGTTCTACAATAATTCATTTGGGATTGTTTAACATTGCTATTGAATACCATCAGTTGCTCACGTATGAATCCAATAATTGCTATTGCCATTCGTTTCTTCGATATCTTTCTAATAAGAATATTTTCTTGGAAGACACTTGGTACTTACCGGAACTACCACGTGAAGATTTTTTAAAAAATCTGAACAAAATGTTTGTGTAGAACGAACTGGATTCGACCTGATACAATAAAGTTTTCAGTTTGTGTTTTTTTTCACTAGCCACCGTCATATCCGTGTAGTTGATGAGTTGGCTTTTGATTTCGGGTCGATTATGACTACCGTCGTACGAACTGCGATCTCCGTGACACAAAGAATGCAGCTATGATGATGGACTATGCTGATTATAAGGTTGTTCGAACCGTTCATTAATACAAATGTGGGATGTTTTAGTTTTGTGGCATACGCGTGTGTTTCATTCGGTAGTAATTAAAGAATATTGAAAATGACACGAATTAAAATTACAGAAGCACCGAAATTTAAGGAAAGATTGAAAAACTTGAAACGTGGAACACGAAACGGAAGCAAAAAATAACAAGAAACAACATGGCGGACGAAACTAAACTTGGACTTGCGTGACATTCAAGGAACGAAAAAACAAAAGCAGTAACAAAGAAAACTGATTTGAAGAATAATAAAAAAAAAAAAAAAAATTGGAAAATGTCAAGATCGACAATTAACGGCTTTGTCTAATTTATTTGGGTTCTCTTCACTGTCTTTTTTTTTTCTTTGTCTAATTAACACGTGATCATAATCGTTTGAAAACGCATTTGAAATGGCGGCTCTTCTAAACCACAATTATTAAATGTATACATCCCTCATACCCGCACTGAAAAATATATTAAAAAAAAAAACATTCTATTACTTTCAATTTTCTATCTCTTCAAATAACAAACTTCGTGTAAAGGAAGCGTTTAGTGTTAACGACTCCAACGACGGCAATTTCCTGATATTTGGGCACGTAATAAAAGTAATGTCATCATAACGGTGACAGATCATTAAGACACAAAAAACTATGGATGAATAACTATCAGTCGTCCATCGTAAGTTTATTAAAGTATACCTTTTCATAGTAAAAGACTAGTATACACTTTTTCTGTAATATACAGGCGTAAAAAATATGCGTTATATTGTATCGATTTGCAGGAGTTATTTTACCATTACAGAAAATTATATTAAGGCAGGCGGAGGAAGATGTATTGTCATATAGTTGTGTATCAAAAGAGAAATTAGCTGTTATCTATCTATCTATCTATCTATCTAATGATCTAGCTCTCTATCTTTGTATTTGCTTATCAATATACCTATCTAGCTTTGATTCTGTTTATTTATCTATTCATCTATCAAGTCTATCTGTCTATCTAATTGGAACTAAACACGATATGAGATGTGAAACTATGTTTTAATAAAAGTTGTAAAAACACAATGAGGTGTAAACTGGACAAGTTTCAACGGAGCATCAATGCTAACCAGGCGAGTAACTTATGATAGAATTTCAAAATGTGAGAGATCATATATAATAAATTCCACAGACAAAGAACGTCGCAGCCCATTGTTTGGCTGTAGAATTTATTATATATAATCTCTCGCATTCTGAAAATCCTATTATTAGTTACTCTCTTGGTTAGCATCGATGGATGGCATCGTTCTTTCGAGTTTAAGCTCCTACTTGTGAGACATCGGCTTGGGGTTATTAGCTAGTTGGATGGACGCGTCCCTTGTCGAGAGGAAGTAGGTTCATTTCACAGTCGGATCTGTGTTGGTTAATAGATTTTTTTGTGTGCGAGGCGTTTGCTCGGTTGGTAGAGTGCTTGCCTCGCATGAAAGACGCTCAGGATTCGAATCCTGAGTTCGGATGTGTCTAACTAATGAGCCTAAATGAGGGCGAATCTCGAGTCTTGGACTTCCGATTCGTTGACTGCCATAGCTCTTCTGGTCTACAGCGTTGTTTGGATGTGGAATTTATTATATATATATATATATATATATATATATATATATATATATATATATATATATGGGGGGGTGCATGTGTGTGTGATGTAATGTTGTCGGTTTTTACTGATATTAAGACATTCGAAACGCTGTTCTTTTTCCGCTTCCGTGGCAGTTTTTTAAACAGCTATGAGCACTTTTGGTTATATATATATATATATATATATATATATATATATATATATATATATATATATATACATATATATATATATATATGAATAGATCGCCCTTATTTTTTATTCTTCATACGTATTGAGCACTTTTGAAGTTTACGCATAAATTTATACTTTCGTATATGAATTTTATGTGAGTAAATGAAGTATATATATATATATATATATATATATATATATAAAGAGGGTTAGAACAGTAGTGTAAAGAGCAGAGTGTATTTTAATGTGATAGTAAAATTACTAATGAATTAAAACACAAGAAATGAACAGTACCCGTTGTAATTCAGATATATAATACGCTCGATAGGCAAATATCCTAGAGCTACTTTAATATTTAGTAATGTGATTGATAATTTAAAATTCAAATTAGAAGTAAAAATCAAAAATCTCTTTCATAAGAAGGAACAACAACAAAGTCAATACTTTGTACAATCGTTTCGGAAACGATGTTTTTATTGTGATAGGTATTATGCCAAGGACAATAATTCAGACATATATTTTCTTGTTTATTTTAATTTTTTCCAGATACATCTGCATTACTTACAAAATGCTAGGTTTATTTATCGTGACTTTTACAAATAAAAAAATCACCCAATACTTTTGCTGATGAGGAGACTTTGTTTAAAAAAACTATATGTCCAAATTATTGTTCGTGGCTTTATGTCCATCACAATAAAAATATTGTTTCCGAAACGATCGTACAAATTATTGACTTTGTTGTTGTTCCTTCTCATAAACAGATTTTTAATTTTGAATTCTAATTTGAATCAATCACATTACTATATATATATATATATATATATATATATATATATATATATATGACCAGATATCTCTTATATATATATATATATATATATATATATATACATATATATATATATATATATATATATATATATATATATATATATATATATACATATGACCAGACCTCTCTTATTTTCTATGGGACGTATTTATTTATATGCCAAAAAGTATACCTATGGAAAGGCAGGTTTTTGCTTGAAGCCTTCGTCAGTATAGTTTAGGGTCAGTATCCGCATGTTGGTACTGTACCGATGTAGCACAGTCGTTCATCACTTCAATGCACGTTTTTTTACTGCTTATAAATTTCAGCTTTGCTCTTGGCGTTTTTCTGTTTAGCAATAGTAACAACTTCGAAACGCTATTATTTTCTCTTGTCCCGCTACCTTAGCTGCTTTTTAAGAGCGATGAGCTCTTTTTTGTTACTCATATAAATAATAATAATATATATATATATATATATATATATATATATATATATATATATATATATATATATATATATATATATATATATGGTAAAACTGGTAATTGGTAAAAACATGAAGAGAGTACTCAATACTATTGCAGACCAAATATGTGTTTTATTTTTGTATTACCGCTTTATCTGTGTGGTTACACATGGGTCAGATTTTGACCATGTTTACGATTTAAAAGCCTCGTCAGACCTTTCAGAAATGGTTGTTAGTATTAGAAAGACGTGTTTCCTTCTTCCTAATGCAAACAACTACTTCTGTAAGGTCTGACGAGCCTGTTATATCGTAAAAATCTGAAACATATGTAACCACAGATAACACGGTAATAAGAAAAAAACATTCTAAGCGTCTAAAAAGTCCTACTTGTGAATCATTGGCTTGGGTTAGAGTTGATCACATCATAGACGATCATATTTTATATCCGATAGGAAAGTATGTTCATTTTGATGGAGGATTTCGTTGCGTTTTGCATTATCGGTGTCAGTTTATAAGACTTTCTTGTGTGCGGCCCGGTTGCTCATTTAGAAGCATGCTAATCTTAAATATGAGAAGCACAAGGTTTCGGCCAAATACTGAGTTAAAAGCTTGCGCTGTATCTGAATACACTTCATGTAAAATTTCAAATGTTTAAAATAAAATTAAACTGTGTATTTTTTTTTAATTTGACCCCAATTTTGACCCTTTAACATTTATTTTTGGAGGTAAAATCACCTTAAAACTTTTGATCCATGTCTAGGTAACCAACATCATAAATTTCAAGTGATTAGACCCAAAATTGGCGGAGGATTTTGGTGGAGCTTTTAAAGGCCAATTAGTAAAATTTGACCCTTTGACAACGAAATTTCTGTCTGAAAACCGATTAAAAATCTCAATACCTCTTATGTCAAATCTTGAGTCTGTAGAGTGTAAATTGCCAGAGTAGTTTGGTAGGGAAATGTACACACAAAAATAATTTTGTTTATATATATATATATATATATATATATATATATATATATATATATACTAGCATTTTATCCCGACATGGCCCGGGTGTTTGGAGGTGTATGTTTAGAAAAAAAGTGGTACTAGGAAGGTCAACTCGAACCCTTACCGTGAAGGAGGAAAAGAACGGGGGAAAACGTGTCGGCTTTGCTGTTACGGTCATCGTAAAACCGGGAGTGACGTAGGTTTTAATTAAGACTAGACATTTGGAAAGAGGCGATGGCTTTCGAAAATATTGGCGAAAAAAGTGACCCATCCCTGTTAGAAAGTGGCCAGTTGAGGGGGAAGACATTAATGTATTTAGCCAATTTTTCGGTATTTGTCAACTGTAGGGTCGAGCTTCAACGATACTGATCTTCTGAATATCACTCGCCTCTGCCAAAAGTGTTAGGCAGACATGCAAACATTCATGCATACGTTTCTCTATTGATAGCTCAAATTTTCGACCCACACCGATTAAAAAGCTTGCCCTATGGTTGAATACCCTTTATGTAAAATTTTAAGTGTTTAGACCAGAAATTTTTTGAGTAATTTGCAGAGGTAATTTTTTTTTTAATTTGACCCCTATTATGACCCCTTAACATTTATTGGTTTGGGCTCAAATCAAGTTATTAAGTTAGATCCAAATCCAACAGACCTATATCTAAAATTCCAAGTGTTTAAACCCAAAATTGACGGAGGAGTTTGGTAGAGTTCCCAAAGGTCAAATGGTTGAACTTTGCCCCCTTTACAGCCAAATCTCTGGCCGAAAACTGATAACAAAGATTTTGACAAACCTCTGCACCCTGCATATCAAATTTCGTGTCTGTAGACTGAAAATTGACAGAGTTATGGCGCAGGGACATGTACACACACAGGCACGTTAATTTTTATGTACATCCTAGCATATCAGCACGGCGTCGGCTGGGTGTTTGTGGGTGAATGTTGAGCAAAAACAAAAAAAAGCGGTCATTTTTAAAAATTTGACCCATATTATGACTCCTTAACATTTCTTGTTTTTTCCCTCATATCCAATTATTAAGTTAGATCTATGTCCAAGGTACCTATATCTAAAATTTCAAGTGTTTCGACCCAAAATTGTGGGAGGAGTTCGGTAGAGCTCTCAAAAGTCAAACTGTTGAACTTTGACCTCTTAACAGCCAAATTTCTGGCGGAAACCCGATCACAAATATTTTGCCAAATCTCAGTAACCTGTATTTCAAACTTCGAGTGTGTAGACTTAAAATTGAGAGAGTTATTGCGTAGGGGAATGTTAACACACACACACATACATACACACAGACACACAGACATACACGTTCACTTTTATAGATAAATAGCATTTCAGCCCGGCGTTGCTGGGTTGTTTTGAGGTGAGTATTGAGCAACAAAAAAAAGTGGTAGTAGGAAATTACGAAGGAGGAAAAGAACAAGTAAAAACGTGACGTCTTTGCTTTTACGACAACCGTCAACCCAGAAGTGATGCAGGTTATAATTAAGGCTAGACAATCGAAAAGAGGGTATGACTTTCGAAAATATCGGCGAAAAAAGCACTCCCCCCATAGAAAAGTGCCCAGTTGAGAGTGAAGAAATTAATGTTGTTAGCAAATATTTCGGTATTTATCGTCAGAACTGTCGAGCTTCAAAACGATACTAATTTTGTGAAAATCCTTTGGGTCCATCGAAAATTTTATGCAGACATGCAAACATACATACACACATTTCTATATTAGTAGCTCATATTTTGGATCCAAACCGATTAAAATGCTTGCCCAATGTCTGAATACGCTTTATATAAAATTTCAAATGTTTGGACCAGAAAGTGTCTGAGTAGTTTGGTAGAGACCTCAGAGATAATTTTTTTTTAACTTTGACTAGTATAATGACCCCTTAACATTTATTGTTTGGGCTCAAATTAAGTTATTAATTTAGATCCATGTCCATGGAACCTATGTCTAAAATTTAAAGTGTCTAGACCCAATATTGTGCGAGGAGTTTGGTAGAGTTCTCAAAGGTCAAATCGTAGAAGTTTTCCCTGGTGTTTTGATGTGTATGTTGAGCATTAAAAAAAAAGGTCATTTTTTTTTTACTTTTACCCGTATTGTGACACCTTAATATATATATATATATATATATATATATATATATATATATATAGAGAGAGAGAGAGAGAGAGAGAGAGAGAGAGAAAGAGAGAGAGAGAAAGAGAGAGAGCATTTCAGCCGGGCGTTGCCCGGGTGTTTGGATGCGTATGTTGAGCATTAAAAAAAGCGGTCAATTTTTTTTTTTTAACTTTGACCCATATTATGACCGCTTAACATTTTTTTTGGGGGGGGGCTCAAATCAAGTTGTTAAGTTAGATCAATGTCCAAGTAACCGATACCTAAACTTTCAAGTGCTTAGACCCGAAATTGGCGGAGGAGTTTGGTAGAGTTCCTAAATGTCAAATCGTTTAACTTTGACAGTCACACTTCTGGCCGAACACGAATTACAAAGATTTTCCCAAATCTGAGCACGTTGCATATCAAATTTCGAGTCTGTAAACTGAAAATTGGCAGAGTTATTGCGTAGGAAAATGTACACACACAGACACACAGGGACACAGACAGGTTCACTTTTATAGATTAAGCAAAATTATATAAGTATTATCATTTCCGCCCGGCGTTGCCCGGGTGTTTGGAAGTGTAAAGAACAAAAGAAAGAAAGAAAAGAAGTGGTCAATTTTTTAAAACTTTGACCCCTATTTAACCCTTTAAAATTTATTGTTTGGGGCTGAAATGTAATTATTTACTTATATCCATGTCCAAGGAACCTATATCTACAATGTCAAGTGTTTAGACTACAAAATTGTGGAAGGAGTTCTGTAGCGTTCTCACAGGGCAAATCGTTGAACTTTGACCCCCTTAACAGCCAAATTTCTAGCCGAAAACAGATCACAAAGATTTTGCCACATCTCAGTAACATGTATATCAATTTTAGAGACTGTAGACTGAAAATTGACACAATTATTGTGTAGGGAAATGTACAGGCACAGACACACACACACACACACATACACATTCACTAGTCATTTCCTTTTCAAAAACCGCAAATTTAAGCTAAACTTGATGTAACTGTTTAAACAACCTATACATATTTGCTTCGCTTTTTATTCCTCTATAATTTTACCTGTTTATATTTATTTAAAGTATATCAATAAATGATCTCTTGTACATATTTCAATAGCTGTTAACTCTGCATATTAGACATACCTGTTGCTAGATAAGGATTTTATGCTGTAGGCTACTAAACCTTGAGATCGGTGACTGGTAAAATTTCCTATATTTGGTAAATTAAACAAATCTGTTTGCATTAAATATGACCATTAATTTTCGTTCCGTTATCCATCATTTAACAAGTATTAAGCAATTACATTAGATATGTGTACGGTTGCGTTACATTGAAGATGAGATTAGAGCGTGATCTTAGCAGCAAATAAACTTATGTCGGTTGCTATACGCTCAGAGGATTGTTTATAAAATATAGAATAATTAAAGCATACAACACCAAAGCATAGTTGTGCAAGCACGCATGACCAAGGTAGATTTTTATATCTACAGTCTTTTGTCTCATAAAAATTACCGGAATTGTAATTATCATCGAAAACAAAAAAAAAAGTGTTACAGGAATTAAGAAGGAATAGAAAAGAGTATAAACACGTGACCGAGTGAGACAAATATTGACGTGTTAGATATGGCTAAACTAACATTTTTTCGGATAAATTCGACACACTGGTGTCAAAACGTCCAACTCCAGAATTTGACACCATGTTGTCAGAAATTCAATCTTCACAACCCGACACTTTGTCGTCAAAACAACCAACTCCAGAACTCGGCAGTCTCTTGTCAAACTTCCTCCTCAAAAACTCGACAATCTTTCAAGTTTCTGGCACACAATTACCTATGTAGTACACCTTCTTCCAACTCGTCTCCTGTTCTCCTCACGTTCGTTCTTATTCACCTGTTTTCAAACACCAAGAGTCAGCGTCGCCAACGTGACCCTTAATCATAAAACAAACTAAATGTCGCCATTTTAGCCTTTCTTTCTTTCATTTTTTTTGTCATCCAAAAGACCCTTTAAGCACGCACACAATCAAACAAAGTAAGTTACCCTCTCTCTACATAACACACGTGCTCAGATCAAGATATGAAAAAAAATCCTTACGATGTTCGGACAAAGAGCTTATGCCATGTTCGAGACTGCAGGCTTGATAAGAAAATTCGAGTATAAGGCGTATTTTGAAGTAACTTCAAATAGATGTCTATTTTCTCAAAGTGAAAATAAAGTAAGTTGAATTCCATCCTTGACTTCGTTTCCTTGCGACTATCTATATTCAACGTGTGGGTTCGGGGATGTGATACGTTTTTGGAGACTGATTAAATTCAGATAATGTCTGAAGCAATTAATGCGAATGTTTATACAGTCTGTTAAAAAATGTACATTATTCAAGAAACTCACATAAATCACTAGGCTGCTATGATTATTAAAATAAATCGCTTAGTAGTTGTATAAATATTCATTTCAAAGCATTTTCCGTGTGGCATACTCTCTCTCTCTCTCTCTCTCTCTCTCTCTATATATATATATATATATATATATATATATATATATATATATATGCGAGTAAGTCGTAAGGCATTGCCCAGTCGTAAAATACGCTTAAATATAATATTTTGATTAATGTAGATTTCGTAGTTATTACAGAATTATATTGGCCTAAATATATATTAATAATTTAAAAAGTAAGAAAAAAAGCTCTTCTGCGCCACCAGCCAGAATCGAAACCGAAACTTTTTTCTAACGATTTACTTTTTTCCTTTGATGTAAATGTCAAAGCTGTGAATACATTTTTATAGCAAGGCTACGTGTTAAAACATGAACCAATCACTATTACGTAACGCATGCATATTCGTTATCCCGTTTCATCCACTCTAGGACTCTCCAGGCTTATGCGCGAAATTCGCGCATAAGCCTGAAGAGTCATAGAGTGGATGAAACGTGGAATATTCAGTGTAGCTTAATCGCTATATATATTTTATAACTTACTAACTAGCTCTACCTACGTATTGAGCACTTTTGAAGTAAATACTTAAAGTTTACGCATAAATGTATGCTTTCGTATATTAATTTTATGTGAGTAAATTAAGTAGTTATATATATGTATGCATATATATATGTATATATATGTATATATATATATATATATATATATATATATATATATAACGTAAAACTTTTCACTTACTATATTATAAAGCAAAAGCATTAGGTACGTAAACTTTAGAAAAATTCATGGCATTATTCAACCTGAAACTTAACTATTTAGTTATTTCAGTGCATATATATTTTGAAACTCAGGAATGGGTAAACAAGAGAGAAAATAAAGCCGATATAAATAAATAAATAAAAATATTAGAAATGTTTTGGCGAAAAATATGTTTTTGTAAAAGATTATATATTTTTTACACATGTAAAAGTGTCTTTCTTTTTCGAACTCAACATTGTAAACAGTTACTTTTTTATATCAATTAAATAAGCTCTGCTGTTTAAATCTGTGACAGGTAACCGTAGGCAGCAAGCATTATTTTGAGCAAGATTTCGGATTTAAATCTGTTCTTTAAACCAATCGAAATACGTTAATCTTGCCATCAAATATTGATTCAAAAAATATGTCTATGTTTATCTGCCTACAGGGTCGAATGAATATGTTAATTTCTTTTGTTTAAGTTGGCAAAAATATTACTTTCTTTTTTGCCTTCAATATTTAATACATTACGAGGATAATATTTATGAGTTCAAGATTTTAAAATAGAGGATTCTTTCGTGTCTTAACTTCAAATTTGACAGTTACAACATTTTTTTTTTGGCAGACAAGGTGCAATATCATAAATATCTATACACGTGTATATATATATACATGCACTCTCGTACGAATATAACTGTAGTTGAACGAGAAATTTGACGCCCTAAACAAAATAATGCGTCAGCTTTATTTCAAAACTTTTTTTGGAAAAATCAATTCAGGGAACTTGATTATGTAAGATAGCTGACATATATTCAATGTAGCTGCCTTCAGCCTCAATCACCGCCTCGATACGAGCCAGGAACATGAAACATGCCTTTCCCACAAGCGACGGCGGGTGCTCGGTTAATACTCAGAGGATGGTAGCGACCAGACTGGCTTTGATATTGTGAGAGATCATGTTAGTATTGTTCCCGATGTATAACCAAACCAAGTAGTTCAGTGGTTGAGATAGGGGAAACAGTGGGATGGTGAGAAAAAAGTCGTAGAAGTTCTGAAAGCTAGTATGAGCCTCTTTAAACGTGTTCTGCTAACTTTAATATTAAAGAAAACGTCAGTTAACTGAATTGAGCAAGCTGCATGACTATATATGTTTTATCATTTTTTTTTTTTTTTGGTTATTGGTCCCCAGACAAAAGGAAGGTGGACCTGTAAATTCACCCATGTCTGTTCGTCCTTTCGTCCTATCGTCCGTTCAGCATTCCGCATATTTCTCAATAACTACACTTTGGATTTTTTTGAAATTGTGCGCGAACATTAAACATAATATAGGTAAAAATGTAACAGAACGGATTCTTCAGAAAAACTCCGGTTTCCCTCCTAGGTGTGCCGTTTAGGTTAAAATGGCTAAACTGCACGCATTTGTACTCATTAAAAAATGTGATGCCTTGGATTTTTATAAACTTTCTGAAAATTGTAACTTACAAATATCTATATAATTTTGTTTGTCTATACTTCGTGATAACTCTTGGGTTTTCCCCTGGGGCTCTTGTAGGGCTAATAAAAACACTCCATTTTTGGGACTATATTACCATATTTTCCCAAATTTTATGTATATGGCTATGTAGTAGTTTTGCATGGTATTTAACTAAAATTTAAATATGTTAAGGCCTTGGGAATGTTTGGGGTTAAATAAGGGAGACTTAAATGGTGTATTTCTTTTTATTGCATGGTGCAAAACTCAATTGTACAAAATATGTAAAGGCCTACAACTATACCGTTTTTTTTTTCATTTTCACCAGGATTAAAAGTCCCCTGGGGACTTTGGAGCTTAATAGGTTGAGGGAAAATGCTGAACCTGGTGTCATTTATGTGCCCTAACGGGAACCATGTATGCTTCAATTTTTGTCGTGTAAACTCGAGAAAAAAGTAAATAATTCTTCATATAAATTTTCATTTAAAAATACTGCAGTTCAAAAAAGGAAAGTCATTTGTGAACCATAATAAAACACTTTTTGAAAATGTAATATTTCCTAGCTGTTCAATCTGTCTTAAATTAGTACAGAAGCATTTATGTGTTTACGTTTTAACTACAACTTTCAGGGTGAACATTATGTTTCGATATGTGTGATAATTAGTCGTAAAATAATAAAAAAACAGTATTTTTACATATTTATTTAAGAATACTGTTTAAATATACATCCTATGCACACACACACGCACATATATACATATATATGTGTGTGTGTGTGTTGTATGCAATAGAAGATTATATATATATTATTTCTGTATGTAATTAAGCATTATTCTCGAACCGAGATATAATAATAGTGTTTTTTTTCTTATTTTCCCGACTAAATCTATATATATGAAAGCGAAAATGCATGTATGTATGTATGTATGTATGTGTGTATGTATGTATGTATGTGTGCATGTATGTATGTATGTATGTATGTGTGTGTGCTAAAAACTTTCGACAGTAACGACGAAAATTCACAAACTCGGTATCATATCGAAGCCCCATTCTTCACTCGAAAAATATTGAAAAATTGGCCAAAAACGTTCATTTTTCACTCTTAAATCGACAATTTTCGACGGGGAGGGTCAACAAAAACGGTCTTCTCGTGACGAGGAGCGGTTCTACGCATGCGTCAGATGACGCCATGACCTGATTTGCTTTAAATAATTAAAAACTGAACACATTTCATCTACGTCGCGTTAGGGCAATCGATTAGCGCGTTGGTTCATTATTTTAACGTTTTCGGTTCGAATCGTGGTGTAAGATGTCCTTTTTTTCGATTTTTTTTAAATTTAAATATTAAACCAGTGTTATTTAAGCCATTTTTCACGTAAGGTTCATTTTTCTGGAGGGTTTTTACTTCGTTTATCTACTTCCGACCACACACCCAAAAAAACCCGGATACCCACCGATTTTTTAAATTTTAATATCGAAACAGGCTTATTAAAGCCATTTTTCACGTGTTCGTTTTCTGTTTTCATCGTTCGTTTGCCTTACGTTAGTTTTTGTGTTTTTTCACGCTTAAGTTTCTACTGTTTTCTTTTTATACTTGGCTTATAACAAACAAACCTGGTCATTGACGTCGTCGGCGTCGTCGTCGTAACGCTCGACGACTTCCGGGCGCGCACCTGTCAATTTGGTTCTTACTTAAATAAGTTCAAACATCTTTCACAAACTCATTCTGGCTGGCCGATTTTATTTTCAAACTTCGCCTCAGAGCTGCGGGTTCGATCCTACACGCCGGGTTCTTTTTTTATTTAACGCCACACACAGATACAAACACCCGGGCAACGGCGGGCACCCCCGCTAGTATCATATATAAAATATCTCCATTGTGTAGAACGCCCGGCGCTAACAGAAATTCCACAGTTTTATATAAATAATATATATATATATGTTTATATATATATATATATATATATATATATATATATATATATATGCATATAACATTTATATACACACACATATATATATATATATATATATATATATATATATATATATATATATAAATGTTACTATTAAAATGCACCTCACAAGTCCCGTTCACTGACCCTAATGGGAACACATGCATCCAAATAGATAGCGTTTCAATGAGATTACCTCTGGGACCTATATTCGCAGAATAATATATGACCCACATCGAAAATACACTATCTATGCTCAATATGTCAAGGACATATTCATTGCAGCCAAATCCATACGAAATATTACAAAACTAAAACTAAACCTAGAAAGACATTCCGCCCTAAAATTTTCACACGAAATAATCATAAATAATAAAATACCATTTTCTCGACTTATTAGTAGATTCAAGCAAGTCAACTAAATACATAACATACAAAAACACCTAATAATAATTTTCCCAATACAATCATCGATAAATACATAAAACTATTTAAACAAACTCCACAACAAAAACATAAACCCTAACCCTAAAAAACCTTCACTATCAAATAATACTATAAAAAACAATTGCACACTTACTATAAAACAGTGGGAAAATACGTACAAACTTAATTAACAGATACACTACATCCACCGATCCTTATTAAAAGATCAAACTAATAATACATTATACTAAATTTAAAATCTTAAATTTAATTAAAAACAATAACAATACTAACACCACAATAAACGAAACTAATTTAGTATATGAATGCATTTGCCCCTTTGAAGAATCATCTATTAAAACTCATACAATGGATGCATAGGTCACATAAGAACAACACTCTCCCGACGATTAACCTATCATTTAGCTGACAATAACGCCATAAAACAACACCTAACATCCCATGAAAAAACATACAGTCATCCGACATTAGAAATATCTTAACGAATTACAATTTGATTCATTACCAATTGCACATGACGACTAAAATTACTAGAAGCCATACTTATCAAAATACTAAATCCCATTTTTTACCGGATCGCATTTAACACCGGGACAAATATGCTAACACAATTTAATGACTAACAAGAAACTAAATAAACGGTAAAATATGAAAATTGAAATTAAAACTAAAATAATTAGCCCCTAACCTTCCTGCACCCACCTTTAACCAATATAAAACATTAAATACACTAAACCTCAAAGTAAAGGACAACAACAACAACAACAACAACAACAACTACCGCTCCTGATGATAATCGGAGGCAGCGATAGAAAGCGCTTGAATAGAATATGGCTGAACAACAACTTTTGGGCGCCATTCTGTACAACATGCCGATTGGCAGGAAGTGCGCAATCTCCAACCACACCTCTCCTTAGTTTACATTGTTAAATACGAGTGGCAAGTGAAGTGTACAAGGCGACTAGAAACAAATGCCGAGATAAGCGGATATCACATACAGTGCCTAGAATTCCCAAATAGTCACCTATTTGGTACTAACCAGGCTAGCCGTTGCTTAACTTCGGTGATCTGACGAGAACTGGTATGTCAACACAATTATGCCGTATATATATATATATATATATATATATATATATATATATTTATATATATATATGTGTATGTGTGTGTGCGCGCGTGTATGTATGTGTGCGTGTGTGTGAGAGAGAGAGGGAGAAAGAATGTGTATGTACGCATCGTTTGTTTATGTTAGATTATCTAATAGGTATTCACTAAGGATGTAGTGATTATTTTATTCACATTATGACTTGTGTTTTTTCTTTTCAAATACCAACAGCAATTATTTCGTAGCATAAGATTATAATCATATTTAAAGTCGTTCAAATAGTAAAATGCTTCAAGGCATTCGTGCCCCTGTTTCAGACCTGCAATTGTTTTATTTAATAGAATTCATAGAATTTGCCATAGTTTTTTTATCTTCCTTTATTGTGTGTCAATTCCTTTATTGTGCCTGAAGCTGCATAAAAAATAAATAACCTAACGACAACCGTTAGCTAGGAGAATTGATTTTTTTATGCTAAATGCGACATTCTATTTTGCACATGGTGGAGTCTCATGGAAAATGAATTCGCACCTGCACACAGGATGCGGAAACGAGGTCGATTTAGTTATGTTAGTTGATTTTATTAGAAGACAATTAATAATTTGAAAAGTAAAACGTTGTGTGAATGACACTGAAGTAAACAACTGTGGACAAAATAATTCCAACTAGCAGAACCTGTGGAAATTCCACGGCGGCATTTTTCATATGTAAAATATTGCTGCTGGGAATTAAGATCCTTCGATTTCATGGAAGCTCCTTTTGTTAAACTTTAGTATAAATATTTTTCTAAGTAATTTGGATACTGTAGTCTGTGGAAACCTTTGGTTATTATGGTTTCTCTCCAATATCCTTATAAGAGTATGTGACATTTTTCCATTGTATAGATTCCCGACAGGAACGGAAACCAACTGTTATATTATATCAATTTTAGGGAGAACACATTTTACTCTTGGATCCTAGGCAGAAGGACAATAATGTATATTTTACTTTCAAGTACAGTCTCAAATCAACATCGATATTTCATTTTATTTTATTTTTTGTTTTACATTGTGTCTGCAGTGGTCGGGAGATCCAATTTATTAAACATTAGGATGGACGATGATAACATAATACGAACAATAAGTTAGTGTATCTATATACTAATTTGATGTCCCCTGTATGTTATGCCCAACTATTCTTCTTTTTAATAAATAAGATCTCCCGATTAAATTATTTTAAAGCTGGACACCATGACACGTGTACCTATGATAAAAGTATTACGAGATTAATATATAGAGCTATGACATCAGAATAATCTTATAGTTTTGAAGTTGAGTATATATCCGACACAGTAGGGCTTCCTTCAGTCTTGACAGACTATGGATACCCACGGTAAGGGTGCCTGCGCGTGAAATTTTGTGGCAAGAGTTGCGCAATCTCCAACCACACCTCTCCTGATGGGGCATTGTTGAATACCAGTGGCAAGTGGAGGTTCAGGACGACTGGAAACAATGCTGAGATAAGCGGAAAGCACATACAACACCTAGAATTCTCAAATGGTCACACATCAAGTAGTAGCCAGGCTCAACGTTGCTTAACTTCGGTGATCTGTCGGGAACCGGTGTATCAACGTGATTATGCCGACACAGTAAGACACTGTTAATCAATCGAGAATCACATAACTCTATCTAAAGACATATAAAATATTAACTCATATATATATATACTCGAGAGTCAAAATAATGAAAAGAATATTCTCTTGGCATAGCACTATTAATATATAGATAGTTTGAGAAAGGCCTTGTTTTCCGGTCAAAACTTACTATGCAAAGTGACTAAATTAGATGGATGCATATGTACATTTTCAAGAAGGTTATGCATTAATTCCCTTTGAATCAATAAACAGCGTGGAAAGATAAAATCTTCGCCATGGAAAAGATGACATGGTTCCATTTCCATTTGATGAAAACTAGCGCTCATTTTT
Source organism: Euprymna scolopes (assembly GCF_053919585.1). NCBI lineage: Eukaryota > Metazoa > Mollusca > Cephalopoda > Sepiida > Sepiolidae > Euprymna > Euprymna scolopes. The sequence goes on from NC_136507.1 coordinate 86,215,568, forward strand.
GTTGCAGACCATGCACTAGTTGGTCAGTTGTGTACAAATCCCAAAATCTATCATGTTTAAAAGTGAGACAATGTTCCACGAGCGAGATCAGAGACGCGCGCTTGTACAATTCATGCTCTCTACCCATCAAGGTTACGACAACAACACTATTGCCAGCACCCTCAAAATGCGAATCTTAACGGTTCGACGTTTGAGGGCGTACCCTAGGTCTATCAGAATTTTGGAGGAATTTTTGACACTCCTTACACAAAACTGCGAAGAAAATATAAAAAAAAAAACTCGTAATTTCTCTTGTTAAAGTGGGTTGTTTATTTTCTGTATGGAATATACTTTCACAATAAACTATTAAAGTTGTTTTAAAATAATAGAAATATTATATTTTTATTAAAAAAAAAGTGTTTACAACGTGCAGGCGCGCCATCGTGCAGCCATTTTTTTACCTAATTAAATCAATTGATTTTTACGAGTTTAATATTTTTCAAATTTTTTTTTTAATCTATCAATATTTTTCTATTTGTTACATTGTTAGAATATTTTCAATGAAGAATGTTATGCTCTTTACAATATACTTAATATAACATTTTGACAAACGTTTTTTTTTTAAATTCACTTCCCATTTTGAAATTTCTATTAAAATTTTAATAATTATTTTACTCACCAAAGTTTGTATATCACAAATTGAAGGTAAAAGATCAATAAATAACATATAATTTAAAACAAAAAGAAAGAAGTATTTTTTTTTCAAATTTAAAGTCCAAAGTGTAAAACCTTTTTTTTAAACCACGTTGATTTTTTTTAAAGTGGAAGCATATGTTATGCTTACATTGTCAAGTACATATTGAACGCTGACGACAATTATTTTCTATTTCATTCAATGTTATATATTTTTAGGTATTAAAAAAATTACTCGATGAAGAAGAATTAAAATATCTTAAATCAAAAAAGCATGTATTTCTTTAAGAGAATAAAAAATAATCGGACGAGTGTTTTTTTTTTTTATAAAGGCAAACACTTATATGTGAATGCGTTCATTTTTTTACCTACGCAAGCACCAAAATACTAATTTTGTTTTACAGCATGCAATAGAAAGAGATAATAAGTATGTCCCTTTGAAGCCACCGGAAGATAAAAGCGATTAAAAACAGACGTTTGTCTTCCTTTATTTGAACAGTTAAAAACATCTGGGTTCGCGTTTCTTTATCCTTGTTTAAAAAAGTATTTTATTTTAAAAGGAATATAATATTTGAGACCATATTAAACCATGCTCTAGTCCATCATCTTACAGATATTAAACTTCTGACTGACAAACAATATGGATTTAGACAAGCCCGTTCCACAGCAGACATCCTAACTGTAATCTCTGAACGTATATACTATTCACTGGACAAAGCGGGGGAGGACAGATCGGTAGCTCTAGATATATCTAAGGCTTTTGACAGGATATGACATGAGGTCTCCTCAGGAAAATTAGATAATACGGTATCACTGGTAGAATACTTAACATAATTAAATCCTTCTTAGATAAGAGAAAAATCCAGGTTGTCCTCGACGGTCATACATCTAAACAATATTATATAAATGCGGGGGCACCCCAGGGTTCTATCCTTGGACCTCTATTGTTCCTGATATTCATAAATGACCTCCCCGACAAAATTGCCTCTGAGATGGGTATATATGCTGATGACACTACACTCTGTGGCAGGCACGACAGGAAGACGAATGAACACATTTCTAAAGAAATGACAGAAACACTACATGAAGACCTCCAATCTGTGGTGGAATGGGGACAAAAGTGGTTGGTCGCGTTCAATGCCGCCAAGACTAAACTAGTTTCAGTCAATAATTACAAAAACCCTCTCTACCACCTATAGCAACGTCCAACGACTCTTTATATGAGAGTACATCTTTCAAACACCTTGACCTAACGTTTACAGGAAACATGAGTTGGGACAATTACATTGAAGGCATTGCCAGGGCCGCTGCAAGAAAGGTGGGTTCGCTCTACCGTGCTAGACAACTACTAACACCCGAAAGTATACTGTACCTCTATAAGGCTACCATTCGCCCATGTATGGAGTATTGCTGCCACATCTGGGCTGGTGCTTCTGCTACTAGTCTCTCGCTTTTTGACAAGGTTCAAAAGAGAGTCGCAAACCTGATAGGCCCTGAACTGGCATCTAAGCTTCAGCTTCTGTCCCATCGACGAAATGTTGCATCCCTCTGCCTTTTCTGCAAGTATTTTAGTGGTGAATGCTCTGACGAACTGCAATCACTTGCGCTCCACGACGTGAGCACTCTCGACAAACCCGACAGGCTGCTAAATCCCACCCCCACACTGTAGAGATCCCTAGATGTAAAAGATATTTCTACTCCAGTAGTTTCTTCCCCAGAACCGCTAGACTCTAGAATTCCATTCCAGGTCCCTGCTTCCCCAACAGTACTAACGTGCAGAAGTTCAATCTTGCTGCCCAAATCCCTACATAGTACCCCAGTAGTTGTCGCCCCCGATAGTAGCCCCCTACACTAAAGTGGCAATTTTCCTTGTTTGGGGTGAAAATGTAATAAAATATATATATATAAGTATGACTATGGATAAATTCTTAACTATGAACAAATGAAGTACCGATTGAATTGTAGTGTTTATAGGTAAGATATTTTGGAATTCATATATATTTTTTATAATCGAAGTAAGTACATTTTCGTTGATTTTCTTTAAATCATTTTTAAAGAAAACCAATTTAAAAAAATAAACATTGCATAATTTGCTATTATATCTGTTATTTTTTTTTAATTTGGTCTCTGCTCCTTGGATTGAAAAATTAGGGTTTTAATTACATTTTACAAGTAGTTATTAACATCGAAAGATAGTAAGTGAGATTATTCAAGTTCATATACGGCCTTTCTAATTGCGGCTTCTTATACACCAGGCGTGCGAGCGTGATAAAAACAAAATTTTCGACCTCGGTGTTCAGTGTGGTTTCAAGTGAAGATCACATCGTGCAACCTAACATCTTTAAAGTCGGCATGAAAATCAACATCAAAGTGTACCTGGATCTACTGAAGAGTGTGATGAAACTGTGCTGCAATCAGGTGACCTTAGTAAGACCATAAATGTGGCATCAGGTCTCGGCTCCGAACCACAAGTCCAAAGAGACCCAAGCTTGGTTGTAGAAGTTACGACTGGCTGTTTACACTGCTCTCATTAGCCCCTTCCTTCCTTCCTCCACCTGAACCTGCTGGATTCCCTGATTTTTTCATACGTCGAGAACACCACGAACATGACCTTCTACAGCTCCGAAACCAGCCTGATAGCCGCGATCCTCCGAGTATTCGCCGAGCTCCTCCAGGGGCTTGTGAAAAATGCATGCTTCCTGTTCCAGATCCTAATTGAGCCGGTGATTGAGGCCGGAAGCGGCCCCGTTTTATAGATATCAGCTGCTGTACATAATATAGTTACTTAAATTGGTTTTTATAAAAAGTTTTAAAAAATGCTGTAGTATTCTTTTATTTAGGGCGCCAAATTAAGCGTTATACCCTGTAAATTGAAGGTTGTCAAGTGGGAGTCATGCTAACGTATGAAATCAAAGGCAGATTTGGACTGAATTTTTATTCGTTAGACATTGAAAATTATCTCTTTGTGCACTTATAATATCATAAACATAAACCTATTGTTTGGACTTATAAAATAACGTTTAATAACTATTTCAAATATTATGTAGAGGTGTATACAGGGTGACCACCAACATAGAAGCTAAATGGAGGTCATCTAGAACATATGCTGTAGAACGGAGAAAAAAGGCCAAAGCCACTAGAGTTTTGAATATATTAAACTAGTTATGACCAAAGTTTCATTTCATTCGGACAAAATACTAAGAAACGGGTCCTAGTAAGAGTTGAGGCCCGTTTGTATATACACACATATGCACGCATATATAATCTAACGGAAGTACTCTTTGTTGACTGGGTTAAAAAAGGAATCTTTTAGAATAGACTCTGATATATAAAAGGTTGTGACAACGAGTTGTGATTGTAAAGAGATATCTTCAAACTTTTGGAGTATCTAAGCCAAAGCTACACCTCAAACTAATATGGGTGTGGCGCTAGTCTGAATGATTATTTACACAGTTCTATGAACAGTAATAAGGGTTTCTAATTAAAAATAATCTTCATGCGTCCTTACAATCGATGGTGTGATTCAGCAATGTTATGCGTAAAAACCTCTTCATCCTCAAGGCGAGGTTATCACGGCAAATATGGTAGCTGTAGATCAAATTGCTTGAGCATGCACAGACTCCAAATTTATTAGTTACACCCATGGAACCCCATCCTATTTGAAGGCGGTGCACGGCGTAAGCCGTCAAAATCTTCCCCTCTCCATGATGGATTATCGTGCCAAATTTGGTAGCTGTACATGTTACGGCGTGAACGTGCATAAGGCGTTTACCTTGAAGAACCCCGGTTTGTGGGATGTAACTGCCTAATTTTTTCATTGATATATATTCCATAATTGTATGTGGTCAGTTTCGTATAATAGCAAACCATATAATATAGTATGGTATTGTGTATGCACAGACTGACACACACACAAAGACGTTGATATATATATATATATATATATATATATATATATATATATGAGGAAAGAATATGACAATAATCGAGGAAAATAGAATATACCAAGTAGAATTAATTAGAAATATGGTACATTTTACTTTTCATCAATCATCCTCATCATTCTCCTGAGAAAGTCCGCCGAGAATAGGGACGAAACGTTGAGAATTTTCTACAAAGGCCCAGATTTTCTTTCCCTTTGTATATATATATATATATATATATATATATATATATATATGTATATATATGTATATATGTGTGTGTGTTTGTATCTGTGTGTTGCTAACGTTCGACAAAGGTGTCAAACGAATAAAACATTATGTCAGTTTTTATATTCATTATTTCAACCTTACATTGCCATGCTAATTTCTTCTATGCATCACAAACACATTTTCCATATCAGTATCTATGCAGCACCCCCGGTCCCGTCATTTACACTAACTGGATCTCATCATTACCTGAAGAAATTCGCTGAATTGGTCCAAAAACCTTGAAGCTACAACAGTGCAGACTGCGATACTTACCACACGCTAGTTGCAGCTAAAGTTTGCATCAAACCTAAGAACATCCAAAACGCCAAGCAAAAAGGCCGACCCATCATAAATATAGCCTTCACCTCGTTTCCCAACGCGTGCTCGCGTTTTGGAGACTCCCTCCAGAAAGCCTTAAAAAGCTGTTCAACCAATACAGCAGAGGAGAGATGGGGTCACATTCGTAAGATCGTCTACAACTCTACTATTGACATCTTTGGTAAGCCAAAAAAGAAGAATCCAGACTGGGTTGAGCGGGGATAACTGAACTAGAGACAATTATCACAGCTAAACGGGTTGCGCAGCTTGAATTTAAAAGAGATCCTTCCGAGAAGACACTCGCCGTGCCCAGGAAGGACAAAAATGACGTCCAGACAACTGCCAGACGCTGCGCCAACAAATACTGGCTGAACCTATGTCGCAGCATCCAACTTTCTGCTGACTATGGAATAGTTCGTGAGGTGTATGCGGCACTAAAGATGGTCTTTTGCCCAAGTGTAGTTAAAACTGCACCACTGAAGTCTGAATCAAGCAACATCATCAGAAACTGCGGAAAGCAAATAGAGAGATGTGCTGAATACTATAAGCAGCTATTCTCACATGAAAATAACGTCACTAACGCAGCAACTAAAGGCATCCCATCCCTGCCAGCCATGGATGAGCTGGGTTATCCCCATCCCCTGACGAGCCCACTCAAGCCATTGCGCCCTCGCTAGTGGTAAACCCCCAGGTAATGATGACATTCCACCTGAAGTCTTCAAGGCCGGCAAAAATTATTACTCTAGTGCAGTGAGGCATGGACCCTTTACAAGCATCAAGTGCGCAGACTAAATGCCTTCCATCTGCGAAATCTAAAAATGATCATAGGCATTACATGGCAGTACTGCGTTCCAAGCAAAGACGTTCTTGCCAACAAAAGTTGTCATGCATGTTTGCTCTTCTCTCCAGAGATGTCTGCGCTCGCTAGGCCACTCGTTCGCATGTAGAATGGCCGAAACTCAATAGACATTCTTTATGGCGAACTCTTAGCCGGCAGTAAAGCAACTGGTAGACCACTCCTCCGATTATAAGATGTGTGCAAAATGGACTTAAAATCCAGCAACATCAACCCTGTTGACATTGAATCCTATGCTTCAGATCATGGCTTCTGGAGGATCAAACTCAAGAAATATGTCCGGCTAAGTGAGGAGAGAAGAGATGAACAGTGGGAGGCGAAGAGAGTAAGGCGCAACAGGATAGCATCATCGTAAGCAGCAGAGCATGACAGAGGGTATCCCTGCGGGAAGTGCAGCAGATTCTGTTGCTCTCCCATCAGTCTCCTCAGTCACAGAGAACAGTTACCACCACTCATGTCAACCTACAGGCGCGATTCTCTATCGTCTATCTTGACGAAAGGACACCAACAACCTTATATTGTACTATATTCCGCATTTGGCGTCTTTCTACATCACCGGTAAGAATGTGGGGCATAACTACATCAAAGGTCGTTCTATTATTTACAACACCTTGCACTGTCCGTGTTTCTTGTTTTTTCTTCGACTCCAAGACCAGCCGATTTCATAGCGGATCCATTAACGATACTGCCGGATTCCAGGACAAGAATTCAACTTTTTTTTCATTATATTTTGGTAATTTTACAAGCAAAATTACAATCTTTAATATTAGTTAGTAGTTAGGAATATATAGTTAATATGTTTCACATAGAAACTTGGCATGCGAGGAAAGTCTCTAGTAAGGATAAACTATCACAAGTAGGCGTCCAAACTGTACATTTGTGGATGTTTTACAATTCGTAGAGGTTTTTTCATAGTCAACTCAACGCAATGTCCTATATTGCTAATTGATGCTTTAAAGGCATCTAGGGTATTAAGTGCAAGTAAATATACGGTCGAAATACCATACTGAGGAAAGGCATATATTATACTTGATGATTGATGATAAAAAACATTAATATAAAGGCAAATGCTCGACATTAATACTTATATTAATTATTTCTATTACACGTAGATTTATATAGATAATAAATTCCACAGCTAAATGGCGTCACAACCCACAAGAGCCATGCCAGTCAACGAACCGGAAGTCCAAGACCCGAGTTTCGCCCTCATTTGGACTCATCAATTAGACACATCCGAACTCTGGATTCGAAAGCTGAGCCTCTTGCATGCGAGGCAATACATCTTCCAACTGAACGAAACCTTTAAATTATTTGTGTAAGTTGAGTTAATTAACTTAACTTGGATTTCAGGTTCGTGGACTGCCATGGTTCTTTTGGGTTGCAACGCTATTTGGCTGTGGAATTTATATATAATCACTCACATTCTGAAAATCATATACAAATATATATATATATATATATATATATATATATATATTTGTATAATGAATGTATGGGTTTGTATGTGTATAAAAGTTTATGTAATTTTTGTAAATATTTAACGGTTTTAAATTAAAAAAAAATATTTACCTTTATCTATTAATTCTCCTGTATATTTTTCTTTAAAAGAACATTTTCAAATCTAACATATCATTAACGAGTCTAACATGTAATTGTTGCTACAAATAATAGGAAACCAATGTACCTTTCATAAAGAAATTCCATTTATATGGCACGTTTAACACCTTCATCTGGTTATTTTTTAAAGCTGAATTAAGTAAAAATAAAACAAAATTAGATGAACTTATAAGGGTGCAGAAATAGTGTTAAAACAAAACAAAAATCTGCATTAGTAAGATAATATCTCTGTTCCTTCACAATATATTACTATAGATAAGGAATAGATCAACCAGTCAAATAATGAGTAAAGTTTACAGTGAGAAAGGTAGGTGAACATCCTCTACGTCGATAAAATGCGCAAAAATAAGAGTGATAGTTTTGTTAGCCACATTTTATTATATAAATATATTACGTTCACTTATCAACTTTCAAAGGAAAAACCCCAACAATGGCAAATATTATATAACAGAAATTATGGAAGAAATCTACCAAGAATCAACGAGGAAAACATAATGATCACAAGGATAACAAGTAAATCATGCATGATAGCCCGTGAGTGCTCAGTGAACGACACATAAAAAATGAATAAGTTCAGCATTTGCCCCTCCCCCATAAACCCCAAAGTCCCCGGGGGACGTCAAATCCTGGTGAAAATGAAATACCAGTGCAGTTTTAGTACTTTATATATGTAAATTCTAGTTATGCAGCATGCAAAAAAAGAAATGACTAAGTCCACCATTGCGTCCCTATTTAGCCCCGAAGAGTCCCCAAGGGGTTAACATATTTTGAGTTGAGCACCATGCTAAATTGCTAAACAGACATACACAGAACATTTTGGACAAATGTGGTAAAATAGTCCCCAAAATGGAATGCTTATATTAGCCCTGAAAGAGCCCCTGAGACACACCCAAGAGTTATACTCTTATATGTACAGAAAAACAAAATTATATAGAAATTAGTTTGTTACAACTGTTTAGAAAGTTTTATACAGATCAATGATATCATTTCCTTTTAATAAGCACAAAAATGTCAATTTTAGCCATATAAGCACGAAAGGCACCTCTAGGGGGGGCGATCAGCGTTTTCCTGGAAAATCAGTTATATTACGCTTTTACTCACAATTTTTAATGTTTTTGCAAAATTTCCAAAAATCCAAAGGAGTAGTTATTGAGAAAATTTCGGACAAAAAGATGGACGAACGGACAAGGGTGAATTTACAGGTCAACCCTCCTTTTGTTGGGGGACCAGTAAAACTGCATGAACGAAGATTTACTATCGTATTTGGAAAGAAAAGTCACATTGATTTATGTATATTTTAAGAAAAGCGGTAGAATTATTGTATCACTATAGAGACTCTGTTGATGCAAAGATTCAAATTTAAGTTGTCTTTTTTTACATTAGTTTGGACACGCATTGCTAGAACAGCCTGAGTACAAATACCAACTGTTGTTTCTGTCTCGAACGCACTTAACTTTTTTCTTCACTTTATATCTAACTCTTTACCAACAATGTTTTAGCTTTATTAATTAACAAACTGCAACTTTCTATACTCTCTCTTTAGATGAAGTACAATGATAGATTCTTTATTTAAAAAGTTCTAAATGTTTCAGTTTGTCGAATGCAGTATTTCTAAACTGCAGACAACAATTAAGTATCACCGTACAGGTAAGGAAAAACATGAAAACCCCTCATTCATCTTCATTTGATTTAGTTCTCCCCTCCCCTGTCTACGTGTTTCCAAAACTTCCATTTGCCCTGGATCGTTGTCAACGCGCCAAGGGCGAATAGTACACACGCCAAGTTTAAAGGTTAAAGGTTTGTTTTACTACACGAAAGCAAAAACCGGTGCCATTATGTGTTGTCTAAATTCCAAGTAATTGCTCACCATCTACCAATTATGTCTGGTCTTTTTCTTTGCCAGATTGTAGATTTTCGCAAATATAACTTCGCCTGATAGACTTTTGTATGGGAATTCAGCAGTAAGGGTTTCAATCCCAATCTAATAAACACGTGTCATATTTAATTTATTTCTTGGCGACAGCATGTTCAGTAACTATTAACCAAGCCCAATCGTTACTCGAGGATAATAGTAAATGAGAAATCAATAAAATGATGTGCACTTGATTAACTGACTAGCAGAATAGATGAATAAAGTATGATTACTTAAGCAGACCGCTCGACTAGTATTTATTAATTTCAGTTCGTTCAGACTGCAAGCCATTGTTCTAAAGTAGTACATATTTCTTCCCTACTTTAGTGGAGCCTACAACCCAGTCCAGAAGTAGAATGCTTACATATTGAAATGTTATTGCAAAAGAAACGTTAACGTCGACAGGCAAAACCTGTAAGTGGTCATGCACAACTGGGGTGTATAAGGTGAGTGAGTAAACTTCCTAATCATGACTACTGTCGAAAGATTCTGCTGCTGTCAATGATGATCAGGGTGATGGTGATCATGATAATGATGATGATGATGTCTTAAAATGTGTTTAATGAAAGACTTAATAACCACCACGCCATAATCAGGTCACTAGCAATCCCTAGGTATAAAATAGTATATATATATATATATATATATATATATAATTTTTTGATTAAACAATCTCTATGGACATTACATTTACTCTCTCGTATAAAGTTAAAGAAATTAAGTTCTGATTAATGGGCGTGCCCATGTAAAATTTTGTTATGGCGTTTATATGAGGAACTGGTCATCAGAGCTCACGCAACACCTATACTATATATATATATATATATATATATATATATATATATATATATATACATATTTTTGTTCAGGTTCCCCCTCTTTATGATGTTTTTACAATTTTATTTGATTAAATACATACTGTCTTTTTTATCATTAATGCCGTGCCCCTGTTTTGTACTTATATATATATATATATATATATATATATATATATATATATATATATATATATATATGTATATATATATATATATATATATGTGTGTGTGTGTGTGTGTGTGTGTGTGTAGTTTTTATTTAATTTTTGGAGCAGTAATCATGGAGAAGTTTTAAACAGAAATGTATAATTTGGAACAGGAAACACACGAATATGTGTGCATAATGCTTTATTTTTGTCTCTCAGCAGTATAGTTTTATACAACTGACCGGTCGGCCACATTATTCGAACTTTGAATTTCAGCAAAACTTTTTGTAATAGTCGACTGCCGAACTCAATGCGTTTAATTAGTCACCGGGAGGGATATGGCAAATAAAATACACATTACGCAATATTAAGTTTCTAAGATCCATCTACCTCAATGAACAGAGCTTTGCATTATTGCTTAAATGTTACATTTATCGTCAAATTCAGAGTAATCCAACCTTGTTATTTATTTAATATACTAACTGATAATAATAGTTCGTATTCAAGAAGATTTGGTACCAGGTCTACATATACTATTTTTCATAAATATTTATATTGTTGATATTAATGTGTTTAAGGCTTAAGACTTCATCAGTTTAGTCATTGATAATTACTGCTGTCTGAGAGATTGAAATGTATTCATCAAATAAAACATTGATAGTGTGGGATCGCGTCTTTCCTCTAGCCTAACCATAATTAACTCCTACGTATAAGTTAATTAAGATACTTATGAAGCCATATAAACCGTCAGAATCTGTGAGACTGGAATTATTCGCATTTCTCTAGTTGTTTGATTTTTTCGCAATTCCATAAATAGGATCTTAACTTATATATTTTAATTTGGCTCTATAACTATATTTTTTCAATACCAATTAGTAATTATTCATACATACATTCACTGGTGTTCCGTTTTTCGCACTGAGTCGGGAAATTCGAACCGAGTAAACGAAGCAAAATTGGGTTAGCAGCTAGTTTTTCTTTTTCATTTTCAGCTTTTAAATGGAAGTTAATTCAGATAATTATCGAACCCTTTAATCGGACTCTAATAATCAGCAGAAAGTTTGGAATGATGTGGATACGCTTTATTAATGTTAATACATAAATTCCTATTTAATGAATAGGTGGAACACTGTTCCGCTGGCTTTCTACCCGGTTGAATACAGCTTTGTAGTCTTCAAATTTAATCTAAACAAGTTCGTGTTGAGTCGTTCCATAACTAATTAAATTCCACCCAATTTACACCATAAGCGATAACTGAGCTACACTTTTACATTCATTAAACCTTATCCCCGAGTGGTCTTCCGGCCTTGATAATTTGTTACTCCTGGATAAAAAATGCTCTGTTATGTCAAACCTCACGTAAAGGTGTGGGCAAGTGGGGTATTGCTACGCATACGCAATTTTCACCATTTTCAGTTCAAAAACTGCTCGTATGCAATATGATTGAATTTCAGCTTTAAGTTTTTGGCATTACAAGACGGGACTTATCTTTCTTCGTTGCTTAGATATGACGCGAACCTAAAAGATGGGAACAGACACGAAACTAATAATCTTGACACAATTATAATTCCTTTCTAAATACGCATGAAGAGATATATGCCGCATATTCTGCCATGCTAATGCCCCTGTTTAATAAAGGTAATTGCAAGAAATAAGATGTTGGCAGTTTATTTGAAACCTGCTGGACTACTCTTTTCTCCATATTAAGGCAACTCAGTCAGATAGAGAGATACGACAAATTAAAATGGCAATCCTCGATCTCGTTATTCAAATCGCACTTATTTGTTTCTACATGTCGGTAACAAAATTTTGGACGACATGAATGTAGAAGATTCTCCAAACTAAACCGAAACAACATGTTACTTATGCCTTTTAACTGTTGAGAATATATTGACTGAAATACCACAATATACGTTTTATTTAGTACAACTGTCAGTGGATATTCGAATTTTATATGCCTTTCCTCTTCCTTCTTGCACCATTGTTGGCTCTTTTTGTTTATAGTTGATAGATATGTTCTTTTTTATTTATTGCCATTGTATTCTTTTATGTGTTTTTCTTATCTCATTATTATTTATGTTAGTGCTTATTTCTGACGGCAGTGATTATGTTTTGTATATTATGATATGTACACTGCTACCGCTTTTCAGTTATTCTTTAATACTTATAATAATTCACCCTTCTTTCCTTTTCACGCAGATTGGTTCAGCGTCATTTAGTTGTACCACCCGCTTTATGATCTTAGGTGTCATATTTATTTAATCTAATTTCCATAGTTATCTCGTATTGAATCTGGATCTTCCAGCATATATTACTTTGGATGAATTGTAAATATGATTTCAATTTATTATGTGTCTACAATATAATTTAGATTTAATTTTCTTTTTTTAATGTTATGTTGCTATGTTCATCTGAGGATTTTTGATGCTTCCCAATTTCAGTTATTTTTCTATTAATTATTCTTAAGTCACCTTAATGTTCCACGATTAGTGTTTTCATTCTCTTCTGTTGTTTCAACTGTCCATGTGTATCCCATGTAGTATTACATATTGCTTTCCCAAATATCACTTTCATAGCGTGTATGAATATTTTTAACTCTTTTGTCCTTTTATATATTTTGCAAATAATTTCACATACAAGTATATTTATGGGTTCAGTTCAATTTGTTTTTAGAGACGGTGTAACTAAAGTTCATCTTGATGATGGCTTGGAAAACCTCGTTATTTCTCTTGGCATGCATGGGACCTGTACTTGATATTCGAGCCTCACTTACGTCGTTTTTACTTTTGTAGTTTTGGACACTCATATTGAAATAATACTACGAATTCAACCCAATTTACTTCATCAACGATTACATGGCGTGAAAATAATTTCCTTAGTAATTTTACTGAGAAAAAATTACAGAATTTTTCACCCCAAAATAAAGACTCTATATGGGGCGTGGAACGCAGTTTTACCCCTATACATATCCATTTGGTGTATACACTTTCTGTTTGTTAACATCAGGTATTTACTATACTTAGAGATGTTTTCTGCGATATGGCTGAACTAGATCAGTTCTACCATCTCTGCTGTTTGACCCACGACTTAAGTTTAAGTTTTTTTGATAAGTATTATAACCGTTATTAAAATTATTTGTAGTTTTTTTAAGTTTTGCTCCAGTTTTTTTTTCAGTTTGCTTCTTCTTCTTCTTCTTCTTCTGCTTTTTCTTCTTCTTCTTCTTCTTCTTCTTCTTCTTCTTCTTCTTCTTCTTCTTCTTATTATTATTATTATTACCATCATATCGAGTTGGAGATAGTTATAATGTTAAAGGAACAGATACTTTATGTTGTAATGGAAAATAATCAAATTAGACAATGTTGATTTAAAAAACAATACGCAGAACACTGGGAAAAAATGTACACGATTTATTTTCTTTGTTGTCGCTTGTAAACTCATCCAGAACTAAACAATAAGAAATGAGAACAATTAAATATAAATAATATAATAATATAAATTCTAATATCAATGATATTTCTGCGTCTTACAAACTTAATATTAAGTACTATTCTCCTCAATATATGCATAAAATAAATATTCCTTGAAATACGCCCTAGCGTCTCTAAAATAGTTACTCGGTCAGAATACCAAAGTGAGATGTTGTTGCAAAGAAAAAAAAAAGAGTAAGCAAAACCCTAGCTCACTGCAGCAGCGCCGTCAGTCGGTACTTTCCGTAGACTCGTTTTCACCTATGGCCCATCTGCTCCAGTGACCTGTTTTTATAAAAGACAGAGTCCTCCAAATTTGCATATGTGCGCGAGAGCGCACGAGATTCTGCGAAACTTATATAAGGTTGCAGGCTCATCTTGTACCCTTTTAAGCCTCATGCGCTGCGTAGGCAAAGCAAACACCGAGGCCGTTGAAGAGGTAAGCCTGCGTTCTCATAATTTTCGCTACATATCCTCCCTTATATCATCCTCAAAGAGAGGGCAGGGACACGGTGGCCTTTTTCTTCGGGTGCTCTTCGGAGAGGAAGACTGGGGGCTTCGTCTCCGCCTGTGCTTTCGTCCTCGGTTTCAGGGTCGGGAAACCTAAGGTGCTAATCTCAGGGTCACTCACCGACAAAGTCGGCGTAACCCAGAGTAATGGTTCACTGGTCTCGGATCCAGTTTGCCTCTCATCGCCGAGTAGCGGCTGCGCTTGTGATGTCGATCCAATATCCTTGATGTGACGGGGCAGCCCGTCAACTTGCACCGATGGCGGGCTGATCACATCAGTAAAACGTCCTGTTCTGTAGCGGGTGGTGCACTTGCCGCAGGGGTTCTTAATACTCTTCTTCTTCGCCTCCGACTCAGACAGTGGGCATGTCTCCACGCCCCTAACCCTGACGTGGTACCTGTGCAGTGCTTGGGCTTGCGCGATAAAGGGTGAAATGTCGTGCTTAGGGGTGACATTTTATCAATAGGCCACCTCAAGCAACGTACACCCATCCTAGAAACGATGATCCTGATGGTCCTGTGGTTTCTCTCAATAATTCCATTCCCGCTAGGCACATGTGCGCACCGAAATCGCAGGCATATCCCCCAGCTTTCTGCGAACTGTTTGAACTGCTTGCTAACAAAGACGGTGCAATTGTCGCGCAGTATCTAAGAAGGGGGCACGTTGAGGAAGACACTTTTCAGCTTACGGACAACGGCGGTCGAGTCCTGCTGGAAAAGGGGGCAGTGCAATGTAAATCTAGACGGGTTTCAATCTATGAGCGTCAAAACATGCCCGCCGTTGTGGTAGTTACGTCCGTTGTGAGCTTTTTCTAATTTCCTCTCACACTCAGTTTTCCCTTCTCCCACCGGACGGATGCTGGGTCGATCGACCGGCAGGTTTCATAGCCCCTCACAACAGATTTCACGTCCCTCGTTTACATATAGGGATCGCCCAACCTGGGAAAATATAGGGTTCATTTTATATCGCGGTGTCCGGTTTGACAAAGGACATCAGCAACACGGCCCAGGCTAAGCCGACGCCCCGCCATAGCGCAATTCGCAGGCGCAGGTTCGTCCACTTTTTTCAGCAGGTTAAGCCAACGGCGTGGGACTCTGGCCAAGCGATCTGCGCGATTCTGACAGAACTACACCAGTGTTTTACTACGGCGAGGTTGAATTCTTGATGATCTCTGTCAGGGTAGTAAGTCGTCTCCGTATTAGCATTTCGGCCTATACCTTCGTCCTCAACCGTGCTTTCCCACTCAACGATGCACGTAGAGGCTGTGACGATGTTTAGCACTCTGACCTATCACTGAAGTGCCAGATTTACCCCTTGAGTATAGCATCAAGCTCAGCCAGGTTTATGTGCCCGGCGTCATTTTCCGGCCGAAGCCAGCAGGCATCTTCTATGATGAATCCGTCGACAGCCAGAGCAACGCCAAGAGCGAGTGAGCTGGCGTCCATCCAAACTGTAACCTCGCTCCCGTCGATGCACCAGCTCCCTCGATCGGGGTCGTCCTCGGTTACTCTGGCCACAACTTCCACTAGCATGCTTCGCAGGGTGGGTTCACGCACCTCATCGTACCATCCCGTTGACATGGAAGTTCCGCCACCCGGAGCCATCCCCATATGGGGAAGTGGCTCACCAGTTTTCCGCAGGCGGTAAAAACGCTCCGACGCGCGATGTTAGATGGAACTCGGGAAGTCACCCCCTTTTCCCCAGCGAAGTCCCTCTGTGCTGCAACTCTCATGCAAACCAAGAACTTTCGCTCCATCTTGCAGGCCCTCCAGCTCCTTACACGCCAGCTCGAAGTTCTCAAAACGTTCTTTCACGGCCTGGCCAGACAGGGGGCTCTCGTTCCCGAAAATTTCGTCAATATGCGACGACGTCCCTGTTGCACGGTTTAATCCTGACGGCAAACCGCCTGCATAATTGAAACCACAATGTAGTAGGCAAAAAAAAAAAATAAATAAATGTTCTGTCAGCAACAGTACAACTTCAAAATAGTCAATATCGCCCACCTCCAAAAGAGAGGGAATTCCTGTCCGTGATAACCGTGGTAAAAGAAGACACACTCCAATCGCCAGAAATACCCACACACACAGTTTGCAGGACACTGCCGACTCGTCTCTAGCCTCCTGCTTTTATAGTGGCCGGGAATTATCCATTTGCATAATCACATGAGACAGAAACGTGATTTTCCGAGAGTTGCATGGGGTAAATGCTAATAAAACCCCCCGGACGCCATCTTGGAATTCTCTTTTTCCCCCCAACTGGTGACACAACAGACATACCCGAGGTAAGCTCTTTTTTCCCTCATTTTAGTTATTGCTGCTTCTGCTACACTCCCCCCTGATCTCATGATCACAAATGGGGCAGGGGGGCAGTCGTCTCTGTCTGGTACTTCTCCGAAGAACCGGAGGCAGCACTTCCTCCCTGCCATCCTCCTCATCGCCATTATTGCCACCAGTCTGCTCCATAGGCGGTGTTTCACAATCAGGGCAGGGGGGCAGTATTCGTTTCTGTCGGGTACTCCTTCGTAGAGGCAAGACGGGTGGTCCTTCCTCCGCTTCTTCAGTATGTACATTATATGGCTCAAAATCCTCTTCGTCGTCCTGCATCATACTCTCTGTCTTTTCAGAAGACATCATACTGTCTGAGTGTCCCTCTTCCTCCGATGTAACAACATAATGGCGAGGGCGCAAATCCTTCACGTGACGAGGCACAGCGTCCACCAAAATTGACTGAGGGCTGATCACCTTGGTCACCTCACCCTTGCCGAACCTCGTGGTACATCGATTTTGCGGTCTTCTGACCCATACGCGATTTCCAACCTGGTAAAAGCTGTTCTTGGGACCTGGGGACGCAGTTGCGAGATTGGTCTCCTTTACTCGAACTTCATATTGATAAATCCTATTGGCAGGCGCAGTGGAGGGAGATGTGTCGTCTCTTGGTGTGATGTTATACCAGTAGACAGCCTCCTGTATGGGACAACACATTCTAGCCGCTATTCGTTTCACTGTACGATGACATCGCTCCGCTATGCCATTCCCGGCTTGAGCGTATGCACAGCGGAATCGCAAGTGAACTCCCCATTTACATGCAAATGCTTGGAACATATTGCTGCAGAAAGCTGTGTCATTGTCTAAAAGGAGTTCATGCGGCGCGCCACGCTCGAGGAACACTGCCTCCAACTGATGAATCACGCTTGCCGAGTCCTGCCTTGCCAATTTCCTCCAAATGGAGAAACGCGATGGACCACAGTCTGTTAAAGTTAAAAAATGGAAGGTGCCATAATGCGTGATATCCATTCCAATTCTCTGCCAATTCTCGTTAACTTCCAGCTTTCCCTTTTCCCACCTGACTGGCGCTGGGTCAATGGACTGACATTCCTCGCATTTCTGTATGACCGTTCTGACAGTTGCTTTTGTCGTGGTTGGACATCTTCTCCTGACAAAGTAGGTAGTGCGTCGCACCCCCGGATGTCCACTATCTTTGTGAATAGCCATGATTTGACTCTCATCCAGCTCGTCTGTGTGGACCGCGCCTATCACTGGGTCAAGACCGTTTTTCTTTTTCATTGCCTCAAACCACCGCTGTGGCACTCGTGTCAGTCGGTCAGCAATGTTTCGTGCTGATGGAACCAGCGTCACATCCACTGTCAGCCCGTACTCTTTCACGAGCTCCTTAAGAGTGCTTAATCGCCTCCTAATAAGCATCTCGCTTGCTGCTTTGGTGCGTACTCGCGCCTTTCCAGTTAGCGTGTCTGAGACCCAATGGTATACGCAAACAGAATCTGTCTTCATGTGTAGCACCTTGCTCTGCCACTGGAGAGCCAAATTGATGCCTTTCAATACGGCATCCAGTTCAGCCAAGTTGATATGTTGAGAGTCATCTTCAGGTCGCAGCCAACATGCATCTTCCAGCACAGTTTCACACATCTCCAAGGCTGCCCCAATTGCTAGGGAGCTAGCATCGACCCATACATTCAGCTCTTTGGCGTCCACACACCAATTTCCCTGTGCCGGATCGTTCTGCTGTGCAGATTTTAAGGTTTCGAACATCATACGATGTAGTACGGCGTCCCTTGCTTCATCATCCCAGCCCTTCGTTACCGAACTTACTCTCCTTCTGAGTATTCCGCAAGCCACACGAAGCCAACCGCACACCGGAAAGTGCCCGACAAGTCGACCACACAGGGAAAAGATTGTTCGTCGCGTAACAATACTGGGAGCCTCCGGAATTGCATTTCCTCGCTTCCACCGCAGTTCATTGCGTTCCATCCTGACTGCCAATCCCAGCACCCGTGCACCGTCCTTCAACTGCTCCGGGTTCTTGCACTCCAACCCGAACTGCGCGAGGTGTTCTCTCACACGGGTCGCGGGCACCACGTCTTCATTGACAAAAATGTCATCAATGTAAGCAGATGCTGCGCGGCTTATAACTTCTTCCTGAGGTAGTACTTCGCTGACAATTGCTCTCATTATCAAGGGAGCCACATTCAAACCAAACCCCAGACGGGTCAGACAGTATTTTTTCCCATCGATTTCCACAGTCTGGTATGGCCACAGTGTCTCATGGACCCGGACTTGTAGGTATGCTCTTCTGAGGTCCAGTAGAGACACGTTAGCACCTTTTTGTCTCCACTCACGCAGCTTAGCCGCACAAACATCTGCGTTGGCCGTAAATGCGTCTACGTAATGATTTAGCTCCCGGTAGTCCATTACCGGGCGCACTTTGGCTTTGTTCTGCTGTATCACAGCCATCAGGGGAATTAGACCTTTGGGGGGTCCCAATAAATCCTCTGGGTATGGCACGAGCCAACCATTATCTATCCAGGTGTGGAGCTCCTGCGTGTATTCTTCACGAATTTCTGCTGGCACTGGGTACTCTGACACTCGATTATGCAGCCTTTCAGGGGGGTGGTCCACAGACCATTTCCACGATGCGGTCCACGTTCGGTTTTGATGGTCAAAGGTAGCAGTGAAATCTGGTTCATCGATAGAAATGGCTGCGCATTTAATACTTTTCCTGGCGCCCAGCCGCACTGATCCTGTAGGCTTGACAACGACACCTCCTAGAGCTTTTATGGCGTCGATCCCTAGAAGCAAGTCAAATCCCAGTGGCTTGCCATGCACCACCAACACATCGACTCTGGCAGACACACCTTCATCAGTGGATACAGAGACCGTTCCAACACCGCAGCACGCATGGGACATTCCACCAATTGTGTTGACATTTACGTTTGTTTTTCTCCAAGACCGGCACCGGTCTGCATGTAAAATTGTCCTGGAGCATCCTGTATCAATAAGCGCCAAACATCGCGTCCCGTCAACATGGATGCTTATCACCGGGAGCGTCGTGTTCACATCTTGGTTGGGAAGGAGACTGGCGCTTATGCGTCCTCCCCTTGCTCGTTTCCCGAGCAGTTCCGACCCCAGTGTCCACTCTCACCGCAACGGTAACACCGTGTTCCACGTTTTCGACAGTCCCTTGCAAGGTGGCCTTTAACATTGCATTTGAAACAGGTCAAATTAACAGGATTATTCTGGGCCCTGTTGTTGGGTGAGCGTGTGGCCGCAACCACATCCTGATTTTGTTCGCCAGTCGTCGTCAAAATTCTCGCTCTCGACATTAGCTCCCCCATGGTCAGGGCTTTGATGTTCGGCACCTGTTGAAGAGCAATTGAGATGGTGTCAGGGAATCCAGTGACAAAAATTAATTTTGTGAGTCTCTCTGAGTTTTCTCCTGTGAATCCGGCCAATCCAACCAACTGCCTGATTTTGTTGGCGTACCAGCCCATCTAACCATAGTTATTTTTCTATATGCTGCAAACGCGTCATCAGTAAATGCCTCCTTTAATCGAGCCTCAATCTGGTCTATTTTCTTTTGATCGTCCTCCTCCATTTCCATGTAGAGGGCCAGTGCATCGCCTTCCAGGTATAAAGGTAGCAGACTCGCTACGTCATCCACCTGCTGAAGTTGTGCGACAAGTCTCACTTTTTTCAGCCACGCTACAACGTCTCCCTCGCCAGAGAACGGCTTGATAATATCACTGCTTATCCGCACCTTCGCCATATTCGGGCCGAAATAGCTTGAAACAAAAATGTAGTAGGCAAAAAAAAAAAAATAAATAAATGTTCTGTCAGCAACAGTACAACTTCAAAATAGTCAATATCGCCCACCCCCAGAAGAGAGGGAATTCCTGTCCGTGATAACCGTGGTAAAAGAAGACACACTCCAATCGCCAGAAATACCCACACACACAGTTTGCAGGACACTGCCGACTCGTCTCTAGCCTCCTGCTTTTATAGTGGCCGGGAATTACCCATTTGCATAATCACATGAGACAGAAACGTGATTTTCCGAGAGTTGCATGGGGTAAATGCTAATAAAAACCCCCGGACGCCATCTTGGAATTCTCTTTTTCCCCCCAACTGGTGACACAACAGACATACCCGAGGTAAGCTCCTTTTTCCCTCATTTTAGTTATTGCTGCTTCTGCTACAATAATTACTGCCATAATGTTCAGGGCCACGTTCAGGCCGAACCCCGGCCTGGTCAAACAATAGTGAGCCCCTTTGATCTCAACCGGCTGGAACGGCCACGGCGATTTATCGACGCGTATTATAACACTTCAGTGCGATTAGACAAACAATTCCCTCAAGCCGGAATCACAGCTTTACTTTATATATATTCATATATATATATATATATATATATATATATATATATATATATATATATATATATATATATATAGAGAGAGAGAGAGAGAGAGAGAGAAGGATTTATATATATATATATATATAAAGACAGAGAGAGAGAGAGTATACACATGCCTTTTAAATATTTTCATGGGTAAATTATTCCATTTCCTAGAAATAACCCAGTTTTCGGCTAGAAGACGATGTGTTGTCATGAGAGCTAACATAGGAAATAAATTAGGAGAGAAGCAGGAAGAGAAGAAAAAATAGTAACCACAAATGAAAACAGGACTGGAGCATGTTTATTGATCTGTTTGCCTTAGTGTTTATGAGAAACGAAGATAGAGAGGAGAAAAATGTAAATAGGCATACAAATATCACAACATAAATTTAAACGCAGCTACATTTGCTTAGTCTATAATATTTGAAGGATTTCTAACTAGCGTCGCATTTTTCCGTGTTAGAAAAGTTTAAATCGTGATTTGCTTTACGAGAAACGTTTCCGTTATGTTCCATTAATCGACTAAACAAGGTTAAGTGTATGTGGCCATAAATAAACATTGAATCTCAGGCAGACAATAGTATTCCTATGTCAAATTCACATCGCTACAATTATATCTTGGCCCATTGTCTTCAAAGGCAGCAATATTCGTGGGATGAATAGCCCATGGAGATTTTCAATGCAGAAAACCCCGTCGCAGTAGTTGATGAAATATCCAGAAGCGATAAATAATTGTCTAAAAGGATAAAGGCAATAATAATCAAATTGTATATAAGAAATAGCTGCGAAATGTAACTAAGACTACAAAGGGAAACAAGCTAGACATGAGCAGCTATCTCTATATGCTCTGAAACTAGTAAATAGTATGTTTCATTACCTCCTTTATTCATCTTGTGCCAATTTGCATTATAAATGCTGTTCTATTCTATAATAACTGCGGGGAAATCCCGGGAATGCATCAATTCTCCTTGGATGTCTTAAGTTTAACAAGGTGGGATGATTGGTAATATGGCTATTTATGTCGAATACGGATTGTGCTAAAATAATAAAGTTCTTATCTATAAGTATTTTCTTAACATTGAAAGGGGGCTTTTTCGAAAAAGTTCGTTATTTCATCTAAAAATTGAACAATAAGCATATACCATAAATTCGGAGTTTACTTGAAAATTCTATCTCACATTTACATGACTCGTATTCTGCATAATTACCCTAATTCTTCTTCTTAAGATTTTACGGAATATTATTTTTACCGAAGTTAGTATTCTACAATATATATATATATATATATATATATATATATATATATATATATATATATATATATATATATATATATATATATATACACATTGTTTTTATTTATTTTAAAAGCCAAAAACAATGTGGGGAAATACATGAATTATGAAAGTAAAGAAAGACGTCTACCTACCCTCTGGCAAAGGTAAAGAATTTTGTGTCATCTCCCAAGACTTATGACTCCCTCGCAAAGACCACCTTCGCAACACCAACCTCTACACCTCAGCCAGCAATATCACTGTCACCCAATTAGAGAACACTATCAATAGAACCTGGTCACATATTTGCTCCCAGAAAAATACCTCAAAACAATGTAGACTAAACTTTACTACAAAAAACAGGAAACTCCCCACCTTTTAGCACCTCATAAAAACTCACAAAAATACTTCTCCTCAAAGACAAATTGAACTATGCACCCGCAGAGATTTCACGCATACGCAACAAGTGCACTAACACAACCGACAAAATTCTGCACACTAACAACTTCCTACACACACTCTCCATAAACGGCCATGCAATTCTACCTTATCCTCACTCAAAAAAAAACGCCAACGCCAAGCTCTCTCAAATGCCTGTTTCCTCAAGCTCCCCTTCTTTAATGATAGAACCTCCTCCGCTATCTTCAGAGCCATACACCACGAGAAGCTAGACATACAACTAATTCACACCAGCACCACTTAACACAGCACCTAACCCGGAAACACCTACCACATACACCCGACGCTTGCTCTCTATCTAACTGTCCCATCAAAGATACAGGCATATGTTTGCGCACACACGTGGTCTATGACCTGCAATGCACTAAATGCAACAAATCATACATAGGGAGTACCACCATACCACTAGACCAACGCATTAAAGAATATATAAACACCAGAATTTCAACATTCCACAAACATATAATCTCATGCAACAGCACAAAACGTAATATTCACGTTTATATCCTTGCCTCAGTCAGAAACGTTGGAAAGCTAAGAATTGCAGCAACACTCCTTATCTCGAAACACAAAATTCCCTGAATAACAGACTAGAACTGAGCTCTCCCTTTATCATTTGTCCCCCCCATTACAAGCGAACCAGATAAACGACAAGACACAAATTCTAACAAAAAATAAAATATAAAAATAAAACAAAAAAGAAAAAAATACACATATATATATATATATGCATATATATATATGAATCGAAGTATATAGAATTAATAAATAATACGATACTCATAACAACAGAAGATAGAAACAATTAAATAAAAAGAAAGTAAACAAGAACAATTAAGTCCGATAGAGTTTTTTTTTATTACATTTTCACACCAAACAAGGCACATTGCCACTTTGGTGTAGGGGGCTACTATCAGGGGAAGCAACTACTGGGACACTATGTAGGGATTTGGCAAGCAAGATGTCGGTTCACGTTGCACTTGAACTTCTGCATGTCAGTACAGTTAGGGAAGCAGGAACTTGGAATGGAATCCCAGAGTCTAGCGTTTCTGGGGAAGACACTACTGGAGTAGAATTTTTTTTTTACATCTAGGGATCTCTACTGTGTGGGGGTGGGATTTAGCTGCCTGTCGGGTTTGTCGAGGGTGTCTACGTCGTGGGGGCACAATTGTCTGCAGTTCGTCAGAGAATTCACCATTAAAATACTTGTAGAACAAGCAAAGGGATGCAAAGTTTCGTCGATGGGACAGAGGCTGAAGCTTAGATGCCAGTTAAGGGCCTATCAGATTGGCGACTCTTTTTTTAACCTTGTCTAGGAGCGATAGACTAGTAGCAGATGCACTAGCCCAAATGTGACAAATATACTCCATACATGGGCGAATTGTGGCATTATAGAGGTACAGTATACTTTCAGGTGGCAGTAGTTTTCTAGCACGGTAGAGAGAGCCTACCTTTTTCGCAGAGGCCCTGGCAATGTTTTCAATATAATTGTTCCAGCTCATGTTATCTCCCTTGGTATGTGCGTGTGGTATATGTACATT
>NC_136507.1:86242544-86442544 GCF_053919585.1 Euprymna scolopes
ATGACTCTTCAGGCTTATGCTAGAATGGATGGAACGCGGAATATTCAGTGTAACTTAATCGCCATATAACTTACCATATATATATATATATGTGTGTGTGTGTGTGTGTGTGTGTGTGTGTGGGTGTGTGTGCGTGTATGTGTATTTATATCGGGGGCAAGTAATTTTTAGACACGTCTGATTGGACGGAGTTATTACTTTTATCTATCTTTCTTGACATCTTTACATTTGCCGAGCGATCTTTTTAATTTCCGCAGGCATCCTGAACTTTACCCTGAATCATAAACTGTAAAATACCCTCAACCTTCCAGCAACTTTTGTGAAAGACCCACCCCCAAGCACAAAATGGGGTGTATCTTCCGAAAGCCATTTTTAACATGAGAAGGTTTTTGATTGGCTACAACAAAAAATATCGCCATATTCAAAATGTTCACGGGTGCGTACTATCAAAGGGCAACGTCGGTTAAGGGGTCCAGCTGGTAGTAAGGTTTTGTCAGCCTCCTTAACAACTCGGTTCTTATGGTTGAGCACTTTACAGTTAAAACAAGGTCGGTCACCTAAGCTCACATACACAGCTCGCGATATTATGATTATTAGGTCACTCTGACAAGCGTAAAGATATTTAAAAATAAACGTTTAAATTTCAATGATATTTCTCGTTGTTCAGCTTGGGATAAACGGTTTGTTCTTTGCTAAGGGAGTCATGTATGAATTTGTGTTCGAATCTGTTGACCGGCAGTAATCGTGTCACGTTGCACTGATGTTTCTCGAAAGCATGAAACACTATTATCTGTATGTATTTAAAATAATCATAACAAATAATTATATATATATATATATATATGTGTGTGTGTGTGTATGTATATATACATGTATATATTGTTTTGTATTAATCTCATTTTACTTCACTGTCGGCGTCTAAGTTTGGTGCATATTCCGAGATGACAGTCATACATTTATCAGAATGCAATGGGACTCTAGGAGGCGTATGTCTCATTTACAGCTGCTAGTGTGAGCTGATGACAATGCACGATATGTAGCTTTATAGCGGAGCTAATTCCGCGTATTTTTTTATCTTTATCCCTTCCCTTCCAAAAGAAAGTGTATCCTGAGCCCAGGTTTTAGGTTACCCCACTCTGGGAGTCGGGTTCCGCTTAGTGCAGCAATTTCCACATTACGAGCGCGAGTTCCTTTGGGACTGAGGCAGTTCGTCGTGCTGGTCTATCCATGTCATTGAGGTCTAGCAGAGTTCTTAGCAAACGTTAGATATGTGAATTTGTGATTTGTTTTTTTGTTTTCATTTTACCAGGATCTTGGCTAGCTTATAACCAGAGCCCCATCACGCGACAAATTCATGCTGCTGGACAACTTTTACGGGGGAGTCGGGGTAGACCATAGCCTCTGAATCTCTGTCATTGGGAAGCATTGACTTAGTAAATGCACCTCAAACTGCCGCCTGATGTTAGCACTTTGCTTACAATTTGAGCCATTAATTACCAACAATCAGTTCCAGTGCCCAAATAGATTTAAGACCACGTGGAAACATCCTCGATCTCAGCATTGGCATCTTTTAGACTATGTCATCGTCCGTCAGAAAGATAAAACGAATTTTCATATTGCTACATCAGCACTCACTGAAGATGCTGGACTGACTACCCTCTTTACATCATACGTCCTTAATATAACACCAGAAGGAAGTCCAAATTTGAATTAAAACAGCAAACTCGGAAAAAATATAACCTCTAAAAACTTTACCTAACAGAGGTAAAAACAAAATACCAATACACTATCGAACACCACCTTTGTATAAACCCAATAAATTCTTGCGACCTGAAAGAAGAATGATTGTCAATCAGTAAGATCATTAACGATCCAGCCAAAGTCACCGTCGGTTTAACAAAAAGTAAAAATCAAGGATGGTTTGATGAAGACTGTGCTGGAAATAATTTACTCTTTCAATAAATGATGCTCATGAACAACACCCTAGAAGCTGGTATAAGACCAACATCTACAAAACTTGCAAAAAACAGTGAACGTCAAGATTATGGGAACTAGAAAACAGATGGTGGCATTTGAAAGCTTTGGAATTGGAGGGTCTTGCAGATTCATGCGACCATATAAATTTCCATGCCGGTGGAAAACAAATTTTTGGCTCTATCAGATCCTCAATGGGGACAATTCTCGCAGCAGACAATGCCACTATCTTCAATGACCCATAATCAGTTTGCATCGTTGGAAGAAGCATTTTTGCACTCTTCTCAATAAAGAATGTGCTGCAGATTAGGACTTTCACAAAATGATTCCACCGTGCCCAGCGAAATTATAGATGAATACACCACCAATCCTTTCCAGAATTTCAGATTGCGATGGGGCAAATGAAATTAAATGAAACCCTCGGGCATTATAATATCCATTTCGAACATATCTACCGTGGTGGACAACATCTGAAAACAAGACTATTCACTCTCATTTTTAAAACGTGGGAAGAACGTCAAGTACCAAAGGATTTGAAAGACAAAGTAATAGTAACCATCTTACAAAAAGTTTGACCGAAAATCAGATAGAAATTACCGTGGAATTGCAGTTTTGTCCATAATGGGAAAAATCTTTGCTCGACTCCTTCTGAATCGCTTGCTGCAAGTCACGGAATCAGTCCTCCCAGAATCTCATTGCTGCTTTACTGCTTCTCGGGGGATAATAGATATGCTTTTTTGTGCTAGACAGCTGTAGGAGTAAAGTAGGGAGCAACAGAAACCCCCTTTCTCTTATCTTTTGACCAATAAAAAGCATTTGATAGCGTTCCAAGGGATTCAATGTAGAAAGTTCTCAGGAAATATAGTTGCCCAGTCCACTTTGTAGAATAGATCCAGGCACTGTATGATAGAATGTCAGGATATGTATCGCACCAGGGCAAGGAACCAAAAACATTTCTAGTTATCTGTAGACTAAAACAAGGCTATGTCATTGCACACACTCTTTTCTTCTTATATCTTGCTGCAATGTTGCACGACCTTCCCCAAAAACCTGGGGTGGACATTAGGTATCATTATGATGGGGGATTTAAAAGCCTGCTAGACTAAGATCTCAAAGTCTTGTGAAATTCCAACACATTCAATATACAGAGTACAACATGGTCATTTGTCAATCCAAGGTAGACATGCAGAGATCCGTAAACAATTTCACAGCAGCCTACCACCGCTTCGGACTCCATGTTAATATCGGTAAGACAAAAATGTTGGTACAACAAGTACCAAACATCATCTTACAGGACATACGTATCCACATAAATGCCACTCCTCTTGAGCAAGTAGATCACTTTCCATATATCGGTAGTATAATATGGGAATAGTGCTCAATTGAAAATGAAATAGAAAGCCGAATTTGCCTGGCCTATGGAGCTTTCGGTAAACTGACGAGCGCGTCTTCAAAAATTAACATCTATGAATAAAAGTTAAACTCATGGTACACAACGCGATTGTTATCCCTCCGCCTTTGTATGCGTGTAAGACCTGGACTATCAACCAAAGTGAGCTTATTAAAATCGAAACATTCAACCAACAACTAAGCTGAGCTATAGTGAACATCAAATGGTATGGCTATGTAACCAACACAAGCGTTCTTGAGATAGCAAACAGATGCAATATTGAGGCAACCACCATGACTCCTTTTGTTTGGGCACATCTCCAGAATAAATGAAAACAGGCTACCTTAACAGACTGATTTCTCGTATCCGCAACAACAGGAAAAACATCTATCGTCCGCAACTCTGAAGCGATACAAGGACCAACTCGTCCACCCTAAAAACACCGGATTTGATCTTTACATCTCGGAAACAACAGCTCAGCATCGGTACATGTGCCGCCAATCCATCATACACAGTACCAAAGGATACGAAGCAGAAAGACGAACAATGGTGGAGATCCAGAAGCAGGCAAGGAAGAATCGTGCTGAACAACCCCGCTCCCTGCCAAGCATTGCTTGCTGTCTCTTCCCACACAAAGCCCATGCTCAAATTGGTCTGAGAAGCCATCTGTCATCCAAACACTGAAGGAAGAGGAAACTATAAATTCTCGGATACGAGAAATCGGCCGACGACGATAACTTTTTTGTGTTATATATAATGCGAGAGCATTTTCATCAGTATTAACTTTCTTTTAAAGTAAATAGGTTATTCTTATTTGCTTTTCTTTCCATAAAAAATGGTGTTTATATGAATTCCGAAAATTTACTACATGTCTGATTCGTAAAAATGAGCTAAAGCATTCACAGTTATCCTTTAAAACTCAAGTTTCTCGAAACAACACGTGCACTAATTTTAAACTAAGTTAATATTCTTTTTCTCCGGATGTAATGAGTTATATTATTCTTTTGCGTTGGCTGTTCGTATTAGGAATAGTCTTCGTGTGTTCATGTTGTGAGATGCTCATATTTATATTCATTGTGAGTGTTCATATTGTCTTAGGATGTTCATATTTATGCAGATAGCATATTGGAGACATAAACAGGGTATATATAAAGAGAGAGACAGGTATGTATATGTATAATAGACAGTGTGCATGTAATTCAACCAGACGAGATTTTTTAATGTCTTGATAGATAGAGCGAGAGAGCATTTGACATTTACATTTTGATAGTTGGACATTTTTATAAACACAAAGTTCATATTAATACAATTTCACTTTACCCTTGTTTTGGTAGAATGATGCAACACAAGATCGCAGTTATAAAAACACATGATGATATGTTTATTTCTTATTCGACCGGTCGGACATGATTTTGTATTTCAGGGATTCAAAGTTATTACATGGTTATCTCTAAACCCTCTAGCTTCCAGAGGGTGCCTTGACTCTAACGGAGAATCGGTCTGATCTCCTCTGCTTCTCTGATCTTACTCCTCTCTCTCTCTTCTGCAAACTGACTGATTCTGATCCTGACTTATCTAACTAAATTCATAACTCATGACGTCACTGAATGACCAAGCACGTGTATATGAAAACATATGACAGGACATGCCTCCGTGTTTTAGCATGCATTTTTATTCACATGTTTCTTACAAAAAGCCGACCATCTAACCTAATTTTCGTAAACCACTTTACAAATAACATTTTCCATTGTCCGTTTTTAAATTAAATTCCTTATTTTAATTTTAATTGTTATAACGGAAACAAAATTCATCATTACATTCCTTTTTCACTAAACAAATATCTAACTATTTTGTGTGAGCTAAAGAATGGCAATTCCACATTCCTTATTTTCAATAACATTCTGTATTTATTTTAACTGATGATTGGAATTCTCAATTCCAAGTCTAGCTTCGCAAATTCGAATCCTTGACTATCCTATTTCATATTTACATTTAACTATTTTTTACTTACATGAAAAGGGGACATCCCTTATTATGTAACAAGAAAAGACACATCTGTGTTAATGTTGTCTCACTCTTCAAAAAGGTAAAACATGTTCTGCTTCATGGTATACGTATATTAAAAGGCTGGAAAAATATGGAAAAACTTTGTGATTTTTTCATCAATTGATAGCTGTTTTGACCTATAAAAATTGACATGCTAGTTACATTTTTTCAGCAAGATGAAACTCCTGATTGCGTGGTCCTAACACTGCTCATATGTAAATAATTCAGTTGCACTATATTATACGTTCGGAGTTATAAATAATCAGGGGGGCTATTTAAGAATTCACCTCGATTAAAAATCGGAAAACTTCATGATTACGCAACTAAAATGTCATATTCAAATAATAACGTAAAATGACCAAGTCGTAACGTTAGAAACTCACGAATATCAAATTATATTAAGAAATCTAGACAGATTGAATGACAGTTATATTGTTTATATTTTACAAAAATTGAATGGTTACAATTCAATTCACTTACAGAGATTTAGTTTGTATTCAAACCTCTTAAGGCGAAAAATCGTTAAAGTTGATTTTCTTAATAAAATAAAATATCTTCGTCAATTTACGCAACATTTTTTACTATGACACTTTCGTTTCATGTCGAGTGCTTTTGTTTTTTAATCAAGAGTAATTATCAAAAAGCACCAGATTATGTATTATTCAGACACTATAATAGCGTGTAACAATATTATTTAGATATGAATAATGATGGAAGGAAGAGAGCGAAGAAAAAAATGTTTTTAGCGGCACATTTTTCCTCACAAGAAAATAAAATAATAACAAGTATAGCGCGTCATGGTTCCATTCTTTGATTATATATATATATATATATATATATATATATATATATATATGTATATATATATATATATATATGTATATATATATATATATGTTCCCTCTGCTTCAATTTTTCTTATCAAGTAAGGTATTTGACTTACTTGCAGTTTCATCGAATACTTTTGTATGAAAAAGCTGATCCCGCATTTTGCTAATTCCTACACTCTGATGAGAAGGAAAGTATTTCTTCGAAACTCCACCGATTAAGGACTATCCATTTATCAAGTGTTTCCTTTTCAAATATGTTTTAACTCTTTTTCAAAGTGGTTGCCTCTTATATATATATATATATATATATATATATATATATATATATATATATATATATATATACACATAGGGTGAACCCAAAATACGAGCCCGTGTACACTTTATGTGATATCTACATTATGCATTCACCGATTATCCATGGCAGAATCAACGACCATGTATAAAGCAAGACTCCAGTGGGAGCTGAAACAAAGGATACACTGTGTTAAATTTTACTACAAGACAGACTCGTTTAAGAAAAACAGTTTCATGCGTCAGTTCGAATGTAAAAAGGCTCCATACCGAAGCAGAATTCAGAACTGGGTGGACCACTCCGAGAAGTGGGGGACCCTGGAGAACCCCAATGCTTCCAGAGAGAACCGTCCAAGCCACTCGGGACGTCCCGGGAAGCGAACAGCCGAGCTGGCCGAAATAGTGAGAGATATCTCCAGCAGTCCGAAATGCTCTGTGCGTACGCGAAGTCAGTCCCTCGGTATGTCCCGTGAGACTTGCAGGACAGTATTGGTGAACGATATCAGGGCTTACCCATACAGAATACAAACGCTGCAAACCCTTACAGCCTCAGACAAGAAGCAGAGGAGGGCTATGACAGTAAAGATTCACGAGAAGATCGATGAGACACCAAGTTTCCTTAACCTCTTTTGGACCTCAGAGTAAACCCACTTCTATCTTGATGGAACGGCGAACTCCTAGACAAATATCTGCTGGGGGTCCTCCAGATCCAATGAAGTGGCCACCAAGCCCCTGCACTCTCCTAAGTGCACAGTGTGGGCTGAAATCTCGGCCAGAGGCATCATCAGACCAATCTTCATCGAAGAATCTGGCATAGCCACCAAGGAGCGGGATGTGGAGGTCCTAAAACCTTCAAGAGTGAGCTCCAGACCATCGACCCGTCGCTTATGAACAAGTTTTGGTCTCAGCAGGACGGAAGAAGTTCTCACACCTCAAACCTCTCCAGAGATTGGTTGGAAGAGAACTTCGGAGGCCGTGTGATCAGTCTCAAGACCAATTTTGAGTGGGCACCCTATAAACCGGACCTAAGCCCCCCCCCGTTTTTTTCTTTGTGGCTATATTTAGGACAGAGTCTACGCAGGGAAACTCAGAACCATCACGGAACTCAAGGAAGCCTTCAGGGAGGACATGAGAGCCATTAACAATTCGGTCTGCAAGAACGGCATGGACAACTTCGTGCTGCGCCTCAAGAAAGATGGAGTGGAGGCCATCTAGAGCATATGCTGTAGAATGGAGAAAAAAAGGCGAAATACACTAGTCTTTTGATGTGATGTTTTGAATATAATAAACTTATTATGACCAAAGTTTCATTTCATTCGAATAAAACACTAAGAAACGGGGCTTAATTAGAGTTGGGCCAATTTTTGGGGAGTCACCCTATATATATATATATATATATATATATATATATATATATAGTACTTTACTCCATCACCCCTTACTCCCTTCCTCAACGACAACTCCCTCCAAAACCCTCACTTCTCACATGCAAAGTATACAACCTACTGTATTCCAGAATGCAAACCACAGTCGTATATTTCATAAAACTTATGTGATGTTGACTCCCGTTTTAATATTGATTCCTTTTTTATCTAAGGAAGTGCTGCCCTTGAATCAGGATTCCACTGAAACATGCATGCACACACACTCGTGAGAAAAAAAAAAAGAAATAGGCCTAACAAATATTATACATTTTATTGCACTTAAACCTATACTGAACAAAGAACAATTGAGAAAGGAAACTTAAACAAGACTATTAACACAGGACAAGGCATGTACTTTTATAAATGTTTAGTATGGAATCGCATTCCCTTTTGATTTCTTTAAAGGATCACTCCTTTTAGATATAGTCTCAACCAAAGTGGAACACTGCGAAGGGGAGATACCATTCCATTCGCTTTGCACAGCTTCCCACATTTTGTCATTATTCGAAAAAGTCCTTCTACCCAACGCACTAGATATTATGGATCAAATATTCTCGATTAGGTTTAAATCGGGACCTTGACCTGGCAAAAATATCATATTAACTGAATTATCAGAAAACCATGTTTTTTTACTTAAGGAGTGTGTGCAGGAGCATTATCATGTTGAAAAATAATGTTATGGGATATTCCCAGATTCTGGATACTTGGTAAACGTTCTGTCTCTAATATTCGAATGTATTCCTTTGCATTGAGTGACTTCCAACATCTAATATGTTCCCCAATTCCCGCTGCAGTAAAAGGTCTCCGTACCATTATCCCACCATTCCCGTATTTAACTGTCGTTTTTATGTAACTTGGACAAAATCATTCTCCTTCGATTGAACCGTTCGGGAGCATCACTAACAAGAAAAAATCTTAATTAGTCTAACCAGAAAATATTCCTGAACCAGTTTGAATCTTTCCTGTCCATAACACGGGAAAAATCTCTTTCTATCATTGCTGTTTTTCTTAGATTAAAATGGCTTCTTTGCACACCATTTATGAGAAAATCCCATTTCTTTCATTCGGCTAGGTATTGTATATCTAGAAAGAGAATTGCCAGTCCCTCTTTTGAGTTTTTTGCTATGGTCAACATAATTTATCTTTAGATCCTTCGAAACAGTTAATTTAAGCTTGTGGTCACCCTCCAAATGGATTCTTTAGGGGGACCAGATCCAGATTCCCCTTATACTAAGCGTTCGACTTTGAACCTTCGACCAATTCACTTCACTAAAGCAAGAGATGTTTTTCACATTTTTCTTTTCTTAAAATATCAAAAATCTGCCTTTACCCTGCAATTCGTTTTTTATATCGTCGCCATATTTAGGATAAATTTTCCCACTTATTATTATATGCTATAACAATACTGATCTGCAAAATAGAAATTTTCAGTTAAAATTAACAAAAATCAATAGAAAAATATTGAAAAAAATCGATTCATTCCTTCTTTCAGGCTTTGCCCGTTTATTTTTCTAATGAGTGTATGTAAGCAATAATGCCTGTATAATACACAGACTTTATATATATATATATATATATATATATATATATATATATATATATATATATTATGATTATTATTGCAACGTCTTGTCAGACGAATGCCACTCTCTAAGACACTTAAAGTCCATGAACCCAAAAATGACTTCCATCGCACTAGGACCATTTTAATAGACAAATGCCTGAAGGAGTATCTGTACACAGATGATGTTACAGAGTCTAAGGTTTATACGAGATCTAAGTATCTCTCTCTCTCGGTTCAAATGTTGAGATCAAGCAACCAGCAAGCGCAAGATAGCCAGCAACAAGTTGAACTGCGGACCAGCTTAATGCGGGTACTGGTCTCCCGCGTTATGGGTTTTCAAACACAGATTTGCTTCTCCTAGAACGGTTGCCTTCACCAGTGGTTACGGGGGTCCTCTTCACCACAACACACACAATACACACACACAGGCTGGTTGGCCGTTGACCCCGAAAAATGATTCATTCGCCTTTTGGAAGGTCTTGTTTTTAATCCTTCAGGGAGACTAGCCATCCTCCTCACCAAACAAGTCTGGAGGAAGAACCAATTTAGTCGCCGGTGCCCGACCCCATGAGGCAGGTAGTACTGGGTTGTATGGTACCATATATATATATATATATATATATATATATATATATATATATGAACATAATTATGAATTCTAAGTTTGTTTAAAGACAATAGTAACTTTTGCTATCCACAATGGAGTCACCTTTGGCTCTAATAGCAAGAAACATTTCCCAAGGCAGCGGTTCCTCCCAGGAATAATTAGAGTAATTGTAATATTAAGTAAACTTTTCATTTTATACAGAATATCGTGGAGTGATGATTACACAACAATTTACGATCTACAAGTCTAATTGACCGCCTGTTTCATTATCTTCAGACCTTTCTCAACTTTCAGAATTCCTTAATATTTTCTCGAATATAGAAAAAATATATATATATACATATATATATTTATTAATATATATATGGGTGTGCGTGTTGTATATACATATATATATATAGGGGGTGTATGTGTGTGTATGTAAATTTATACCTTTTAATGTGTGTATATATATGTGTGTGTGTGTATGTATAAATTCACATGAAAACCGACAACATCAAGGCACTTAAACCTATAAATATATATCCGTGCATCTCTAGATGGTATACATAATTTCGACTCTTGCCTGCCAAATTTACATTGTTTAATTTTTACCCCTTTAGCAGCGTTCTTTTTGTGTAAACTAAAATCGAATTGTTCAATATGTCCAAATATCGTATACTTAAATTTTCACCATGTAAATGCAACTATCTCCGATGTAATGGATTTCGATTGCACTCTAGAAGCAGAACAAGATTCTATACGTAGTATTGATACTATAGTTGTCGCTGGCTGTGTATTAATGTGAGGACGATACCTTAATTTACATGGTTGTCATTAATAAGCCTACCGTTTCATAATGTCTCCAATCGGAAAAATCTGTATAATTTGTAAAACATTATTATAATCGAAAAATCGTACAAAACAAAACATTGGAACTATTTAAAAATAAAACACTGCAAAACAATTTATTTTAGAAAAGGAAAAAATCGTCCAGGTGTTCAGTCTTGTTACGATAAGAAATTCAATTACGATAATCGATTACTGATTTGTTTCTTTGTCGACGTCCGACTAGACATCTTTGCAAACGTAATTGACGCCAAATGTTGATTGCTGTTCTCTGCAATATCGCTCATTACTAATGTTAAAACGTTAAACTCTCTAAGACAGGCGGGTTGTGGAGAAGTTAATCGTCCGGTCAGTTGGGTTCAAGTCCAGTTTGAGTAAGAGTGTACAACTACAGTTACATAGAGGCATCAAGTAAAAAAATCTACAACATTTTTATATATACACAAGCAGAAGTCGTAAACCGGCGTAACCCGGCGGAAATTTGCTCCACTGACTTTAAAGTTATCTACGGTTGTTGATGATGTTGGTCACTGCCATCCCTGAACAATTGCAGACAATAGCGGTTATGGCCGAAATTAAATAGTATGGCTTGCACTGACGATTAATGATGAGCGGGCGATAATATGCATGCACCGTTTGAATTAAACAGAAAGAAAACAATTAAGAAAATGTGTCAATTAGTATGAATTAATAAAAGTATGACAAATTTTCCATTAGACTTAAAGTGAGTGTTAAAAACGTGAGTTTTATAGCTTAGGCAGTATAACTGTATATGCACATTTAGTTGCAACTTTTCCACCAATAGCATGAAAGTAAATTCTAGTTTTATGTCGCATTTTTAACGTGTAAAAACGAAAGAACAGCAAGTTGTAAACTGCATCTCTTTGAATATTTTCACGCTAAGAACAATGTTTGGAATAGACATCCCAAACTCCTCCTATTAATAACGGCTTTCGAGAACGACAGCACTAATCTCCCCATCCTAAGCACGGCATACAGAATTAACACCCCAACATTTCCATGTAAAGAATGTTTTCGGGGTGAAAACCCTCTTTTTATTTTTTTTATGAGGTGGGTTTGAAACATAATTCGCCCAAATTAAATCGTGGTAATTGTTATGAACATACTCATCTGCTAAATCTAAAAAAAATTAGAGGTGGCAGTGTTAGAAAGAGAGAAGTAGATTTGCTTATCGCGCGTGCGTACAAACATTGTAGACGGGTAATTACAGTACATAATACAAGTCGCAATATCTTTATAAGTACTTGTCTCCGACAAACTTTAATGTAATTCTCCCTACATCTCATTATAGTCGAAGATCTATGAAAGGAGTCATTGTAAAAAATTGTGGAGGTGGACCTAATGTACAAATTACCTCCTCCCTAAAAAAAAGTGTGCGCAATCTCGAGAACCAGTCCCGAAAAAAATTTAAATAAAACACTCCACCGCATTCAGTTATGTATGTAATGACATTTACGTTGAAACTGTAGCGTAGGTTGTCAGTGTAAAGACCATTAATGCGACTAAAATCAGGATATAAGTTTTGTTGTTTTGTCTTCAAAACTGCGAAAGAGAGGGAGAAAGAGAGAGAGAGTGAGAAAGGGGAAAATATAAGGTATAATACACTAAAACATCAATTGCTAAAATAGGTTACGTATTTTTATGCATTGTTTATTATGAGGGCATTGTAAATAATAAACATAAAATATAGTTGAACAGTTTTAAAATAGAAAGAATGCATACAGCGAGATGCAAAGCGAGCGAGCTTGACTGGAAATAAATATTGGTTCGTTGGTCTTCGAAGCACTAAGCGATAGATAGAGAGATAGGGATATATAATAATAGATAACTATATAATCTATTGCTATAAAGATGTTGTAGTTTTACAGTTTTTATTATGAGGGTGGTGGAATTAGAAGAATATATACAGCGAAATACAAAGCGCACGATCGAGCTAGAAAGAGTGAAAGTAATTGTTTGTTGGTTTTCTTCGAAGAAAGAGAGAGACAGACAGACAGACAGACAGACAGAGTGAAAATAACATATACAGCGAGTGAATCCGGTAGATTGTACAGGTCTAAATAAAGTATTTATTATTGTACAAGTCTAAATAAAGTATTTATGAATGAATAACCGACAAAAAAGTAACTATATTTGTAAAAATATATAATTAATTACTGAAACGAATGTACAAAGCAAGCGAGCAAGTTTCTCATGCGGCAACCGCCATGTTTGAATGGTACATTAGCTTCGATTTAGCATGCTAATACAGTTAATGACGAATATGAGAATGACAGGATCTCATCCAATCTAAAGGAGCAGAATTAGTCTGGGGAGACTTATTATTTTTTAAACGGAAAGAGTAGAAATTATGGGTTTTCAATGGATTTATGATCCAGTAAGTAATGGTAAAATCCCATATCTGTCCAATGTGCAGAATATCTCCCGGTGTTACTGGGAGCGGTGGAAGGACTTTTCTTTTAGAGGAAAAAATAGAAACTACTTCCTTTACAGATGACTGCAATTGTGATAATGTTCTTCCTAAAGTTAAATGTAGTATTTTATTATAATGACTAAATGTGTATAAATGGCGTTGAAGGTTACATGAGATAGTAACTAATAGTCCACACGAAATGAATTTGTATGAGGCATTTGTTGTTTCAAACCTACGGTATTTGATACGGTATTTGGTACGGTATTTGGTGCAGTGATAATGGTAGAAATCGCCCTATATTCTAGACCGAAAAATGAAGAGACGGTAGTCAAAACAACCAGCTTTTATAAAAAGTCTCAGTGGGAAGCCATCAGAGATCTTATCAGAGATGCCCCATGGGGAAACATTTTTCTCTTCCTGCTGAACAGTGTGCAAATGAGACCACTGAATGGTTCAAACAGCAATTGAAGCACATGTTCCCATGCGGAAATTTTATAGCAAGCCCCACTCCCCCCAATGGTTTACTTCGACTTGCGCAACCGCCATTACTCAAAGGCAGCATGCATACCGCAGATTTAACCAACATAAGTCCAGCTCAAACAAACATAAGTATATAGAAGCTAGAAGTAAAATTCAGAAAGAAATAGGGACAGCTAAGAGAGAATTTACTGAAACCACTAAAAACGAATCTAAGCAAAAAGTAAGGAAATCGAGACTTCTGGAAAATCTACAACAGTGTAGTAAATAATGGGCACTCAACAATTCCCCAACTAACCAACAATCACGAGGTTGTTTGCTCAGCAACCGACAAGGCTAATATGCTTGCCAGCTGGTTTGCCTCGAACTCCACACTGGATTCTTCCAACCATCCCCTGCCTGACTTTCCTTTGCGGACAGACGCCACGCTAGACGATCTAAAAGGTATAAAAGTCGGTAGTACTTGGAGACCAGTAGTCTGAGATGTCGGAAATTTTTCTGTCTCTGTCTGTCCTTGTGGCCATGTCACTAGTAAGGGTGCTGGAGGTAAACGTTTTGTCTGGGCTGACGTTATCCGCCTGATAGTAAGAGACCCGAACCTTGGATTAACCACTAAGGAGGCTGTCTTATCAGCAGGCGCAAAGTACTAGGACTACTGTATTGCCATTTGGTGAGTGGATCCGAACCATGCAGTACTCTCTGGTGGGGCCTCTCGATGCCATACTAGTGGGTAATTGTTACGGCTTTACCTTTTCGTGTGATATAAAAAAAAATTCCTATCTTTTTCTCTCTTACTTTCCCTCTCTGTACTGCTCTAACGAAGTATGCCGACCTATTCCACAAATCCCAAAACCTCAACATGAAATATCTCCAGATCAAAAACTCGATTAAACCTAGAACCCCATCTTCAAACGTAGACCCCTACTACCAGGTCTCCTTCTCCAACATCAAGGGTCTACGTTCCAACCTTCCAGAGGTTGACACCCCATTACAGGAGACGAAACCGGACATATTATTTCTAAGTGAAACTGGAATAGGGCCGACCACTTCCCCAGATGAGTTCATAATTAACGGATACTCTAATTTAACAGCTAAATCTGACACCCAAGATCGCCATGGGCATGGAATATGTACCTACATAAAGGATGGCTTCCCGTGTGGCAGGGATATCTCTAGAGAAGGT
The DNA here is from genome assembly GCF_053919585.1 of Euprymna scolopes. NCBI lineage: Eukaryota > Metazoa > Mollusca > Cephalopoda > Sepiida > Sepiolidae > Euprymna > Euprymna scolopes. The sequence goes on from NC_136507.1 coordinate 86,257,596, forward strand.
CCTAATTTACCACTGCATTTATATTTGCCCTCTATAGGTCCCACAACAGCGGAGTTACTATCTTTAAGAGCATATCTGAGAAAATAGACCACATACTGTCTTCACATCCCTCGGCTAACATCCACATATGTGGTGATTTCAACGTCCATAACGTGGAATGGCTGACCCATTCAAATAAGACTGACGATGAGGGAAGGTTTTGTCATGATTTTGCCATTGCTTATGACCTCACTCAGATTGTTCGCGAACCCACCCGTGTGCCCGATACACCCGGTCAATATGCAAGCCTCTTAGACCGTTTTCTCTCAACTTCCCCTGAGCTATGTTCATGCTCCGTTCATTCTCCTCTAGGGTCCTCCGACCACTCATTCGTATCAGTTAAGATAAAAACGAAATGTAAGAAGCCCCCAGACGTACCCCGCCACCGTACTGTATACCAATACTCTATGGTTGACTGGGATAGCTTCCGTACATTCATATCTGATTTACCTCTGCACTCCATGTTTAAAAAGGAAGTGTCCTCTATAGTATCAGATCTGACCGTCAGACAAGGCCAAACTATTTGCAAAGAACTTTGCAGCTAACTCTACCTTATGCGACGAAGGCCATCAACTCCCCATATTTCCCATAACACAGAACACGCTAGGTAACATACAAATACCCGTGCATGAGGTCGCCAAGTTAATCAAGAACCTAGATTCCAGTAAAGCAACTGGCCCTGATGGCATCCCAATTATAGTGTTAAAAAAGCTTCAACCAGAACTTGCTCCCATACTTACGAAACTATTAAAGCGCTGCCTTAAGGAGAAGTGATTCCGACTCCCTGGAAGACCTCATCAGTTTGGCCTGTATTTAAGAATTCAGGTGATACGTCATCTCCCTCTCAGTACAGACCAATAAGTCTCCTGTGTGTTATGAGTAAGTTGCTGGAATCCATATTAAATAGAGAAATAGTCAACCACATCAGCAGGAATAACCTTCTTAGTGACACACAATATGGTTTCCGCTCTGCAAGATCTACCGCAGATGTGCTGACGGTTATATCCCACAGGATTAGTGAATCTCTTGACAAAGGCTTCCTTTCTAGGGCAATTGCTCTTGACATATCAAAAGCCTTCGACAAGGTATGGCATAAGGGTCTACTTCACAAGATTTCCAGCTACGGTATAACTGGAAATGTTTTCTCAATCATTAAATCATTTCTCTCCGATAGGCTCATAAGAGAAGGGGAAGATGGACAAAAATCGGAGGCCTGCAATATAAATGCTGGAGTCCCTCAGGGGTCAATCCTGGGCCCAACTCTCTTCCTGATCTACATCAATGACCTCCCTAAATACATACTAGAATATTTCGTTGACATCTATGCTGATGACACGACCATCTACGGCAACACATCAAAGGCTGTAAGTGACAAAGTTCTCTCTGATTCTCTCTCCTCTGATCTCGAGCGCGTGGTTCAGTATCATTTAAAATTAAACTTCTATCCTTACATCATCAACGCTCTGATCCCCATATGGCATCAATTGTGATGGATGGCTCTCGTCTGGGTGAGATCCCGTGTTTTGACAAGCTTCTGGGTTTGACCTTTACTCCTGATCTAAAATGGAACACGTACATCAAGTTTGTTGGCAAGGTCGCTGGAAAGCTGGTGGGATCCTTCTACCGCTTCAGAAGATATCTCACTACTGATGCAATTCTCTATCTATATAAAAGCCAAGTACGTCCAAGGATGGAATACTGTTGCATATATGGGCAGGAGCTGCTAAAAACAGCCTATCCTGCCTTGACAGAGTACAAAATAGACTTCATGACTTAGTGAGGGATGCCCTTTTCTCTACCCTGCAACCTCTCTCCCACAGAAGAGACGTTGCGAGCCTATCCTTTTTTATCGTTATTTCCATGGCAGGTGCTCCTCTGAACTCCAATCACTTCCCCCCTCGCCAATCTTTCAAGAAAAACACCCGTCTAGCAGAATCCACTGTGAAAAATTTCCCCCACTCTATATCTGTGCCTATGTCAAAACGCGTATTCCATGAACAAAACTTCTTTCTTAGAATTGCACACCTGTGAAACTCTGTTCCGTCTGCCTGCTTCCCACTGGACTACAACTTGGATGTCTTCAAGTCCAATGTTAACAAATACCTAATGAACCGTCCCCTTAAGTAAACACTTCATCAAATCTCCACACTAGCGTAATGTAATTGCAATAACCCTTATCCCTGAAAGGCTTCCGGGCCTTGATAAGTGGTGATCACTGTGTAAAAAAAAATCACCCCTGCTCAGGTACACGCTATCATTTTTTTTTTTTTTTTTTTTTTTTTTTTTTACATTTTCACCCCAAACAAGGCAAATTGCCACTTTGGTGTAGGGGGCTACTATCAGGGGCAACAACTACTGGGGTACTATGTAGGGATTTGGACAGCAAGGTGTCGGTTCACGTTACACTTGAACTTCTGCACGTCAGTACTGTTGGGGAAGCAGGGACCTGGAATGGAATTCCAGAGTCTTGCGGTTCTGGGGAAGAAACTATTGGAGTAAAAAGATCTTTTACATCTAGGGACCTCTACAGTGTGGGGGTGGGATCTAGTAGCCTGTCGGGTTTGTCGAGGGTGCTCGCGTCGTGGGGGCACAAGTGATTGCAGTTCATCAGAGCATTCACCACTAAAATACTTGTAGAACAGGCAGAGGGATGCAACATTTCGTCGATGGGACAGAGGCTGAAGCTTAGATGCCAGTTCAGGGCCTATCAGATTTGCGACTCTCTTTTGAACCTTGTCAAGGAGCGAGAGACTAGTAGCAGATGCACCAGCCCAGATGTGGCAGCAATACTCCATACATGGGCGAATGGTGGCCTTATAGAGGTACAGGATACTTTCGGGTGTTAGTAGTTTTCTAGCACGGTAGAGAGAGCCTACCTTTCTTGCAGCGGCCCTGGCAATGCCTTCAATGTAATTGTTCCAACTCATGTTTCCTGTGAACGTTAGGCCAAGGAGTTTGAAAGATGGACTCTCAGATAAAGGGTCGTTGGCCATTGCTATTGGTGGTAGAGAGGGTTTCTTGTAATTATTGAATGAAACCAGTTTAGTCTTGGCAGCATTGAACGCGACCAACCACTTTTGTCCCCATTCCACTACAGATTGGAGGTCTTCCTCTAGTGTTTCTGCCATTTCTTTAGAAATGTGTTCATTCGTCTTCCTGTCGTGTCTGCCATAGAGTGTAGTGTCATCAGCATATATACCCATCTCAGAGGCAATGTTGTCGGGGAGGTCATTTATGAATATCAGGAACAATAGAGGTCCAAGGATAGAACCCTGGGGCACTCCCGCATTTATATCATATTGTTTAGATGTGCGACCGTCGAGGACTACCTGGATTTTTCTCTTATCTAAGAAGGATTTAATTATGTTAAGTATTCTACCAGTGATACCGTAAGATCTAATCTTCCTGAGGAGACCCTCATGCCATACCCTGTCAAAAGCCTTAGATATATCTAGAGCTACCGCTCTGCCTTCCCCCGCTTTGTCCAGTGATTGGTATATACGTTCAGAGATCACGGTGAGGATGTCTGCTGTGGAACGGGCTTGTCATAAAAAAACCTTGACACTTCAAAAGCATCTTGACCTGATCTCATCCCAGCTGTACTATTAAAAAGGTCTCAGACGAGGTAGTTGCAGTTCTCTCCAAACTCTACAACAAATGATTTAATGAATCATGCTTTCAGGGCTGTTGGAAAACTGCTTCTGTGGGACCAGCATTCAAGAATTCTGGCGAAAGAACTGACCCATCAAATTATCGACCCATTAGCCTCCTCCCGCTTTTCGCCAAAATATTTGAGACCATAATTAACCATTCTCTAGTCCGGCACCTTACAGATGCTAAACTTCTGACAAACAATATGGATTGTCCTCGGCGGTCGTACATCTAAACAGTGTGATATAAATGCGGGAGTGCCTCAGGGGTCCATCCTTGGACCTCTATTGTTCCTAATATTTATTAATGACCTCCCCGACAAAACTGCCTCTGAGATGGGTATATATGCTGATGACACCACACTCTATAACAGGCATGACAGGAAAACAAATGAACACATAACAAAAGAAATGGCAAAAATACTAGAGGATGACCTCCAATCGGTAGTGGAATGGGGGCAAAAATGGATGGTCACATTCAATGCTGCCAAGACTAAACTGGTTTCCTTCAATATTTACAAGAAACCTTCTCTGCCACCAATAGCAATGGCCAGTGACTCCCTGTCTGAGAGTACATCTTTCAAACTGCTTGGCCTAACGTTCACAGGAAACATGAGTTGGAACAATTATATTGAAAACCTTGCCAGGGCCGCCGTGAAAAAAGGTAGGCTCTCTCTACCGTGCTAGAAAACTACTGACACCTGAAAGTATCCTGTAAATCTATAAGGACACCATTCACCCATGTATGGAGTATTGCCACATTTGGGCTGGTGCATCTGCTGCTAGTCTCTCGCTATTTGACAAGGTTCAAAAGAGAGTCGCCAATCTGATAGGCCCTGAACTGGCATCTAAGCTTCAGCCTCTGCCACATCGACGAAACGTTGCATCCCTCTGCTTGTTCTACAAGTAGTTTAATGGTGAATGCGCTGACGAACTGCAGACAATTGTGCCCCACGACGTAGACACCCTCGACAAACCGACATGCAGCTAAATCCCAACCAACACATTAGAGATCCCTAGATGTAAAAGATCTTTCTACTCCAGTAGTTTCTTCCCCAGCACCGCTAGACTCTGGAATTCTATTCCAGGTTTCTGCTTCCCTTACTGTACTGACATGCAGACGTTCAAGTGTAACGTGAACCGACATCTTGCTGCCCAAATCCCAACATAGTGCCCCAGTAGTTGCTGCCCCTGATAATAGCCCCCTACACCAAAGTGGCAATGTGCATTGTTTGTGGTGAAAATGTAATAAAAAAAATTATTTTATCAAAATGTTATATAGGAAAATATAGGAATTTGCGTTCAGTGAATTTTATAGCGCAGAGAAAAACAATTTTACACGCACTTCTTAAGCTTCAATTAAGAAGCTTTTCTTAAATATTTTTTACTGATTACTCCTTATGCAAATTCAATGTTTTTTTTTTGAAATTCCTATAATTATTTTCTATTTTTGCAGATATTCCCATACTGTAAAGATGTATATGTAAACATGTTTGGAACTTCTTTACATTGAATGCTATTCGCGTATGTTTTACATCATTTACACCTCTTCCTAGTCATTTGTTTGTGGTAAGGTCGCTGTCATCTTATTTTCTGTTACTCTTCGCTTATTATTGGTTATTCCGTTATATATATATATATATATATATATATATATATATATATATATGTATATATATACTTGTTTAGTGTTGTATAAACATGCTCACATCCCGCTGCTACAAATAGCCACTTGTTTCAATCAAACAACAGATATCATCAGGCAGCGACTTGACTATTCAAAAGTTCAATGAATAATGGATTTTTATTTTAGGTAGGAACTCTTTAAAAGTTGGAGTTAAAACTTAAAACACAGAACTTTAATTATTAGATGTAAAGAGGGAGGGGCAATTTAAATAAAGTTAAAAGATTATAATGGAGAGAGAGTGATTAAAAAAAGAAATAGCGAAAGAAAAGAAATAGAGAAAGAAAATAGAGAGAAAAATATATATATAATATGGAGAAGAAAAGAAAAAAGATATAAATGGTTATTATAAAGAGAATAAGGACTAGAAGGGAAAAGAAAGAATGATGAGATATAGTTAAAGAGAGAAAGTAAGAATTTGACAGTATATAGAAAAAGAAAAAGATCTGTGTGTCAACCAATTTATGAACAATTATACAATTCAGTAATGAGACGTTATTACAAATACAAACAGAAAATACACTCTAAGCGTTAGAAATGAACATGTCAAACCAACATACGCCCACGAGTAATATCCACGCAGTTCAAACATACGTCTACAATTAATTAAACCCTTTATACGAAATGATATAAGTTTAAAGTGTTCGCGTTTTTATTAAATAAATATATAAATAAAAGAAAAAATAATAATGATAAAACAGTATTAAAATTATTATTAATAATAATAATAGTAATAAAAAAACAGAATAAAATTAATATTTATTATCATTTTAATATTACATATTTAGCCATAAGAGGGGATTGAATAAATTAAATAGGACTAATAATTATAAATAATAATCTACTAATATTTATGTATATAAAAAGAATACAATACATATATATATATATACATACATATACACACATATACACATACATATACACATATATGCACACATATACATATATATACACACATATGCATACACATACACATACACACATACATATACACATGCATATAAGTAAAGGTGTAACTCTAAACTATTAAGTTGAAAGATTAAGCTAGTTAAGTATAAATATAAAGTCCTATTAAATCACAAATTAATACATTCAAGACAGTATTACTAAGAACATAGAAATATATATATATATATATATATATATATATATATATATATATATATATAGACTTATGTGTAATCATACTGACTTCGTGAAATTCAGTAAATTGTCATATACCAATGAGTTTTAAGCCAAAAATCGTTGACTTAAAGAGTAAGCTACAAAATCATCAATTTTTATAATTGAGCATTAATATACTGTGTAAGCAAAAACAAGACTTCAAGACAAGGTGTTGGTGGAAACAATAATTTAATTCAATTTACGTTACAACTGTTTCCATGACCAGTTCGACAATTTCAAGCATTATGTCGTTTGAAAATTTTCAAAACCAGCATTTCTTTAGACATTATGAATAAGCACACTTTTTCCTTGTCTTCAAAAAATGCTCCATTGCCAAAAGTCTATTTGTATGCAAATACATGTATATATGTAGATATATATAAATATATATATAAGTATATATATATATATATATATATATATATATATATATATAAACACTGTGTATCGCTTTATTGCAGGTCAATATATTATTTTTAAATTGCTATCAAATGCCAAGAAGTGAAGTTTAATATACTGGATGAGTAAACAAGGTGCCTTATTTCCATGATTTTTGTAGAATTTGAAAAAGTATTTAAGAAATTATGCTAATTTTTCTATTTTCTGATTTTACATGTGTATCACTTTATTTCAGTCCTCTTTCAAATACCTAGAAAAAAAAACAGCTGACAGCTAGTTTAAAGGAACCTGTTATTGAAGACCTTGCAGAAGGATTATCTCTCGGAGGTCAAGCCTTGCAAGAGATCGAAGAACACTGTCTTCATTCGTTGACCGACGAAACATCAAACCAAGGAAGGACAAAAACAGAAGAAAGTCATTTTATGCTCGTGATGTTAGAAAAATTCGCCATCAACTTAAGAAACAGCCGGGCAACAACAGTGCTGCTTTATTTGACAAAGCTGGAATACCTTCTTTGTCCAGAAAGACACGCTGCAGTAACTTAAACCAAACTTCAAGAAGTATTTAGTCCATAGAAAACATATTTTAACCAAACTCGTAAGAAAAAACGTTTGGCTCAGAAATATATAAAAAACAGCTTGGAAAATGTTCTTTTCACAGATAAAGTCTGAGCAACCCTCGATGAACCAGACGGGTGGGCCAAAGTTTAGTCCTGTTGGATTACCTTGCCATCAACGATTCCGTCGTCAACAGGGAGGTGGAGATTTTATGTGTTGGGCTGTTATAAGCTGCAATGAACTAATTGGACTATTCGGTTATAAACTGCGATGAACTAATTGGACTATTCTGAGTGCCAAGCTAGTCATATATTTTATTTTGAAATGAGCATGTGTCACAATGGCTTCATGACCTTCCATTTACGCGTCACCGCAAATTGATTTTTCTGAACGACAATGCAACATCCCACTAAGTCAAGGTACGACATCCTACCTTGATTAATTATGCATTAGTGGAGTAAACATTGAGTACATGCCCACATTCGTCTCCAGAAATAAACCAAACTGTGCAGGTCTTGCCACTAATAAATATGAAAGATTATGAAGGATGTATCAAATTTTCGTCGAAGGATGAACATTGAAGGAAGGTTTTGGATGGTTCCTATGGCATCATATCATCTCAACTCCTTCGATTGACATCATTAGTTTACAAGAGACTACTGAATGTAAATTTAAAGAATGGGAGAGATGTTGATAAATAAATATGTCCGTAAAATATTATAACTGGATACGTTCCATATTTCTATAAACAGAAATATAAGTAAGAAATTGTTTTATTACTAGAAATATACATTTTTAGGCACTTGCAATAATTTCAGACAAATATAAACTTACTACAAAATAGCAAAAAAAAAGCATAACTTTCAAAATATTTGTTGTAATTCCACAAGAAAAGGAAATAAGACACGTTATTATGCTCTTCTGGTGTGCCAAAATTCACTTCTCTACTTTTTATAACAATTTTAAAATTTAAAAAATTGGCCTTGAACAAATCGATACACAGGGTATATATAAATAAATAAATATACATATATATAAATGTATATATATGCATATATATAACTATATATATATATAACTATATATATAACTATATATATATATATATATATATATATATATATATATATATATATATATATATATGTATATATAAATATATACTGGACAAAAACAAAAACAACAAAAGGGAATAACTTCACATTTAAAAGTAAAACCTTCATTTTTTTATTTTGTTTTTTTCTTTTTTAAATAACTTCATATTTAGAAGGAATAACTGCTTTTCTTCGGATATTACAATTGTTTCCACATCAATCAGACAATTTTTAAATTTTAAGTTTGTTAAAGATTTTCGTACTGAAATCTCATCAGATATGTTTGAAAAAATACAAATTTTGTACGTATTTAAAAATATTTTCATTCTATTATAACTGCATCAGCCAGTGAGTATCGCCCCATTTGCTTTTAATAAGTAAAATATCGGTGTGAATTATTTATATGTGTCCTATTTTCGTATATCTGTTCTATCGAAAATGGTTAAATTTAGACTATACTGAAACCGGACAAAATTTATGAATTCTTACTTTTAATTTATTATATTAAGTGTTTTATTTGTTTATCAGTTTCAAGTATGTTGTCTTTACTCGATTTTAACGATTTAAATTCCAACTTCTCATATATAAAGTTTCATATTTCGTGTTTGTTATTTATTTTAAAGTATGTATTATTGTAATGTGATTGTTTCTGTACATTGGCGATACATCCCGGTTTAAAAATCCAAAAAGGGGAGTTTACCCTTAACGTATCGTAAAAAAATAATAATAGATGTACGTGCCGGCTGAAAAAGTGTTGCAACCCAGTAGCACTTACTCAGGTTCTGGACAGTACTTTCATCGTGGAATGTTTTTATATAAGATTCGCGGTTGACGAAATACCAGACAATAAAATACAAAACAATGTAAAATATAATAAAACATAGCTGTATAATCCCTATTGATATCTTAGGATATTAACGAATAATATTTATTATTGTAAAAATAATATTTCCCTTCGATGGAATAATAAATAGAAACCCTTTCCCGGGGAAGAATAACTCTGAATTACTAACTTAATTCATTCAAATATAAATCGTCGTATTAATTAATTTAAACCCTAATAATTACACTTAAGTATATAAACTTAGCTTCAACTTGTTAATTAGCTTAATTTTTATTATATTAGGATTGATTTGGAAGATTACGGCGGTGTCTACAAATTAATATTTAATTATTTTTCAATTACATTAGCTTACAATTTTACGTCAATATTTACCTTATAATTCTAGTTTCTTGGTGTTTGGTTAATACCAAATAATTATTTCGAAAGATTACTTTGGTTATGATAGGTGAACTCTTCTTATCGTATTAGTTACATCATGAATTAAAAATTATAGAGTATATATATCGTTTTCAATTTTTCATCTACGGGACCTTACATTTTGTAAAACAAGTTAAGGTTAGGTCATTGTACATTGAAAGTGTTTCATGTTTCTTAGGCTTCAAGGGTGATATGTTCTTATCAGCAATATTATTCTTATTTCACAATTCTTTTTCAGGACTAAAAGGGATAGTACAGTATATACTCTATACCCCCGCTTCCATAACAATCTTTATAATTAATTGTTGATATTACCAGGGTTTAGTTTATTTTCAAAAACAATTATTACAGTTTCAAAAATTGCTATCCATCCTATTCAGTGTAATGGTTTAATTGACATTATACACTAGTTGTATTATTTCGTCCTTCGTATTTTCATACTAAAATCTGTGTGTCTTCCCTATACTTTACTCTCCAGTGATAATACCTATTTTGAGTTTATTCAACCCAGGTTAAATTTCGAGAGTAAGAATTTATTTATGTGTGAACAACCTTCTATGGCATACAGGTTTTAGTTTAAACGTGCCATTTAGACTGCACTATGCATATTTATATATAAGCTTTAAGCAAGCATAGGTTGAATTTTTTGTACTTACTCAATTGGTATCTTATATATATATATATATATATATATATATATATGTATACATGCATGTATCTATCTATATATATATATATATAAACAGAGACACACATATATATATGTATGTATATATGTATATATATATATATATGTATATATATATATATTGAAGTATTCTGTCGAACAATAAATGTTGATTGTAAAATTCAACTGACAGTTTTAATTTTCTTTCTTTAATATATATATATATATATATATATATATATATATATATATACATAGGGGTTAAACTCTAGACAAACAAACAAAAGCAACAGTCATCTCGTATAAGCAAATTAAACATAGCCTGTCAAGACATTATATATACAGACATAGGTAGATTTAGGCATCCTTTATTTATGAGACAATATAGGTTTCCTATATACCAATTGGTATAACATATTTACTATATTATAATCTATAAAAAAAGCTTTAACATGTTCATGTAATTTCGTTGTTACCTAAGATATGAGCATTGATTTGGCTACCTGTAGGGATATATACATATATATCTATCTCTCTCTCTCTCTCTCTCTCTCTCTCTCTCTATATATATATATATATATATATATAAATCTATATCAATTTTTCTATCTATATGTATATATATAAAAATGTATATATTTACGTATATATTTATATATATATATATATATATATAGAGAGAGAGATAGAGAGAGAGAGCGATGCCTCCGTTCAGTCTCGAAAGACAAAGGATACCCCCTGTATGAGCAGCTGCGCGTGAGTGTAAAAAAAGGGTTGCACAATCACCCCTCACGCCTCCCGAAGCGGCATTTTTTTTAATGCAGTGGCAAGAATTCGATGATGTCTACAAACAATCCTACATAAGCGGAGAGCATATACAGCATCTTGAAGTCAGAAATGGTACCCACATTTAGTACTGACCAGGTTCACCGTTGTTTAAACCTATATATATATATATATATATATATATATATATATATATATATATATATATATATATATATCCATACAACAAATGAGATACATCCGAAAAGGTTATGACCTTAATTTTGTAGTGTGGTATATGACATGTGCCATTAAGGCTGCCAATTAATGAGATCATCTATTATTCAGAGCCTGTTTTTTTTTTTGCACTATTGTAACCTTTTAGAAATAAGCAACTAATCATGTCATTTTTACAATTTAATGTTTTTTTAAGCAGCTTTCGTACTAATTGCTTTAATAGTAATTGTAAACGATTCCCCGTATGTCGCATATTAAGAATAGGACACTTTTTACCTAATTTTGTGGCCAATATGTTGTATAATTTATATATTATATTTAACGATAAAATGCTTCAACTATAGTTATTATATATATATATATATATTATATATATGTATATATATATTATGTATACATATATATATTTTTATATATATATTTATACACATATACATATACCCATATGTATATATATATACATATCTATATATATATACCATAATAATAAATATATATATATATATACATATATATATATATGTATATATATATATATATATATATATATATACATATATATATATACGGTTATGAATATCTCCAGTACCAAATAATTCCTTTGTTGTGGACTTTACTTCAAGTATGGAAACTGAAACGGAGAGGTATACCATATGAAAAACAGTTATTAGTTCTATGTGTCTGATAAAGATAAGAAAAAGAATAATATAAATAATTTTAAAATTATATAACGGAAGGGAATCAAGTCACCACTTGCTGTTCTTTAAGATTATTTGAAATAACATTAGTACCTTCTAGTCTCCTATCCATAGAGGCAGGATGTTTTAGAGGATATATATATATATATATATATATATATATATATATATATATATATATATATATATATATATAAAGTAGCGGTGGCGGGGTGTCTGGTTTTGCCTGGGATAAAATACGCTAAAATATATTTTAATCTTTCAGGGTTTTTGATGTTATTATAGAAAGTGATTACAAAAGTAAAAAAAAAAACACCAACACATAATCGTGTCATCAGCCAGAAGCAAAACAGAAATTAGCATTCAAAGCTAGTGACGTTACCCCTGTAACAACGTGACATGCATATGAACTGATTAAAAATTAAAAAAAAAATATTAATGTACAAAGTGTTTATCGATTTTTCAGTTTTCCTTTATTTTGATCCTGTATAAACAATTTTAACCAGCTGATGATCAATTAAAGAACGGTTGGGAAACAATCCAATCATTTGAAGCCTCTAGTGCCGCTCTATGACTTTAAGTTTCAATGAAGATAGTGTTTGTAGAATAGGAGAACAGACAGACACATATAGCATTATTTATATATATATATATATATGTATATATATGTATATATATATATATATATATATATATATATATATATATATCTGTAATATACTGTTTTGTTTTTTAAATCCCCGAAACACTGTGTCATGGTAAACAACTGATGATCCCTTGAAAAAAAATGGGTATTATAGTAAATTCGAGAGAGTTGATGGAGTGATTGCGGGTGATTAAATGACTTACTGACTAGATGTTTTTTTAACGAATGATAAAAAGTAATTTTTTGTATAGTTTTTAAGGTTAAAACCTTCTAAGACTATATATATATTTATATATATTATGAAAGCGCTGTGTTTGAGGGCTATGGCAATGTGATTTATAGATACGTTATATGGTGTAAAATATATTCCGATTAAAGTATTAAAAGATTTTGTAATCATTTTGAATTAGACACATTTTCTTTCGAACATAGTGTGTCGCACACGATGGTAGATGTTTGAATTCTTTAAATCTTACAACAATATATCTCTTCTGCAGGGAATATGTTTGTTGGTTGCTTGGTGTGTTGGTTGGTTGGTTGGTTGGTTCACGGTATATCAACCCTTTTAAGGTTATTTTATGCCGAATCCAGTTATTTGGAAGAAATTTATTTAATGGAATATATTTTTTACAGGTCGGTTTCTATTTAACCCATTGTTGGGACCCAAGCATGTACTACACCTCTGGGTCAGTTTGGACCTGGAGCAATCGCAATTAAAGTGTGCCTCCACACTCCTCAAAGCCCTTTACATGAGGCTTCACCATCAGATATAGTTTAAGGTCATATCCAGGACCGTAGGGAATATGACGATACGCGAATATATATATATATATATATATATATATATATATATATATATATATACACACACCCACAAAAACACACACACACATATATATATATATATAGTTAGTTAGATAGACAGATAGATAAATAAATAGATATGCATATGTATACATAAACGTATATACACATATACATATTACATATATTTATTTCTCTTTTTCTACTAATATAATAAGATCATTATTATAACCCGTTAACGTTGGGGTAGTCTGCTAATTTTATATAAATATTACTATTATAGGTGCGATCTAAAATCCTCCATTTATCTGGTATTTTCGTTCGGTTATTTGTAATCTGTGTCACCTTGAATCTATAAAGGCAAATTGGCTTCCTGGGAATACACAATAGAACTTGAAATCTTAACAAAAGCTGAATTTTCTCTTATTTCCGGATTTGAAGAAAGCTTGCTTACTTGAAGGTCATGGAATGTAAGAAGACGCGTGTGTTTCACTTTATATATATATATAAAAGCTAAAACAAATATGGAGAGAAAAAAAATCGAGCAAATACAAAGAAAGAGATTGAAATAACATTTTTGGGATTTGAGAAAAACAGAGAAATAAAAATTCACAGAGACAAATAATTAAAATAGAAAAAAAGCAATATTTTTCTTTTCTTTTATTTTTTAAAATTTTATTTTCGGGATAATCTATTCCTGTCTTTCCTATTCAAACACGTATCAATTTTTAGGATATTTCCATTTGATTCTCCATTGTCTTCGAATTTCTTATTTTAGTATCATTCTGTCTTTATTCTTTTATATTATTATCAGCCTCCGTCAAAAAGACAGAAAATTATACTCGCACTTTTTATAAATTTATATATCTGTAAAAGTGATATTGCCTTCGTGTGTGGGTCTGTCCGTGTATATACATTTATCTACCAAATTACTCTGTCAATTTTAAGTCTACAGACTCGAGATTCAATATTAGAGGTATTGAGATTTGGGGAAAACATTTTTATTGATTTTTCGGCTAGAAATTTGTCGCTGAAGAGGACCATGTTCAACCGTTTGACCGCTGATAACTTTACCAAACTCCTCCCCCAATTTTGGGTATAAACACTTGAAATTTTAGATGCAGGTTCCTTTGACATTGGTCAACCTGGCAATTTTATTGGATCCTAAAATAATAAATCTTAAGCAGTTAAATTGGGATTAAAATGTTCAAAATGGGCTAAAAAAATCAGCAAATTTTCGGTGTAAACATTTGAACTTTTACATAAAGGGTATTCATAGATAGGGCAATCTGTTTAATCGGTCTTTGGACGAAAATTTAGCTTCCAAGGTGACAAAGTTCCGAAAATTTGACCTTTGCGGTCTCTAGCAAGCTATTCAGAACCTTTTGTGTCTAAACATTTTAAATGTTACATGACGGGTATTTAGACATGCGGCAAGCTTTTTAACCAGTTTTGGGGCTGTAATTTGGCTTCCAAGAGGTTAAAGTGTAAAGCGTTGACCCTCACAAATTCTACCGAGCCCCTTCGCCAATTTTGGATCGATCCCCCTGAAATTTTAGATGTAGGTTTTCTGGACATGAGTCAAACTTTTTACTGTATATATACACATATGCATTTAATGTTATAAACAGTACTTAGGTCCCGGGCAACGCCGGGAAGAACCGCCAGTTTATATATAAATGTTTTTTGAATATTTGGACATATTTTATTATGAATACATGCTTGGTTAAAATAATGGGAGCAATATATGTTTATTCTATTGCGTCTAATTGTTCTGGTCTGCAGATTGTCGATATCATTTAATCATTTTAGTTACACAGTTGGAGTCTGTATATAAACCGGATCTATATTACTGATATTTCATTAACTTTTTGACGTGTGGATTTATATATATATATATATATATATATATATATATATATATATATATATATATATATATATATTACAGTGATAACCACTTATCAAAGCCCGGAAGCCACTCAGGGATAAGGGTTATTGCAAGTACATTAAGTTAGTGAGGAGATTTGCTGAAGTGTTTACTTAAGGGGCGGTTCATTAGGAATTTGTTAACATTGGACTTGAAGACATCCAAGTTGTAGTCCGGTGGGAAGCAGGCAGACGGAACAGAGTTCCACAGGCGTGCAGTTCTAAGAAAGAAGCTTTGTTCATGGAATCCGCGTTTTGATTTAGGCACAGATATAGAGTGGGGGAAATTTTTCACAGTGGATTCAGCTAGACGGGTGTTTTTCGTGAAAGATTGACGAGGGGTGGACCAGAGATTGGAGTTCAGACGAGCATCTGCCATGGAAATAACGGTAAAACAAGGACAGGCTCGCAACGTCTCTTCTGTTGGAGAGAGGTTGCAGGGTAGATAAAAGGGCATCCCCCACTAAGCCACGAAGTCTATTTTGTACTCTGTCAAGGCAGGACAAGCTGTTTTTAGCAGCTCCTGCCCAGATATGGCAACAGTATTCCATCCTTGGACGTACTTGGCTTTTATATAGATAGAGAATTGCATCAGTAGTGAGATATCTTCTGGAGCGGTAGAAGGATCATACCATCTTTCCAGCGACCTTGGCAACAGACTTGATGTACGTGTTCCATTTCAGATCAGGAGTAAAGGTTAAACCCAAAAGCTTGTCAAAACAGGGAGCCTCATCCAGACGAGAGCCGTCCATCACAATTGATGCCAGCTGGGCATCAGAGCGTTGATGATGTAAGGATATATGTGTGTTTGTGGGGGTGTATATGTATGTTTTAACATTCTGCGAAACGTATTATGATTATCTCTAAAGTTCATGACTGTCGTTTTTATAAAAATTATAACAGCCAGTGTCAATGAAAACATAAACATGCAACCTTTATTAAAGGGAGGATAACATTGTCAGTACGATCAGTAGCAAAAAACGATACTTTCACAAACTTTCATTCGTGCTTCTTGAGATTAAAAAAAAAAAATTCGCAAAGAGAAAAGCGAAAATGGGAATTATATCCGGATAGATTCATTGCTTGGTTCCTACAAGTCTACATTTAGCTATTTCGCTCCTTTAACTTCCATGGATGCCAAGCCCAATCCTGGGACCACATGACCGTCTATCCGATAACGCATTGGTTAGCAAACTAATCTCTCTACGGGTATTACTACCTCGTTACATTATAAACTACACCAGACCAAACACATAAATCGGATGGTCCACTTTCGATCCACAGTTTGTACATGTATATTACATACTTCTCACCTTGGGAACCACTTTACCATAGAAGCTTGTTCCCTAACACATCTTTTCTCATTTTTTTCTGTTTCTATTTGTATAAATAACAATAACGATTCTAAAAATAATCCTCCACTGGAGAGATGTATCCCGGACTAACTATATAACATAATATGAATAAGAACTCTCAATAATTTAACACATTTTCGAGTTGCCTAAGCTGTACTTAGGTAATGATAGTTTAAAAGTTTAACTAATGAATTTAGTATAAAAAATACAATATTTAAGCTTTATTGATAGTAGAGTTGTATGGTACAATTAATTATACTTCAACCGTTGATGACGTAGTAAGAATTGTAAATGGTAAATATAGCAAAGTTTTTAGTTAGTATATTCGATAATTCTTTAATGAATTTTTTACTTAAGACAAATAATGTCTAATCTTATCAGTACGAAGTTATTATTCACCAATCTCTGACAACCGATTCGTCACAAATAGGGAATAATTTTCACTGTTTGATGCTCTTTGATTTTTGTCTTTCATAGCTACGGTTATATAGTTATAAAAACATTTGCAGATTACGAAAGTTATACTAACTTACAAACCTCCATTTTGCATTAAAAGATAACACCATCACCTTAACTGCAGTCATTTTTATTTAAAACTTCGATATATTTATTCACTTCTTTTTTCCTGCCTGAGTTAGTCACTTTCTTATTATGATAACTGCAGTTTTTTTTTCGTTTATAAACGGCGAAAAACATCTCAAATCAAAATAACTACATTATTTAACAATAGCATACGAGTTTGGATTTTGTATGTTGTTTGCGTAGCGTGAAAAATAAGTTGAATGTAATATCAATGCTGTCTGTGGAAAAAAACGGTGAACAATAGTTCGTAATTAAAAGGGCAATGTTAATAGTAGAATTAATTATCAGTAATGTTCAATTAGATCACATTTATTCCCCACTATAATGTCTTGTACAAGATGATAGGTGTTGATGTCTCTAATTTTCGAGAGTCGTCTCTCTTCTTAACCCCTAAAGAAAAGATACGAATATTAATCTCGAACATTAGGGACATCGACATCTACTATCTTGAAATACACATTATTCTGGTAAATAAACGTATTATAATTCCAACTTATTGACAATTCCTTACGTAAGCATAATTATTTTATATATTAGCTCGTGCAAACGGTATCTCCTGCTAACCACATGGATATAGTTATAAACCTCAACTCCTTTCAGATATACGTGAGTTTGTCTTAAAATTTTATCACATAAAGCATCTTACAACCCACACAATGGACAAATAGGGAAGAATAATATTCTTTGTAAAGCAATTAATTATCGATCGTTCATATTAATTATATTCCGTTGGTGCAAAAATAATGTCTGTTTTGACTTGAAGTTTAACGTCAAAAATATGACATTTTTTTGCACCAAACTCATAATTTCGTTTTTCTTAAATATTATAAAATTCATAAAACCAAAGAGTACTTAAGTCTAAAACGGATACATAGAAACAGCATTATTAATAAATGCAGTCAATTCTTAAGAATAGTACATTTATTCCGCTGGTTGTGTAGGGAAACCTGTATTTAAATATTCTCACATTGAAAAAGGGTATATGCCTCAGAAAACATCTGTACGTATGAAATAATAGTAACTTAAACATGTTCGTGATTATAAATCATATTTCATAAGAGCCCGGCAATTAACAAGATATACAGTTTAAAATAGATGGAAAGTAATTATATGGATTTGGATGTGGGAGCAAGTGTCACTTGGCTTCATTTATTCTCCTGCGTAAGGCCGTATAGCGCGTCTTGTTAAGTGTGGGTGTATATATATATATATATATATATATATATATATATATATATATATATATATATATGTATATATATATATTAATATATATATAAGTGTGTGTACGTGTGTGTGCGTGTGTGTAAGAGAAGAAATTATAGAAGCAAGGCAATAAAATTGGATGTTGACATACGAAGAGAAATAGCCAAATGAATGACAGTATTGCACTTTATTATTCTTCGTATATCTGTTTCTTTTTCAAAAAAAAAAAGCACAATTACAAATTGGGAACTATAAACCTACAGTTTGAAAACCTAGGGTTTAGATGTTATAATATGTTGAGAATGGCATACCTTTTACAAATGAAAGAAAGTGAAGTAATGCAATAACAAAAAGAGTATATCGTAATGACCAAACCGTAGGTGGTGGGTAGTTGAACTGGGGAGCATATAACAAGACTTATTTGTAAGCTTAGTTTAATGCTCGAGGCATTGTAGGTTTTGGATAGGTTTTGTAGGTTTTAATATATAACGGCTTGCTGCTGTTGTTGTTTTTATTATTGTTGGCTCACATGGAGCTTTCACACAAGCCATCAAAGATCTGATTGAAAAATCCGTGGTGTTCCCTCGAAGCTGAATGACAGCAAGTCTCCTCAGACATCCTTCACCCTCCACCTTCTTCGATAGCATTTGCAAATGAGTTTGTGTTATCGCAACAGCTTTTCACCACCGATTTCTCGTTGGTCTATCCTGGAATTTGAGTGGCACTAAGCCTCTCCAAGGTCCCAGTTCTCTTAGCGCTTGTCCAGCGGATGTCTGGTCAGCGCTCTCTCCTCGATTTGTCCATCCTCCTTGACCCTTCTCGACTATTTAGTATCACTTGAGGGAGGGTGGGAAAGATGATGGAACAATGGGAGGTGATAGGAATGTGGAACATGCAATTAACCCTAACGCAGCAGTTTGTCTGGCCCACGCACGTGGTTCATGGGCAGTATTCTCCGCATTCAAGGGTTATTATTATTATTATTTTTTTTCTATGCATATTAATTTATAATCTGGATTCATATTAAGGAATGAGAAACTAATAAGGATCTTTTGCGGGTTCGGAATAACAGTAAAAAGCTTGTGTCTCTGGTAGAAAACCTTAAATTTCAGACAATCTGTGTTTAGGTTGAGCATAGGTGCTTCTGTAACGATTCATAGGGATTTTTATTGAACAGTTTTGTTTTTACAAATGTTCTGACTGTAGATTCAAGCTAAATGTTTACAAAGCATGAATGATTGCCAACTATATTGCCTTATGCTTCTCTTTTCTAAATGTTTCCAAATTTTGCTCGAACCCCCTGTGATCGATTTTCTTTTTTCACGTGCTGTCCATAAAATTGAAGTTGATTACAACGTTCCAATAAGAACAATGCAAGTGTCATAAAACGAAAATCTCGTAAAACGTGTATAAAATGTTTCGAAATTGGAAATAAAAAGCGATGGCCAATGTCTCTAACAGAGAAGAACATTAAAGCAAAGATAAATTAGATCAGCCTTCATCGGCTTCTCTTATTTGACTTTAGAAATAATTTATTCCACTTTAGATGATTCGCCTAATCTATTATTCAACTATTGTCGATAGCTTTACGATATTGTTTACTTTGTCATCTGAGTTCTTCTTTGTCTGTTTAAGTTTATGTAAGTCATCTAAAATTTTTATTTGCTTTTAAATATTGTCTCTTTATGTTTATACCTTACTGAAGACGCCGGCATAACGAGTAATAATTTGCATACACTTAGTTCTTCAGTTGGAATTATTCAAAATGGCAGCTGCACTTGAAATAACAGGAGAAGAACCGAACAATGCGAAGTGTTAAAAACAAATCGCAAATTTGCATTGCTAAAATAACATAAAAAGGCAAAGTATTGGAAAGTCACATTAAATAAAGTTTAGAAAGTGGCAGGAAAAAGTATTAGAAAATCACAGGAAAAAAGTATTAGAAAATAACAGGCAAAACGCATTAAAAAGTCACATGAAAATATATCAGAAAGCCAGAAGAAAAAAAAAGTATGAGAAAGGCGCATGAAAATATATTAGAAAGCCACAAGCAAAAAGTATTAGAAAGTCACATGAAAAAATATTAGAAAGCCACAAGAAAAAAAAGTATGAGAAAGGCACATGAAAATATATTAGAAAGCCACAAGAAAAACGTATTAGAAAGTCACATGAAAAAATATTAGAAAGCCACAAGGAAAAAAGTATTAGAAAGTCAAGGGAGGACTATAAACAAGTTAGTGTAAATGGAATTATCCAGTATTCTTATTTGGTCTTGCACGAATGACAGTTCTCTATCTCTCTCTCTCTCTCTCTCTCTCTCTCTCTCTCTCTCTCTCTCTCTCTCAATATATATATATATATATATATATATATGAACGTGAGAATATTTGTGTGTAAGGATAATTCTCAACCTATATACTCAACGAATGTTTTAAAACTTTGTATATAGAGTATAAAGACGTGGAAAAAATTTAATCGGTTTCCATCCGGAAAACAGATCGTTTTATCTGTTTGCTAACTTTTTCACAAATGCGCATGCGTATATTAGTTCACATGACAAATATCTTATGTTAAAAGTTAGTAGGTTTGAAACCACGTCTTAAAGAACTTGCCACGCTGGTTTATAGCAATCGTATTTGACTAACCGTCTCTAGGCTTTAGTTTCGATCTCAACGCTCTCTTTTTTTTAATGGTCGTTTACAAGAAGTGAACTGTTTAGAAAAATAAATAATAAATGCATGCATATGCCTCAGTTTGTGTATGATTAAAAATAATATATGTATGCCTATTTTACGGCCGGGCAACATCAGGCGGTCTGCTAGTGTTATACAAAACTAAAGCATGAGCATTGACAAAACTTCTATTCTAGAAGAGGATATTTAGGAATTAACTAGAACAACTTGTTGAACACGTCGCTATACGAATGGAAATATTAGGTCGTTTTAACTTTAGTAATTGATAAACAATATTTTTGTTCGTAATGGCTCAAGTTCTCGTTACTTATAATCTTAAGAGATTTAAATATAACGGAGGAACGATAAAAATTAGGAAATCACTAAGAGTATTTCTTACACACTATGCTTCTCCGGATAGTAATTTATAAGGTAAACGTATGACTTTTGGTAAAGTATATATTCACTACCTTCTTACCATTGTCTGCATTTCTTAATAAGTTAATATTAATAATTTCTTAATACCTTCTTATAAGTTAATATGAAATCTGGAGAGTTTACGGATTGAATGAGACGGTTATGTTTTACTCGGCTGTGTCCGGCATCAAAAATGTTATTATTACTATATTACATAACGTATACACTATATTAACTCTCTTCTGACAAGTGCTTTTATCAACATTACATATATTCTTTATATTGTAGAAATCGGCACGCAAGAAGCAAGTATTTCAGACATTTATCGGATTCAAATTTCTTACTCAATTTTTAGGGATTAAATTTTTTTTTCGATAGAATATTATATAATTTAACTTCAACTCTTTACATAGTATCCTTGCACCTTACACACGCATATATACACATACATAGATACATATATATATATATATATATATATATATATATATATATATATATATATATATATTGTATTTTGTGTGCAGAAAGTTGTTAAATGAGCTAAGTCATTTGTACTGTCGGTTTCAAATTCGATAATTAGGACCGTTTTAGATATCCATATCAAACTCTTTTCAGCCAATACTCATCCCGAGATGAGAGCTTGATATGGATATCTACAAACGGTCCTAATTTTCGGGCTTGAAACCGATGGTACCAACATGATGCGGTTTTATTTTACTCGTAAAATTACAGTAGTATATTTTATATTGCGGTTACATCTGTTTTTCCCCCACTTGCCTCTTATAGAGCATTGTATAACCTACAAGTACATTAATCCCGGATACAATGTTATAAATGAACTGTTTTTTGTTCTATTACTGCAATAAATGTAAGATGTCAATATTAAATTATAATGAGATAGGCATCTTAAATTAATTGGCTAATTGTAGGGCGTGTAATTCGTCGGAGCACCTACCATTTAAATGCTTGTAAAACAGGCAGAGGTGTGCAAAATTTCCTCAATTTGGCCGTTGCTGAAGCCTAGCTGACAATACGGGACCTATTACGTTAACGATTCTCTTTTGAAGAGACGAATACCAAATGCGACTCTCTTTTGAAGAGGCTAATGCCAAATGCACAAGCGCAAATATGGAATCAATACTCCCTACATTGGCAAATGGTAGCCTTATAGAAGGTGCAGGATACTTTCGGGCGTAAATAATTTCTAGCACGGTAGAAAGAGCCCACGTTCTTTTCAGCAGACATGACATCGCCTTATATCTATCTGTTCACACTCATGTAAACGGTAGCCGTTAGGCCGAAGTGTTGGAACGAAGTACTTTCAGGTAATGTATCATTAGCCATGGCTATGAGTAGTTGATAAGGTTTTTCGTAATTATTAAAAGAAAAATATGCTTAGTTCTTGCAGCATTAAATGTTACAATTTATGTTTGTTCCTGTCCCTATTCAACTACTGACTGGCAGCATTCCTCTTAAATTTCTGCCATTGCAGCATATACGTGTTCATTCGCGTTCCTCTCGTGTCTGTTATAGGGCGTTGTGTCGTCAGCAAATATACCCATCCCCGAGGCAATCTTATCGGTGAGGTGTTTTATTAATACCAGGAATAATAAATTGCTCTGAACCGACCCACGAGCTAATCCGCATTTATATCATATTGTTTTGTTGTAGGACCATCGAGGACAGCCTGGATTCCTCCCCTTATTTAAGGTGGATATAATTATGTTAAGTATTTGCTCAGTAATACCATATGATCTTATTTTCATGAAAAGACCATCTCGCCATACCCTGTGCAAGGCCTTAAGTATATCTAAGGCTAGTGACCATGCCCCCCCTGTTTTGTGCAGGGCATGGTATACATGTTCAGAAATTGCAGTTAGTATATCTGCAGTATAACGAGCTTGTCTAAACTCATATTTTGTGCCGGACAGTCGTTTAGCATCTGTGAGATGGTGGAGTAAGCTTGATTAAATTTGGATTCAAATATATTTGCGTAAAGAGGAAGGAAGCTAACCGGGCGATAATTTAATTAATTTTTCTGAACTGGTGCCACAGAAGCAGTTTCCCAGCAGTAAGGGAAGCAAGAAATTTGTTGAAAGATTTTTCATAATATAGCTGGATGATATCAGGTCCACCTACTTTTGATTTGTCTGAGTTTTATTTTTATGATATCATTTACTTGGGGAGAATTTCAGATCATCAAGTGTAGTTTTTTTCCGCAGAGGAAAATCCAGGAGGGAGTGGTTTCCTGGGTCCAAAGAATAGTTGGAGACAAACCTACGGCCAAGTAGATTAGTCTTCTTGATCGCCGTGCAAACAACGGCAAGATTGATGCTTAGTTGGGGGGAATTGTTGATTTCTCATTTTTTGCTACACTTTTATAGACTTTCTAGAAATCATGAATCCTGGGCTTCAATGCGTTTCTATTGGTTTCGTTATATTCTATCTTACCCGAAACAATTTCCATTTTTCAATTACTTCTAGATTATATAAAAATTTGTCTAGATGTACTGGATTTATGTCGGATAAATCTACGGTATGCATGCTGTTTTGCGCAAGTAGAAGCAAACCATTAGGAAAAGGGGGATTTTCTATAAAACTTACGTGTTGGAACGTGTTTCAATTTACAATTCGAACCACTCAATGGTCTCATAAAAATTGTAGGTAAATACTCAATTACTTTAAAATATTTAGTAAGCAAGTAAAGAATGTTTCGACTAGCTGTTGCATTAAGCATCTTAGGAAGCTTCTTATCAAGGCCCTGGGGACACTCGAGGATAAGTGTTAAAAAGATACAGTAGTCAATTGGACAATAAAGTTAATGTCAGTCATGGAAATTCAGTAAATTTATTAACTTAAGGGAAACGGCTTATCAAGAACTTGTTTACATTAGACTTGAAGACAACCATATTGTAGTCAGCAGGAAAGCAGGAAAACGGAAGGCAGTTCTAGAGGCGATCAGTTGTAAGAAAGAAGCTTTCTTCATCTATGCGTCTTCGTGTTCTCGACAGCCAATATACAAGCAGCTAGGCAGTGAGGTCTTTTCGTGAATTTTTGGATATTTATATATATATATATATATATATATATATATATATATATATATAATTTATAAAGATGAAACATTTTATGTAAGTATATTATGCAGTAAGTATACTTTTATGAATGCATAGCATATATTTTTTGTTAAAATAAATATCTTTATTTTATGTATTTATTTCCAGAGAAGTTTTGACAAACATGAATTAATTTCTCATCAAGTATGTTTAATTAGACATTTAGTAATCTATTTTACTTTAATCCATATGTTTATTTCCGTACAATTTTTTGATGAATAAAGTATTACACTTTAATAACTTAAATAAAATCAATCATACAATAAACAGGAATTTCTTTGGCGCCGTTTATTTATCAAAAATAACATTCGTATATTTATAGGTACATATTTGTATTCTCAGACATAAATGTGAATATAATCCGTTTTCAGTATAGAAAATGTATTCATTTAACAGTATACCTTTTGTATATATTAATCATGTTTTCTTTTTTACATAGGAGTCGCCAATAATCAAGATCTAAAGGCCACTCGAAAATAAGAATAAAAGAGTGTACAGTAGTCAATGGGATGATATCAGTAATCGTTAGAATTGTAAATTTGGTAAACTGGAATACTTAAGAGGAGCGGCTCATCAAGATCTTCTTTACGTTGGATTATAAGACGACCGTATTGTAATAATCACATTGTAAACAAAGAAAAAGAAAGGCAGAAGAATTTATATAATAAAAATTCGGTAAAACATAATAATTAAAGGGACGCCGTAATGATAAAGGCGATCCATTTTCCTGCTTTCCAGCTGATTACAATATAGTTGTCTTCAAGCCTAACGTAAACAAGTGTTTGATGAGCCGTTCCATAAAAGTAAACTCATTTACCTAATTTCCATTACTAACTGTTACTGTATTGCCCAATTTCTACTCTTTAACTCTTATCCCCGAGTGGCCTCAAGGCCTTGATAAGTGATTATTTCTATGTAAAAACAACATGCATGAAGTATAACATGATATTTAAGCGTTAAAGTCTCTCTCTCTCTCTCTATATATATATATTTATACACACACACACACATATATATATATATATATATATATATATATATATATATATATACAGAAAATCTCTAGCTTTGATGAGAGGAGACTAAAACTTGTTCCTATGGTTTTAAATGATCTCAAATTACATAAAAGGGAGACTTTTTTCAAATATTTCTCATACGTTGTATCTCTCTCTTGGAGGTAGGGTAAGATTATGAATATCTTCAGTATCAAAAACTCCTTATACACTGTGAAATTTTATTTATGCATGAAAATCAATGGGGAGAGACATAACATATGAGATATATTTTGAATCAAGTCTCTCCTAGCTGATATTTAACATCGTTTGAAACTATAGTAGCAAGTTATAGTCTCCTTTCCATCAGGGCCAGATGTTTTTTTTTTTTGTGAAATATCAGCTATATTGTTATTCTAGAAAATCAAATGACTATGATTGAAACATTATAATTCCGTGAAAATGTGCACAAAATAGGCTACGAGGGCGACATGATGCCCATAGTGTGCGAACTATAGGACACATTTCACATAGCCTATTAAAAAAATCAGGAAATTTCCTTTCCAATGATCTTTCATTTGTAAAATGTTGATCAATGGCTGCTGAGATTTTGGACATAAAAAATGAAAAAATACAAGAAAGGTCGTATATACATGCACACACACACACACACACACACACACACACACACACACACACACACACATATATATATATATATATATATATATATATGTATATATATATATATATATCCTGCCAATTAATTGAAATTGAATATCTCTGTCTATTGGTTCTATGAAACAACATTACATATACATTTTCAGGCTTTTGGAAGATTATATTACTAAACTCTGGTTAAAATGCTATGACAATTAGTAAAAATTGAACCTATATTATTAAATACATAACATTTGCGCAAATTTGCCAACATTTGTATATATAGTGTCCTGCGAAGCTAGTTTTAGTTTTCAGCTTCTGGATAAATTTTGCTTACGTTTATTTTCCTCTTTATTGTCTCCCTAGCGTCTTTACTAAGCCACTAACACACACACAAACATATACACAAATATATATATATATATATATATATATATATATATATATATATATATATATATATATATATATATATATATATATATATATATATATAGGTTCCTGCAGTCATTGAAAAACTATGGATAACCACAAAGGTTGGCTTGCGCTTGAAATGGATGTGGCAGATTTTGCGCAATCGCTAACCGCACCTCTCGTGAGTCGACATTCTTAAATACCAGTGACAAGTTAAATGTATGCACTGGGCAGCTGGAAACAAATGCCGTAAAGGGAGCACATACATCGCCTAAAATTCCTATATGGTCACCGATCTTGTGCTAACCATGCTCAACAGTAGATAACTTTCGTGATCTGACGAGAACCGGTGTGTCAACACAATTATGCCGTATATCTATCTATCTATCTATCTATCTATCTATCTATCTATATATATATATATATATATATATATATATATATATATATATATATGGTAATTGTAACTTCTTCACAGAAGAAGACCATCTTTCCCTTGCTTTATTGTTGATTACTCACTCATTTTCATGTATTTTTTTAATTTGTTAAAAATATATACACATATATACACTCATACACACACATATATACACGTTGAGATGTGATCTAGATTATGCAATTCCTATTTTCTGTAGAAACGAAGGTGGCTCTTCAGACCAGCAATGCTCTTACACAGTATGTTGCAAAGGTAACATTTAAACTGAGATTGAGGTATGCCAACTGATGCTGCTCTACTGTGGACGCTCATATGACGCTTCAGGCCTCCACTCGCTTTACAGACCACAGAGCAAACATACCATCTGTGCCCTGCAATGCTTTCCCCATCAAAGAAAGGTCGATCTCTATCTGAACGCTTGTGGCTTGCTAGGCCATCTCCGGAAAAATCTTTTTACCGCATAAATCACAGGTGTGGTTCTGCATGAAATCCTCTGACAGAACTTATATATCTGAGAGATTTTTCTTCCGGATATCACACTTCATTTTTTCATGCTCATATTTTTTCTTCTCAAAATTATCACAACCATGATAGACCAAGGAGCACCACTTTTTACGATCATTGGAAGCACTTTCCCAACTGAACACGGCAATACCAAGAGCTTTAAGATTATCTTTGATGTTATCCTTAAAGCGTGTCAACGGTTTATGTTGTGGACGTTTTCCTTGTGTAATTTCACCATAGAACAGGCGCTTCGGAAATCTATCGTCGCCAATCCTTGTCAGATGTCCAGCCCACTTCATTTGGCTGCGTATAATCAACTTCGATCAAGGTACGTCAGCCCGCATGAGAACATCCAGATCAGATATAAATGTTCTCCACCTGATACCCAGAATGTGTCTCAGGAATTGCTGGTGCACTCTCCCCATGACTTTTATGTGTCTACCATAAGTTTTCCAGGCCTCAGAAGCGTAAAGCAGGGCTAGTAAAATACAAGATTGATATACACTGATATTTGTTTGAATAGTTATACTCCTGTCAGACCATACTTGCTTCTCTAAGCCACCAAAAACCTTAGTGGCACGCTGTATCCTATAGTTGACCTCAGCATCCACTGCTCCATCTCTGACGATAGTACTATCCAAATACACAAATGTGTCAACAACGGCAAGTCTCTGGTTGTTGACAAAAATATTTGGTTCCACATACAAACTACCAGGTTGATGTGTGAACATGACCGTAGTCTTTTCAAGACTAATAGTAAGCCCAAAAGACGCACAGACCCCCGACAACAAATCCATGATACCTTGCATATCCGTCTCACTATGGGCCACGAGATCGGCGTCATCCGCATAAAGCAATTCACGAACCAGGTGCTGAAATGTCCTTGTAGAAGCATGAAACCGACGAAGATCAAAGACCGTACCTGATGTTCTGAAACGCAAATAAACACCTAAAGAACATTCCCTAAAAGCATACGATAACATAGTTGCAAAATAAATTGAAAAAAGTGTAACTGCTAGAATATCATCCTGCTTCACACCATTGTCAACCGACATGGGTTCCGACAGGCATCCGCTGAAGTTCAGGCGAACCTTCATATTAGTGTGAAACTCCCTGAGTAATCGCAGAAATTGAGGTGGCTATCCCAACTTACCCAGAATTACCCATAGGCCACCTGTTCACCGTATCAAAAGCCTTAGTCAAATCAACAAAAACCTGATCAAGCGGTACACGGTGTCCAGTGCATTTCTCCTGAAGCTGCCGAGCAGAGAAGATCATGCCCGTGGTTCCTCTGCCCGTACGAAAGCCACCTTGGATTTCTGGAATGACGGATGGGCAAATATACTTTAACAATCTATTGAGTAGAACTTGGGAAACTACTTTGCCCACTGCTTCCAACAAACTTATCCCACGATAACTTCCACAGTCGGTCTTTGACCCCTTTCCCTTGTACAGTGATATAAGGATTGCATTAACCCAATTCTGATGGACGGGAACACCCCTCCAGACATCAGTGATAAGATGAAGAATTTCCTGAACAAATCTATCACTCCCATGTATGAGGTCTTCCACAGGAATACCATCAAGCCCTGGAGCCCTCCCAACGTTCACTTACTTGATTGCATCTCTAATTTAATTCTCAGATGGGAACACAGACATTTCGTGGAAAGCTTCTGTTGTGATAAAAATTCATTGATGACGTCTTCATCAACATTAGAGGGGGTGTCAAAGAGATCAGAATAATGCTCGGTCCAACGAAGGAGAATCTTGTTAGGATCCTTTATAAGGGCAATTCCATCACTTGAGAGTAGAGGAGATGTAGATAGTGTGTGAGGACCCAAAGCTTTTTTAACCAAATGATACAATCAAAAGCCATCTAGATTTGGTTGGCGAGTTTAGCCCACCACTGATTCTTTATTTGGTGGAGTCACTTTTGGAGAATCCCCTTGTTTGATTTAAGTGACTGTCTGAGGTACTCTCGACCTTCATGAGAGGCAGACACCATCTTATGGTGCAACTCATTTTTAGCACTTAAGAGTTGAGTAATTTCTGAATCATTATCATCAAAGCAATCTTGATGTTTAGATGTGCGGAAGTCAAGAACAGCTATACTTATTTCATAGATTGTATTTTTAAAATGCCCCCACGACCCATCAAAATCAGCAGAATTAACTACGGATCGAAGCTTTTCACGTACAAATCAACCCTCCTGGGAATCCCAACACCACCCAACCTACACTTCCTCCTTATACAGACTTTCAACTTCCCGCGTACCAAAAAGTGGTATGTGCCGCATTTAGCTCCACGCATAGCACGCACACTACAGACGTCCCGCAAATCTGTCTTCCTGGAAATAATGTAATCGACCAAGTGACCTTGTTTAGAACGAGGATGGGTCCAGATAAAACTATGGACATCTTTGTGGCTGGAGAAAGTGTTACAGATAGCAAGGTCAAACTGAGTGCATAGATCAAGACGATGAAAGACCATTACTGTTGACCCTACCTACACCAAACCGGCCGGGTGAGTCCCAGGTGTGATGATCCTTAAAAACCCCTGCATTTAGATCACCTATCAGTAAGATCTTCTCAGATAAATGAATAGAGGGTATGGTACGACTGAGATCTCGGTAAAACGCCGTGATTGTGTCTTTATCATGACTCATGGTAGGGGCATACACAAATAAAATCATCATATACCTACTGTGTGCAAGAGGGAAGCGCATCATCATAATTCTGTCATTTACACAGGTTGGCTGTTCAATCCTCTTCACCAAATAAGAACGCACTGCAAAGCCAATTCCACCTTCTCGCCTCAGCCTCGATCGTTCTCCTGTCCAAAAAAGCTGTATCCCGAGCCCATTTCCACCAATTGATCCTCACCACGCAATCGTGTTTCAGACTATGCCGCAATGCCTATGCTGTACCTAGCGAGGTCTCTTGCAACAATAGCTGTCCTACGCTCAGGTCTTTCACTATCCTGGACATCTAACAAAATTCTCACATTCCACGTAGCAACAGGTTATTCTTCTCCTGATAAAATTTTGATTTTCCTTGTTCATTATGTTTCTTCAACTTTATCTTGTTTCTCCTGCAAATATAGAATAGCCGTCGACCGCATGAATCCGACCAGCTAATAAAACCTTCCCAAATTCATGGGTGAGCAGTGTACCCCTAGAAAAGGCTGCTCAGGCGCCAGATCATCAACCAAAGTTGCTTCCACCCTGTAAGCGATTTAGTCGACGATGTTAGAAAAATCACTGGCCGGCTATATGCAAATTTGCAGCTATGCCCTTCCAGCCCCGTAAGCCTGTGCATGTCGCCACTCACAGGACGTTTACTTTTTTTTTTCTTCGAAAGATATCTGCACATAACGATCCCGACAAAACATGCTTGTGCTACACATATTGTACCCTCTCCCACCCTACCACTGATTGCACAGTGACAAACTTAAATAGTGAGATGACTGAGCAGTGGCATAGTGTGCATGTTTTATTATCACGGAGTTTTAACCTCTCCGGCAGCTGGACATACACACACACATACACATAAGCAAGCAAACCTGCATATATATATATATATATATATATATATATATATATATATATATATATATATATATATATATACATATCCCTAGTTCTCACAATATAGTAACCCTCCAGAACTTGAGAGGGAGGCTAACAGGTACTACACCTTGCCCAAGAGTGACCTGAAACTATGCAAGGCAGTGGCGTTCATCTCCCTGAGGTAGTAGGTATACCCGCATACCCAAATACATATATATATATACACATATATATATATATATATATATATGTGTGTGTGTGTGTGTGTGTGTGCGTGCGCGCGCGTGTGTGTGCGCGTGTGTGTCTATGTGTGTGAGGAAAAACATAAAGTTAAATTAAGAGTGTCTGAAGCTATTGCGTGTGTAGTGATTGGGAAACCCTCTAGGGCTAAATAATAACTGATTAGCTTAAGGCGCTACCATTTTCCAAATGCAATCAGCTGTAAGATATAATTATCACAATTTCGGAATAAGATTGTTTGAATATAAAATGATTACTTTTAAAAACTGTTTTCTATCCTCTGTTGAACCAGACCATGAATGAATTTATTGATACGAAGATTAAATATGTGTGCGATTTTAGGGAGTAGGCAGCTTAATACATTTAATCGATTATATTGATTCCCGATATAAGCAGCTTTTAGCTGGAATGCATATGTGAAGATAATTTTGTATTTCTAAAATACTCATTGCTAGCTGCAAGGCAAGGGATAAACAGGAAATTGTTAGCAACAATGATACATGTACTGCTATTCTGGATGCGGTGTGAATAATATATAATAACTAGACTACCCGTGACCCGTTGGGTCCGTATATTAGTTTAGCTATGGAATTCATGTATGTACATGACACTTATTTTTTTGACATAACAGAAACATTTTTATGAAAGTATATTAAAATCACGGACGGATCACTAAAACATGAAAAACAATCCTCCCTAATCGTGTAAAGTTACCTATTTTTACGAATAATCGCTTAACAATCGAAAATTTAACATGATTTACCTACGAATCGAACGCCGACGAAAAACTTTTAGCAGCAAAAACGCACATGAACCTACCGATGAAAAATATAAGAATGATAACTCATTTTGGAATCCTTCAACGAAGTTATAGAAACTTTAAAGCTTAAAAAAGTTAATAAAACCTGAAGCAAGTATTTGAATTACTGTTTTTAGGTTTCGATGTCGATCCTAGCTCGAGAACTGTTTCTTACTTACAAGAATTGACCTATTGAGAAAAGAAACATGATACTCGCGTGCAAATGTCTCGTTTTTATTTACTCCATTATAATGCTGTTTATAAACGTGTTATTTCTCTTAGATGCATGTATTGAAGAAGACTGAGGATTCATATCGGAATAGGGGGGAAGAGTAGGGGGGAAGAAAGGACGGTTTAAGTCTTGCAAGGAAATGTCGACGTTGCTTACAAGCAGTCTTTCCTTGTAAAAGTAACAAATGGGTAACGATGGTCGAAGTGTAATTTGTCTAAAAGACAGCAACAACTACTACAACAACAGTAGAGCGGCCAGCTCTTTTTTTATCTACTCCAACTCTCAGTAAACGAGATTCACGCGTGACTGGAATGTCTATTTAACTTGTAAGGAATAGACACTCAGGTTCTTTGATAAACGAACCACCGGCCGTATTGGTCACAGCTACCAGCACTCCTTTCTTCCCCACCGACCTACCTCGGCAAGTCAACCACTTCAAAATTCTCACATTCATCTTTTTCCATGCTTTTTTTTTAATTCGCTAGATATTTCTACGTTTCGAAGCAATACATTCGCTCCCTACCATTACAAAAGAGTCATCAACGTGGTACTGGCCAGACTCATCGCTGCTTAATTCCGGTGATCTAACTAGAAGCAGATTGGCAGCGTGATTATGCCGTGTAGATATATTTACAAAACATGACTTGATCTCGCCAATATAGCTAGCTTTTGTTCTGCAATCACGATCAGATATGGCGTTCCTTGCCGTTTATTTTTGTAATATTGGCGATAATGTAAATCTCCTTCTTCCGCGTTATTTTATTTATATATTTCCTCTCTTCCCTCCCACTCAGCTTTATTTAAAAATCATTCGCTGATGTTTTATTTTCAACTCGCGGTCTATTCATTTCTTGAAAATAAGTCGGTGAAAAGGTACCTTGAATGATATCTTCTTATTCACATAGATTATTTACTACGCCATAACATTTTAGAAGCCCTCTTTTATTTTTTTACCGTAATTTTTGCTATGAATTACTTGTGCATGATTTCATATGACTCCAGTTATTATTTTTAAATACTAATATATATATATATATATATATATATATATATATATATATATATATATATATATATATCTGTGTGTGTGCGTGCGTACGTGTGTGTGTGTGTGTTCAGAATGGTTTACCCAGCAGCAAATCAGTGTTAAAATGTCAGGTCAGCAGGATAGTTATCGCCATTCCATGCATGAAAAAAACATATATTGGTTGTTTTCGCATACTCCAAAGAAATTTATAGGGAACGGTCCTTCTATCAAAGCACAATATATGCAACTATATTGGTTGCAGGCTTAGTTTAAATACAGAATAAATTATTGGGGGTCGTTATATGCAACTTGCATGGGAAAAATAACACCGTCCATACTTTAATATTTGCATTAGAATTTATGAATATAAAATCACTTAAATATTTGGCCGAATCACATATATTTTTTTTAAATGTAGCGTCTGGTTGTATGAATTAAATACCGCCATATATATATGTTTTTATATGATATACAATTACATGAGAAAATGCTTATTTTGCTCATTAACGGGCGGAAGTTTCATACATGATTACTTCCAAATTTATGCCGTAAGCCCTAGGTGATGATATTGTTAAAAGGAATATGTGCTAACTATTGATCATGGTAATTTCGTTGCAAAAAATAGCAATAACATCACTACAAATGTGAGGTTAATTCTCATATATATATATATATATATATATATATATATATATATATATATATATATATATATATATATATATATATATGGACATATTCACATGCAATATATTGATATTGGCATTGTGTAGATGTTCAGCCTTAATGGAGACGCTCTGATATTATTGTAGCTTTTTTTGTAAAAACTGCAATAGTATTTATAAAAGTAAGCATGGACACTCGGCGTATCTCCGTCTTAAATTACGCTAAAATATGATATTATAATTTTTGCACATTAATTACATATTTTTAATGTGTTAGTGTTCTAGAGATGTTTATATATTATAAACTTGCGATTTCATATATATATATATAGATGTATGTATATATATATGTGCGTGTGTGTATATATATATATATGTATATATATATGTGTGTGTGTGCGTATGTACACTCATATAACTGGTGGATACGCTTGAATCAACACCGAAACCAATATTTATGGAATATATATTTACATATGCATATATATATGTTTATATCATCTATAAATTGTAATATCTCAGAGTTATCCACTGAGCTCGCCTGTCTATTTAATTTTATTGACTTTCAAACGTTAATTATTCCACATTTCCCGCATCGGCACGCGTTACATTTTCGGTATAAAAAAAAAGCGAAACTCGACTCTAATCACAGGCCGAAAGCCAGTTATCTCAAAGAGCGAAGTAACGTCTGTTCAATGTCGACTTCTTCATATCAGGCTGTAGCTTTCATTTCGCTCCTCCTAATAAACAGGGAGCGGGTTTTTAAAAACAAACCCACCGATTTATTCAAAACTGTCCCGCACAAAATCGTAACTGCTGAATACTTATCGCCGTCACGTCAATCAAAAACGCGTACCTGTTTGCTCTTTTAATACGTTACTATATTCAAACTGCACGTCGTGAAGGCTTCGTTTTTTTTTTTCACATACCCCCAAAAAACACTCGGGCAACGCCGGGTACCCCTCGCTAGTATATATATAAAGGTGAAACTGTCTGTCTTTCTGTCTGTGTACATTCCTTACAAAACAACTGTCAATTTTCGGTCTACAGGCTCGAGATTTGAGACAAGGGTATTGAAGTTTGAGAAAATCGTTTTAATCAGTTTTCGGAAGGATATTTGGCTGGCAAGAGGTCAACGTTCGATTATTTGACCTTTGAAAACTCTACTAAACTCTTCCATCCCTTTTGGGTCTAAACAATTGAAATTTAAATATAGGTTACTTGGACATGGGTCTAACTTTATAATGTGATTTGAGACCAAAACAATAAATGTTAAGGGGTCAAAATTGGGGTCAAATTTTAAAATAATTTGACAATTGCGGTGTCTACGAAATTACTAAGCAAATTGTTGGCCTAAACATTTGAAATTTTACATAAACGGTATTCAGAGATAAGATAAGCTTATCAATCGGTTTGAATCGAAAATTTGTGCTAACAATGGGGGAAAGTTCAAAAGATTTTACCTTTGCGGTGTCCAGCAAACTACTCAGTAAATTTTGGGTCTAAACATTCGAAATTGTATATAACGGTTATTCACACATGCGGCAAGCATTTAAATATGTTTGGCGGCAAGGGGTTGACTGCCATGAAGTCAAAGTTAGAAGAGTTTACCTTTACAGTGTAACGTTATCCCCCATTGAGGAACGTTAGAAATACGCTGAGGTAGCTTTGTATTCCCGGGTGACGCCAGATAACCCAAGGATTTAAGATAGAGAAGATAAATATATATTTGTTATTTCATGTCAAAATTGATATTGTTTGAAAACAAGAGAAGTATATTTTTACAGCTAAAAGTTGACAACAGGAAATTTCACTTAGAACCTTGTCTGGTCTTAAATAAACTCAGGGTCGGATGTCAGAATTGATATCATGCATGTAGAATGAGTACTTTAGATTTCAGTGTGGGAATTTTATCGACCTTACTATATATACGACTTTCGTGCGAAAATTAGCCAGAGTTGAGTCGCAGAGTGAGTGGGGAGTTTCAAAGCACATTGCTTGTTGAGTCCGAAAAGAGACGTGACCCCTCTCCACCTCATCCATCCGTCTGTCGCTGTTTGTGAAGAGAGTTGAGACTTTGAAAATAACTTACAAAATCTGAATGAGAATTCTAAAAACATTTTGTACATAATTTTGTGAAAATGAAGCTTCTGTAGATAGACTACAATTGTTTGTCTTCTTCCTGCCTGCCGCTTCGATATTCGCTTTCAGCATACCATATTCATGTAACAACCTGCGAGGAGTCTAGACGACACGTGCCGAGAATTCAGAGAAATAAGAGTCCTTAACCACCTTCTCGGGGACGCGTTACAGCACATTCTATCAAACTCCTCCACCAATTTTGGGGCTAAACACTTAAAATCTTCAATGTCGGTAATTTTTCATGAGTCAAACATTTTATTTTAGTTTGAAACCAAAACAATAGATTTTTAGGGGTCAAAATTGGGGTCAAAGTTTTCAAAATGTATCTCTGCTGTCTTTACAAAATTACTCTAATTGGTCTAAACATTTGAAATTTTGCGTAAAATATATTCACATGTAGGACAAGTTTCGAACAGTACTAAAGGGTAAAGATGCAAGTAGTAAATAAGGCGGGTTTCGAGAGTAAAAGAAAATTGACAGCAAATAACTTTTGGTTTGAGATTAAAAGTTAATAAAGCGTAATTCAGTTTAGATTTTAGAGTATTAGTAAATAAGTAGCAACTATTTTTGGGTTTAAGATCAATACTGAATTACAAGTAAATAAGTTTTGAGTTGATAAAAGATAAATTAACAACAAATAATTTTGGGGTTGAGATTAATAGTGAATTAATAGTAAAAAAGTGGTTAAGGGGTCAAAGTTCACCGATTTACGCGTTGAAAACTTTACCAATCTCCTCCACCAAATTTTTGTCAAAACACTAGAAATTTTAAATGTAGGTTACCTGTACATGAGTACAAACTTCTTAATATATATATATATATATACATATATATATATATATATATATATATATATATATATAAAGATAGATAGATAGATACTGTTCTGCGTTAGAAGAAACGAGTGAGCTCAATTCTATAAGAGTAGACTGATGTTGACAATATAAAGTTCAACAAGTATCATTAGAGCTTATATAGGAGAACTATAGGAATGGTAAATGAATACACAAAAACTATATATTGGTAAATATAGATTGTTTCGTTTATTCAATAAGAGAATAACGAAATTTAGTTGGTGGATAGAAGGGACTATCTATGCCAAGCCATTTCGAAGCCTAATGCTTCTCATCAGAAGAGTAGAGAAGATATTATCTTACATAGTGGGGATGCAGCGCCTAGCGTGAGATTCATGAGGAACGAAATAGATAAATTAAAATTATAGATGATTTGGAAGAAATTTTATCGAATTTTAAATAAAAGAGGATCGTATTATATAGAATGTAATGTAAAAAGGTGTATAGGGTCGTTACAATAGTGTTAAATGTATGTGTTATATGATTAAAGACTTAAGAGGAGGTATAGTATGGTTGAGTGGAAATTATATTTTATCGTGGTGTAAGATGTCTATTATCTAATTTACGCTCAGACATTTACAAGCAAAATCCAGCCGGTGTCCATTTGAAAAAAACAAAAAAAAAACATAAAGACAGTTTCTTTAAGGTCACACAGGTAAAGTCATAACGGACGTCAAAACTACTCACATAAAGAAACGAACGCAGAAAAAAAAATGCAAGAAGTTAGAATGAAAACTCAAAATCGTATGTTAAGTCTTTTTTTCTTCTTGAAAAAAGTGAAAGACAACATGACTTCTGCGACAAAACGTTTTGTAGTTTGAAGTTGTTATTCGTTGCAAAAAAGAAAAAAAACAACTGTCCTCTTT
Source organism: Euprymna scolopes (assembly GCF_053919585.1). Taxonomy (NCBI): domain Eukaryota; kingdom Metazoa; phylum Mollusca; class Cephalopoda; order Sepiida; family Sepiolidae; genus Euprymna; species Euprymna scolopes. Next base: position 86,295,943 of record NC_136507.1, read on the forward strand.
GAAAAACAAAAACTTTCCATTTTTAAAGGCTGGCCTGATTTAATGGACGTTTGTCTCAGACTTGAAAGCTGAAGTATATTTTTTTTGATTTGTTCAAGATATTTTTCTCCTCGGCCTTGAATGTTTTCTGTTCCTTACTGCCGTTGAACTTACAAATGTTATGTTATGGTTCAAGGAAAAAAAGAAATTTTTGGCTACATTACAAAAACGCTATTTTTGTTTATTCTTAAATAATTGAAAAAAGGTTGCCTTTTTTTATTTCGGCTCGTAAATTTTAGTTCTGTATAACGCAATATATATATATATATATATATATATATATATATATATATATATATATATATATATATATATAGCTTAATGTGTAAGAGGATCTTTAATTTCAATTCAAAACAAGAGATAACTTTCAATTGTAGGCACAAGAGAAAGTTAAGGTACGTAAATCCAATTAACCCCACTTGAAATGCACCACCGGACAGGAACTAGCTTATTGTACTTCCTCGCCATGCATAAAATGAAACAATATCCATCACTAACCGTTTCCTTTATAGGGCTATTGGACAAGACCCCAAACTAATTTTTTAAACCACCCATAAGCACTTGCTATCTGAAAAAATCGCCATAAAAACTTCATTTTTTTTAATATAAAATATTAGAACACCCTCTTAATACATAACAATTACATAACTTTAAATAAATTACCTAGAATCGTCTGCATCTTGGTAAGGCCTAATTAACAATGTATCTATTTTAAACATAAGCCCTCAGATAACTTTGCCTAATACACCCTATCCCCGTAAATAGGTACACTTAATACCACCTATTAAATATCAACCAAACCACACGATGCAACGAAAATATAACCTAAACAATATAAAACATAGTCCCAATGAGAGATTAGCTTAGAAACCTCCTCCCTTCGCTAAAACTTAAAACCTAAATTTAGAACAATCTTACCACCACCCCTAAACCCCACTGCCAATCCCGCCTCCAAATGAGAAATTATTTAAAAATCAGTGCATTTGGTCTCCACTATAAGATTTACAGTAATCCGTCCACCCTGTAGTATTTACATTAACACTTTTAAATGTATCGAAAATATAACCTAAGAAAAGCTCCGCCGGTTCAACCCAACGCATCCCCGTCACCCATACAAGCATATCACAATCCCTCTTCTACCCCCTCCGACTACAAGCCAAGCGCGTCCCCAACACCTCACAAACAAACACGTTTACTTTCCAAATTCCTTTCTAGTTGTCACTTTCTACTGATAATCTCCGTTGAACAAATACAGTTTTTTTGCAATCCAAATTAGGAGGAATAATGAATTCACCAACGCATCTACGCAATACCAACCTAAAAAAATATTTGGAGAAATATGGAATTTTAACGGACAGCTATAAACTATGCTTCTTGCATCATCTCTTGGAGATTACAACTACTACATTAAGTAGTTACGCCGATTGGATGGACCTGTACCATCGTGTTCATAAACGAGAAAGTATGTATTCAAATTTCGAGGTAGGCCTTGCTATTTCATAAAAACATGAATTTTCATTAAAACATGAATTTGTTGGCCTTTATAATCAAACTTCAAGAAATTTTAAGTTTTAATGTGGCCCCTTGAAACTATCGTTCCCAGTGAAGCAATCCTTTAATTTAATTTAAACCCAAGGGTTTTTTTTCGTTCACCGAACTCTTATGCTTTCCCGACTTATTATACATCTTTTTTTTTTCTAAGTCTTTTTTTTATCTATTATTTATCTGTGTTTGTATATATGGACATATGTATGGGTGTCTATATATATATATATATATATATATATGTGTGTGTGTGTGGGTGTGTGTGTGTGTTCTCTTATTTTATTATTTAGTACGGGACCACGCACCCTTCACTCCTTAAACCCATTTCCTGCTACTCTGACCCCCACTTGTCTGCATCCCTTTCTTTTACGCATCCCCTAGTAATCATTATTAACAGTATTATCATTATTAATATTAGTAGTAGTGGTGGTGATAGTGGCGGTAGTGGTAGTAGTATTGTTAATACTATCTTTATTATTAGCATTATTATTATTACTGTCTTGTTTTTATCGCTATTATTATTATTATTATAATTATTATTATTATTATTGTTATTATTATTGATGTTATTATTATTATCCCCGTTATTATCCCCGTCACTGCTACCATAACCGCTACCAGTATCTTCATTTTCATGGTTATTAACATTAACTTTGACTTTACTTTATCACAATTATTGGTAATATTATTTTTTATGTTTATTTTTAATGTTTATATTTATTGTTATCTTTATTTTTATCTTTATTTTTGTCTTCAATTTTACTTTTAGTTTATTTTCATCTTTATTATTACTACTATTATTATTATTTTTATTATTATTAATATTATCTTTCGTAATATTACAATTACCTTACTATTATTTGGTATATTTTTACCACTCTTATAAGTAGTAATGGTTTCCTTATTCCTTCGCCTTGCCATTTATATGTTTCTTTACCCTTTTGCTTCAAGTTAAACGCACTCATAGTCTTTGCCATCCTAATCTCCGACCGCCCCCTTATAATCATACTCCCTATATCATAACAGAAGACACTTAAAAATATTGCCGCATATTACCTTTCAATTTTACAACACGAATACATACACCCCTTAACCTCAACACTATGTTAAATACCATATACAATCTTATATATCATACTATATATAACAAGCATTAGAATTCAATAAAAATTTCCCTAACGTTCTATAATTCCTCTTAATCTTTTTCGTCCCAAATGAACCCTACCCTAGACGCCGCATCTTCCCCATGCTACCTAGCACCCTTTTTACTCTTCTGGTTAGAAGCATTACGATTCGAAATGCCCTGTCATAAAGAGCCCCTTCTATCCCCCAAATGTTGCTTGTATTCCATTATTCAATAAATGATCCATTCTATATCAACCAATATATAGTTTTGTGGCTTCACTTCATACTTTTGTTGTCCTATATATATATATATATATATATATATATATATATATATAAAGTACGGCCCTATCGATGGGGTATTAGAATACGCCGACTGCCCCCCCCTGCAAAGGGTAAAAGTCCCCCAATGGGGGTCCTAGATATGACCTTAAACTATATCCAGTGGTGAGGTCCCAGCTTGTGGGCTTTGGGGAGTGTGGAGCCACCCTTTAATTACCATTGCTCCCAGGTCAACTCTGACCCGGAGTGGTAGTACCTGTTAGGGTCCCAACTATGGGTTAAATAGAAACCGACGTGAAAACAAAAAATATATTCTATTAAAAATATTTTTCTTCAAAATCTTCGGATTCGGCATTAAATAACCTGAAAACGGTTGATATGCCGTAAAACAAAAACAACCAACCAACCAAATAAAAAGTACTACATTTACACACACAATCAAATAGAGAAGACACTTTTTGTTCCTTCCCATGTTTTTTCCAGTGTTCATATAAAAGTGTTGGCCTCGTTCGATGGAGGATTGGAGGTCATTGTCACACAGTTGTCAAGTTGCAGCAAGAACAGAGGAAAATTTAAAATAAATAGAGACTTTCAGGTACAAATGAAACAATAATTTAAGCGAAAACAAATTTTCTAGAAGGTCCATTGGTGACAACAAAGGTTAGAGGAGAAATTGTTTATTCCACAGAAAAGACGAGGCGAAATTTTCTTAAAAATCTTAAACAGAACGGAAATTATTTAATTCGATTGAAACGGTCACGTGCATAGCAGAACATGACGCTTGACGCTATTCATAAGCGATACGAAGACAATTGATTGCTAAGAGTAGAGCGATGCAAAATAGCTCCGCTTACTTTTAAATAAAACTAGAGACCCCAGAACGCAGGAAGTTCGTTGACTGTTTACAACTCAGGAAGACAAGCGAACTGGAATTTTCCGAAGCGATCAAACTTTATCTGAACATTTCGGCCCGAATACGACTCTTTCTTCACAAGAGATTAAAGAGTCTCAACCTAACGAAACACGACGACGATTGTCTTTGCTTTGCATCCATAATTAACATTCACTTCCAGGACTTTTATCTGGCCAGAATAACAGCGGATGACTTAAAGGGTTTGATTTTAGCACGGGTTATCGTCTTGATGATAAACGCAGAATAAGAATTTTATCAAGACTCGAATAGGAGCAAGGTCTCACACTCCAAAAGCTGGCGGAAGATTGCCAACGCGTAGTAAGCGTTAAGAACGACTTAAGAGACATAAAGGAATGCGGCGGGTCATACGTATGAAGGACTAGTTGTAGGCCAAATGAGTATGCACTCTGAAAAAATAGCTAGGGAAACAAAAATACGTTCTAGTCACAATCAAACAGTGGTTATCCGATCATCAATTTTTTTTATTGGCCCCACATCCATGCAGTTGTTGCAGTAGACAAAGACTATAGTCAGATTTGCGCTGCATGGAGACGTTTTATCTGTTTTCAAGCACATGGGGAAACAACCCGTTTGTTACAGTCTAGAAAATTTATATAGCAACTGGCTCTGCTGGCGAATGTTGTAATACTATTGGAAGTAAGCAGCAGTTAATATGTGGACCTTCCGTATACGTTACGAAAACAAAACAAAAGACAACCAAATTCTTGTCTGTGCGGATTTTTCAACGGACCTCAATGCGGCTTTGAAAGATTACCCCCAGTCTCTCCTTACACCAAAAGAGATATTCAACAAACTCAACGGTAGCACGAGAAACAGAAAATGACGACTTTATTTGCGACATTAAAAGCAAAATCACTATAAGGGACAACAACACACCAGACTATTTTCGTGGCATTCGATTTCGAACCTCACCAATGAACACTAAAATCACGACGGGTGGTTAAGAAAAAAATCACATATTGTTAAATGATATTCTTAATAATAAATTACTTGATGATTTTATACTTTTGATTCATTTCATAACAAAGTGAATGCCTAACCGACCAAATGGAATTATTTAGATATACTTATGCTGATGACAATATAGGAATAATTACGACAATACTACGAGAAGAATATGTGAAAACAGATTATTAGGTTCAACATATAGTTGTCGATATTGGATTACGTTGTATAAGGCTGCGAAGAAACATCTCGCTAATGTGTTACACAGAGAGAAAAGTCTTCACATAAACTCTGTTTATAGGAAGTCTCCTTATGTTTAGACGCATGCAACCATAGGCACGTTTGTATCATGTTTCGTCGCTAGTAAACCTACTGCACCGACAATCAGAGAGAAAAATGCGGTTGAATATCAACCAGGAGAATAACGATAAACAGCTTCCTAGATATGCTACGAGAACTTAATCTCAGGACGCACATATGACATAATAGGTTTAACCAATTAAAATGAAAACAAGTAATTATATGGTGTTGCAGAATGACTTTTTGCTCCGAACGTAAAAAGTAATTTGATGTAAATATTTCACTCGATGGTAAGAATGATATTCACTCCTATGAAAACCTTTTTAAGTAAATGTTATTCCTTATGAGATAGCCATGCATTTCAGCTAGGGGGAACGGATTATCTGAAAGTTAGTGTTATAGGTCTGAAAAAGAAAACTAGCAACACTTTATGCACTAAAACGTTTTGAGAAGATGCATAGACTGTAGTGTATTCTATATAGATGCAAACAGATGATCTAACTTACTGTTTCCTAATCCTGGATGTAGATCAGAAAGATTAGTAGACTTAAAATGAATACTTCAATCACCCTAGGAATGGTACTATATGCTTCACAATTCAACCTATAAGCGACTCTTTTTAGGGCCCTATAAAAGGAAAATGACTCAATATTTTAATAAAGACTAGAAACGATTACACTATTTAGTATACTAGCAACGTTTACAAAAGAGAAGGGTATTACACAATATGGAGACACTAAATACAAATCGTAGTTAAAGCAGTATAAATTGTCTTGCAATATAAAAATAATTACTAAAGTTATTGCCATTTATTCATGTTATTTTTCATTGTTTGTATTCATGCTTTTAAACTTGTTTATAAAATTAAACGTATTCCGTAAAAAACATTTTAGTTCTATTCATAAAAAGCCCAAAATGTAGAATCCCGGATTCAAGATATAAAAGTTCCTATTCGATTATTATACCCTCTCAGGTAGTAAATCCCGCTGATAAATTAATAGCTATAATTTATGCTATGTATTTATTATGTTTGCTAAACTGTGATTGACTGGTAGACGTCTAGGTTATTTAGTTTTAGAATATAATTTAATAAAGTATAATAAAAGGTTGTCACATATTCATTTAGATGATATGACAAAGTATATTAAAGTAATAATTAAAAGTTATTATTTATATTATATAGTATAATATAATGCACTTATTTAATAAATGTTTCCAAATATTTATACTGAACTTGAACCTGGTCAGTTTTCATTCTTTTACGTACACCACATATATATCACATTCAGGGAAATAAGCTTTCCAATTAAATACGACACAACCCCGCTACCACACCAGTTCTCATTAAATCACTGAAGTAATGAAAAGGGTTTAGATTCGGGAATTCTTAGAATTTGTATGTAGGTGGCAGGTAAGATCAGTTTTCCTTCTTTCTACTGCGTTTATTTGTGGTGTGTTCGCATATTAACATTCACACGGAAAGATGGTGTACTTTACCAAATCCTATCATTTCGACTGCGGTCGACATATAATTATGATTTCTGGTTTGGCTTGGTCCTTTTTCTAAGGGTATATTTCCTATCCCACCATTCTACCAATATTCAGGAAATCAGATTTAAATGAAATGTTGAATATTTAGTAATGAACAGTGACAGAATATAATATGTATTATATTTTCATGTAATTACTTGAAAGTAATTTTAAAATGCAAAAGTAAAGCATCATGATTAAATAGTGTTCTAAAAATATAAATCTTTCAAACGCGTTGCTATCTGATCAAAGAACCGTCTCTTGATTTTATATTAGCGAATTCTTCCGCGTGTCTCAGACAGAAATTTTCAAATGCAGTTTTATTATCAAAACATTTAAAACTCTAAATTTGGTCAAAACTGGTATGTTTATTCAGGAATTCGGTTATCACCCATATCGAGGTTTTATACTTATCGTTTTTTACAAGGTACTCACCACTTATCAAGGCTCAGAGGCCACTTGAGGATGAAGGTTATTGTATATACAGTACGTTAGTGGTGGGGATTTGATAAAGTGTCTGACTTAAGAGGGCAGTTCATCAGAAATTTGTTTACATTGTACTTGAAGAAATCCAGGTTGTAGGCAGGTGGGAAAAAGGCAACTAGAACAGAGTTCCACAGGCGTGCACTTCTAAGAAATAAGCTTTGTTCATGGAGTCTACGTTTGAATTTTGGATAAGGAGTGGGGAAAATATTTGACAGTGGTTTCATCTAGGCGGGTGTTTATCGTGAAAGATTAGCGAGAGGGGACCAGTGATTGGAGTTCAGACGAGCACTTGCCATGGTAAAAACGATAAAACAAAGACAGGCTCGCTACGTCTCTTCTGTGGGAGAGAGGTTGCAAGGAAGAGAAAAACGCATCACCCACTAGGCTACGAAACCTATTTTGTACTCTGTCAAGGCAGGATAGGCTGTTTGTAGCAGCTCCTGCCTAGATGTGTAACAGTACTCTATCCTTGGACGTACTTGGCTTTTATACAGATGGAGAATTGCATCAGGGGTGATGCATCTTATGGAGCAGTAGAAGGGTCCTACCATTTTTCCAGCGACCTTGACAACTGACTTGATGTACGTATTCCATGTAAAGTCAGGAGTAAAGGTCAAGCCCTGAAGCTTATAAAAACATGGAGCTTCCCCTAGACGAGAGCCACTAATTTCAATTGATGGCAGATAGGGATCAGAGCGTTGATTATTTAAAGATAGGAGCTTGTTTTAGACGCATGAAAAGTAACCAGCCACCTCCTACACCACGCGAGAGAAAATCTGAGAGAACTTTGTCATTTACGGCCTTTGATGTATTGGCATAGATGGTCGTGTCATCAGCATACATGTCGACGAATGATTTAAGTATGTGTTTTGGGAGATCATTGATGTATATCAGGAAGAGGGTTGAGCCTAGGATGGACCTTTGAGGGACTCCAACATTATATTGAGGGCCTCTGATTTCTGGCCATCAACCACTACTCTTATGAGCCTGGAAATCTTGTGAAGTAGGCCTTTATGTCATACCTTATCGAAGACCTTTGATACGTCAAGAGTAATTGCCCTAGAGAGGAAGCCTTTGTCAAGAGATTCGCTAATACTATGAGATATCACAGTAAGCACAGCTGCTGTAGATCTGGCAGGACGGAACCCATATTGTATGTCACTAAGAAGGTTATTTCTGCTGAGGTAGTTGACTACTTATCCATTTAATATGAATTCCAGCAGCTTACTCATGCCACACAGGAGACTTATTGGTCTGTACTGAGAGGGAGACGACTTATCATCTTAACTTTAAAATACAGGGCATACTGATGAGGTTTTAGAGGGTGTTGGAAAGCACTTCTCTTTAAGGCAACGCTTAAAGAGTTTTGTAAGTATGGGGGCAAGTTCTAGTTGAAGTTTTTTAAGCACAATGATTGGAATGCCGTCAGGGGCAGTTGCTTTCCTGTAATCAAGGTTCTTGATTAGCTTGGCGACATCACGCACAGATATATGTATGCTGTAGAGTGTGTTATCTGTTATAGGAGGAAACACAGGCAGTTGGTAACCTTCATCGCATAGGGTAGAATTTGCTGCAAAGTTCTTGGTAAATATTTTGGCCTGGTTTGATGTTAATGAGATTATTTTTGGTCCATTGATAATGGTTGTAATAGAACGCACGCTTCAGTTCAGGATCCTGTTTGCTATTTGCAAAACTGGTGCGAACCAAGCCGCTGCTCAGCTACTTTGGATTTAACAGACTGAGCATATAGATCTCTTGCATTTTTTAGTACTCTTTTGCAGTGGTTGCTGGCAGTCATGAAGGCAGCTTTAGTCTCAGTGCATCTATTACGTTGGTAGCTATGGATAAAATGATTTCTGTGTGCGATGGCAGCATCACCTTCTGGGGAAACCATGGCTGGATGTTACGTTTACAACACCTATATAAGAACACTCCCAGTCCCATAAAGTTATTTTATTTCCTACTTCTCGTGAAATCGAATATTTTTTATCGCTTTAACTATACTCTAAAACATGAAACTATTCACTATCTCTAGAACCATACGATCAGACAATGTAGGGAATTATATGGCTATTGTATGCAGCATGGTGAATTGCTATAACATTCTTAAGTTCGTGATAGGGTTCAGCAACATGTATATGTGGTTTATTTGGCTCAATTATTCTTTTTCTCATCGAACTCTTTCCTACAGACCTGATGATGCGAGTCCCAGTCTTATCTCTAAATACTAGTATGGCATATTTAGTTAATGATTGTCTAATATATTCCCTGCATCTTTCTCCTATCTCATATGACTCGTTGTTTTAGTAGTTTTCATGAATTCGTTGTTTTGTAAAGCATATTATGATAGATTCCTATTCAAGTAGCTCATTTCCAAGAAACGCAAGATCGATGGATCCTCTTCTTGTTGACGGATTCACCTCGGTTTTTGTATTCCCAAGACTAATGTTAACAATATTTTCGATATTCATATGCTTTACGTTTTGTCTTGATCGATTTTTATAAAGAGGAGCATTTTGTCATAAGGGAAACATAAAAATTGCTACAGCCAGACAAATTTCTTTCCGCACTGTTATCCTAGCTCGCAAATTAGGAAATATTACGTTAATGCATGTATTAGTAATATCATGGTGTGTTATTTGAATATTGAGATAAATGTTCATAAATTTCTATTAAAAAAAAACATTTGCTGTGAATTTTATTTTAATGAAAATATAAAGGCATTTAAGATTTGGCGGGATAATCATCTTTTAGACAGGTTTACTTGTTTTACGCCTGGATTTAATTGGATATAATGTGTTTTTGAATTACCTAAAAGAAAAAAAGTCTGACACTTTTCTTTCGAACAAGCCGCTCAACGATGTTGACGTAATACTAATGATTACATGCAGGAAACATCATTAACATCTGATGAATAAGATGACAATCAGTGTTTTTGCTATTCTTGTTTATCATGATAATCCTAACATACATATCTGCTTGAGAGTGTCAGTTCCGCAATCGACCTGTTATTTATACAAACATAAACGAACACACACACACACACAAACACACACACACACACACATATATATATATATATATATATATATATATATATATATATATATATATAATTTTGATTGCATAAATTCCCCTTTGGACAAAAATTCCGTAGGTTCGAAACAATAGATGCCTCCTACCTATTTATTATGTCTAGAATATTAGCCATTATTGAATGCAACTTTAGAACGACATTTTACATACAGTTTGTCATTATTATGAAGTCCTACAATTCATCCTTGGAGCAACAGTATAACCCTCGCACAATATTTAGAAAAAGTAGTTCCTAATACCCTAAACAAAATTTAATGAGTCACTTCTATATTTTCCGATTATTTACCTGTTTACACGAGATGTAATCAGCGGAAAGACCCACTGAATAATTGATTTAAACTAAAACTTTGCTTTTCTCATTCTACTCGCCTAAAATCGGGGGCCAGTATTTGCATAATGCATATATGCCGCGGTTGGATTAATAAGGTTCACTTATTATTATTTTTATATCCATAAGTTCCAGCTTAGCAAATGCAATAAATTCTTTTTGAACTTATTCAATAATGAATTGAACTGAAATACTCATTTGATTATTTAGCGACCCATTAAGAGGATTTTGGCTTCTATTAGTTGCTTTCACCTAACAAATTAAGAACAGATGCTGTAAGGAAAATACAAAGAAATCGCCACAGAACACAATACTGATTAAAAAGAAAAAAAAAAAACAAATACAACCATTATAACTTTTTGCTCCCGTCCGGTCGACTGCCCCTGCTGGTAAAGGGGCTGACCTTTCTGGATCACGGCTCCTTCTTGTCGTATGGGTGACACCAGCCGGTGTTTAGTAAAAGCCAGAAGACTTGTTATAAGTAGAAAGTCTAAGTGTATTATAAAAGCAAATATAACTCTCTAATTACTTGTTACTACGAACGTCTTATTTTCTAAATTCGTTGTAGTGGTCGTGGTAGGAGTCGAGCGCGGCTTGCTTCTTCTGTCGATACGATATCCGAAACGTTCGGCCTCAGCAAAATAAAGTGTAAGATCCTCTCGACTTCGCAACTTGCCGTGTTTATATACCAATTTTCCAGTGGCGGTTAGAAATCGATATTTCTATTCATACGTATCAAATGTTTGAACCGGTCAATATCGCCCGATATTCGATACTATATTCCTACATACCAATATTGACCCGTTCAACTTCCTTTATTGTTCCCTCTATTCTATTTTTAGCGATGGGTTTCTATTTAAAACTTTGGCCTTTTTTCTGTTCATCCCTTACTTAGAGAAAAAAATGTAAGTTAAGGCTCTCTTATTTATTTCTGAATTTAGTATCAGTAATTTTAAACCCCACTAGCCAGGTTCGATTTCTCGTGCAGCATTTCTTTAATATTACATCAGATGCTTCACGGTGTCACACCATAATAATTGCTCTAAAAATATTTCTAGATGCTGGTTAGCTTAACATTATCCCATTGTTCCCAATTTACTTGCTTAGCCCCCGCCCGGAGAGTTACGCAAAAGGTCAAGTTTTCATGAAAGGAATATCCACCTCTCCCAAAAAGGAGACTCTTGATAGGTACAAAAATAAAGATTGTCTCGGTCGAGTAAGATTTTAAACTACAAGTCTGTCAGCAGAAGTAGTATAGGGGCACGTCGCATCAACTAAGAGGCTGAGTGTTAGAGGCTTAGAACGCCAGTCGCATGAGAAGAGTTGTTAAAACATGCTCTAAGAGGACGGGGGGAATAGGTACCCCTATTGGAGTATAAGATAAGAGAAAAGCTATAAGAGAGTCCCAATTAAAATATCTAGGCATAATTAGCTACTGCATCAGAATCTGTTGAGCCATAATATGCTTGCAAAGTAAAACAGTAAGGTAATCCGGCTGGTAAAAAAAGCTGAGGTTCAGAAGTCGATTGTCTCCAGAGACTACCTGTTTCAACAATTTTTTTGCTATTATAATACACAAATTTAAGATACACAAAGGAGACGTAAACATAACTGTACCATGAACAATAATAAGGAAAAGAGATATTGAAAAACACACGCTGTATTTATTTCAACAATATGTCCTTAAACAGTTATATGTGTATATATATATATATATATATATATATATATGTATATATATATATATATAACTACTTCATTTACTCACATAAAATTTATATACGAAAGTATAGATTTATGCGTAAACTTTAAGTATTTACTTCAAAAGTGCTCAATACGTAGGTAGAGCTAGTTAGTAATGTATGAAATATATATGGCGATTAAGCTACACTAAATATTCGGCGTTTCATCCACTATAGGATTCGTCAGGCTTATGCGCGAATTCTGTGGTTGTTTCTTGTTTTTATATATGTTGAGGATTTTAGTTAGCCAATCAGCTTTCTAGTATCCACCGCGCCCCTTCCTATCAGCCAATGGGCATGCATTTTATCGAACAAAGGATTTGTTTTAGAACTAGATTAGTGGTTTAGGGCAGACGATTTTCCTCCTTTCTTTCTTTTTTATAAATAAATATACATATGTGTACACACATACATGCACATATACATACATACATGTATATACCTATATGTGTGGTCGTTTATGTATATTCATGTTTATTTAATTTATTTATGTGTTTGTTTTCTATTGTTTTTGTTAGTTTTAAAGCTATTTTGTATCGCAATCCTAGAGTAAGTTTTATTTTGTGAACACAGTTGTTTGCTATTTCTCGTCTACAGTTTAATAGATTTTGGGGTTCTTTAAAGTACAGGATAGCAATTTTTTTCATGAAGGCATAATTTACATGGGTCATCTAAATCTCTACACGTGGTAGCGTGTCTTATTATTTTCCATTCGAATACCGGCGAATGTCCGCTTTCTTTGAGTTCCCAGAATTTATTCGCTAGTGTTGTTTTTATACGGTGTTTTTTTTAAATTTTTGTATGTACTTTTGTGGTCATAGTATCGGGTTTTGAAATCTAGGGAAGTCATGACTACGTAATATTTCTTGTTATTCGGGGTTTCTTTCTCAAATATTGTTGCTTGATAAAGTACGCTTTTTGTTAGACATTTATTTTGAACTAGGCAAAGTGTGCGGTGTCTACAGTTGCATCTATCTTGTTCGTTATTAGTATTTTTATTTATGGTATGGTTGTTCTTGTCCGGAGTTGGTTTGTTATTATTATTATTATTATTATTATTATTATTATTATTATTATTATTATTATTATTATTATTATTATTATTATATTTCATAAATTACTATATATATCTATATGTATATATATATATATATATATTATATGTTTGTGTGTGGTAAAAGATAAGTTGATAGATATTATATACACACACACATAGAGAGAGAGATAAATAGATCGATATATATATATATATATATATATATATATATAAGTGGATTAATTTTAACTATTTCCTTAGTGCGAAACATGCTGAATATATGTTTGAAAGATTCCTATGAATATGACAACTTTATATAAAACGAAATGAATAAAAAACACAAGAACAAAAAAACTGTATTATGTGTTCTTTTTTTTTTTTTTTTTACAAAGGCATCACCACATTATCAAGGCCCAGAGGCCACTCAAAGATAAGGGTTAAAGAGTGTACAGTAGAAATTGGTCAATATAGTTATCATTAGTAATGAAAATTTGGTAAATTTAATAACTTATATGGGGCGGCTCATCAAGAACTTATTTACTTTAGACTTGAACACAACCATATTGTAGTTAGCCGGAAAGCAGGAAAACGGAAGACAATTCCACATTAGTTCTTAAGCAAAAACATTATGTATTCATCGACTTCAACTTCACGTATGCGCGCATATCCCAGATGTATGCATAAAACCTTTTAGTAACTTCACAAATATATAATGCGTGCACTTTACAAGACCGTTAAAAATGGATTTTATAATCTAATTCTCACTTAATTATTCATCGATCTCAATTTAATAACATGGTAAGATTTTTTTCGCTAAAACGAAAGCAACTGATTTCCTGTAAATGGGAAGGTGATTTCAGTGTCAACCCATATTAACACTAACCGAAACCCATTTAGCGAACATTGGCGTTTTCCCAACCGTCACATTTTAAGTGACGAAAGCGTATTTTTATAATATTATCCGACAGCATTATGGTATTAATGAAATTTTTATTTCCTATCTGGATGAAATGTTTTAAACAATTTTATTATCTGGAGGGAAACATTAGGCTGTGTTCTTATCTCGGGGTTCTGTTGTAAAACATAAAAAAACGATATAAATAATGTATATTTATTTTTTTACTTTAGAGAGAAATTGAATAGCACTTTTTATAAAAAATGTATCTTTCGAAATATTTTACATGTGTTAATACAAAACAAGGAGTCTGTTTCTTAACTGCTGAAGACATAGTTATTCTCATGTTCTATATTAACAAACGATGTTGCCTGTCTCATATTATCAAATTATTCTTCTAAGTCTATATTATCAATGTATGCTTTTGTTATCCATATTTACAAACTATTCTTTTTGTTTTATGTAAGGAACTATTATTCTTGTTCTACATTAAAAATATTTTTTTTTTAATATTTACAAACTATTCTTCTTGTTCGATATTAACAAAATAGTCCTCTTTTATATTAACAAACGATGTTTTTGTTTTATATTTACAAACTATTCTTCATGTTCGATATTAACAAATAGTTAGTTATTAGCAAATAAATTTTATTGTTCTATATAAAAAAACACTATGCTTCTTGTATATTAACAGGTTTTCTGTTTCTTTGTATATTAACAAACTATTTTTTTGGTTCTATATTCACAAATGGTTCTTTAGGTCCTATATTAGCAAATCATTCGTCTTGGTCTATATTAACAAACTATTCTTCTTGTTCTATATTAACAACCTACTATTCTTGTTCTATATTACCCAACTATTCTGTCTCTTGTTTATCAAGGAAATAGTTTTCTTGTTCTAGATAAACAAATGGGGTTTTTGTTCTATATTCACAAATGTTTCTTTATGTTCTATAATAACAAAACATTCGTCTTGTTCTATATTAAGCACCTATTATTCTTGTTCCATATTACTCAAATATTCTTCGTCTTGTATATTAGCAAAATACTTATCTTGTTCTACAAAAACAAATGATTTTTCTTGTTCTATATAAACAAACTATACTTCTCGTTTTATATTAACAATTTTTTCTTGTTCTCTATTAGCAAACTATTCTTTTTTATATTAACCAACTATACTTCTTGTTCTATATAAACTAATGATGTTCTTATTCTCTATTAGAAACGATTGTTCTTGTTCTAAATTAACACACTATTTTCCTGTTTTATATCAATAGACTATTCTTCTTGTTTTTATTAACACACTATTCTATTAAGTAAATATTGGTCATTTTACTGGTTTTCAATTACCTATATTTCTCAAGGACTGATACTGCCATTGAACAAGTTTATAAATATATCGCCATGAGGCTTCTAGGTCTTTTAAAGCAGTAACTTTCATTTAAAAGAATATTCCTGTACTCATTATTTTTGCCAACTATTATACTCATGTTCATAGTTGCTGTGCCACCTCATTTCGTCCAACTCATCATTTGACCTATTTCAGGTTCACCGATTATACAGAGATGAGAATAACAGCCCACAAAAAAGAATGGATAAAAAAACTTTCAAACCTCATCTCAACCGATTCAAAATAAATAAAATACTAATTTTAAGAAATAATAAGGAAAATATCTGTTGTTAATAATGGCCATATAGCGTCAGCGAGTCTCTAATATTGCATCGAACCTCAGTGATCTAATGTTTTAAAACTCTATTTGCTGAACGCAGCTTTCCAGTTAGTTTCTGAATTTTTTAGATATCCATTGAGTATTTGTATTATTTAGATTCATCGAACTACTGTTCTCATCTTCATTGTCATTTTCACAAATTTGGCGACCGAAAAATACAATACACTATGCGGGCGACGAAAAATACAATTGTGAATATTTCATGACCTCTATCCTGTCAGCTGACGGAACGAGAGCATACTTCGCTCGTGACAAAAAGGATTCCGTTCGAAATTCTTTCCAAATTGCCGTATACACCAGAAACATTCCCACATTCGACAAGATACACCTAAAGAAGGTAAGAGGTTACATCTACTGACACTATGTTAAGATGGCAAGATGAGAACAGTAGTCCCATGTATACAAATAATATGAATGGGTCCGTATAGATTAATAAAATCATTAGTACTACTTCCCCAAGCTTCATTTGATGTAACCTCTTAGACTGTACAGATGCCTCGGAATTTTATTTTTCCAAAACTTGTTCAACACTTTGAACCAAACACTGTTAAATCCCAGGAGTATTTTTTTTCTATTTCATCAGCCATGATCGGTAGAAGTCTTAACTGATTCGTAATTTTATACTTAGTATCGAATGTAATCATTATTTGCAAGCGCACAAAGCGGATTATCGTTTACTTTTGCAGTTTTAACAAAAGAGCTACAATAATATCAGAGCGTCCTCATTTACGCTGAATATCTACAAAATGCCAACATCAATATCTTACATATGAATGAGTATCCTGGGTAATTTCCACAGGTCCCGATAGTAAATAATAAATATGCAATTACTTTTTTAAAAATGTATAGTAAAGCATTCTATAAACATACGCACCCTCGCACATATAAGGTAGATAATAAGCACACACTCAAGAGGTATGAAATCAAGAACTTTCATTTTAGCTAAATGAGTATACAACTCCTAAACTATAAAAAAAAAACGAATTTAAAAAATTAAACAGTTATCATTTATGTTGGTCCTTCTGATTCCAATTACTTCAGAATTAAGTATGCCTCATCCGGCATCAATTTAAGAATTAATATGCAAAATTAGTACTTTCGTGTTAATTAATGCTTAAAAAATAAAATTTCTTAATTACCAGTTAAAAACCCCGTAGTCAAACTCGATATTTTTTTATCAACTGCTATTATAAAATGTTTTACAAAAATACCAGTGCAAAAGTTTTCAGTTTTTAAAAATTTATTTTGTAGTAATAATCCCTAGAAGCAGACCATGCATTAAAGATTGTAAAACAAACACCGGTTTTCACCTTACAGTAAAGAATAATATCGTGCTCGCACGAAAATACAATAACACAGAATTTTTTCTACTATTTCTACTATTTCAGTGCGGGGACATAATTGTCCGTCTGCTCTCGTTCTGTCAACTATGACTGGATCGAGGCTCTCAGTAGTTTGCAATTGTATATTTTAAAGGATGACGTGTCACAGTGGTTAGAGTACTTGGAAAAATCAATTGTAAAAGCTAAATTTTTCTGAAAGTTGAATGTTCAATGTTCAATGTGGGCGCACGAAAATGATCTCTATCCAGTCATAGCTAACAGAACGAGAGCATGCTACCCACGGGACTAAAATAAAGGGTTCCGCTTGGAATTCCGTCCGAATTACCGAATTCGACAGAAATATTGCCGAGTTCGACAATATACACCTGAATAATGTCAGAGGTAACATCGACGGAAACGATGTTAAAATTACTCTCAAGATGAGAACAGTAGTCCGATTAATAGAAATAATCCGAATAACAAATACTCATCATTAACATTCAGACACTGTATATTTTACTAAATCTATTGGCCTACTTGTTACGAGTTTGTTGTCGAGTTATGTTAGGAATATTTAAATGTCTAATAAAAACTAGCATTTCAGCCGGCGTGTTTTCAAGTGTATGTTGAGAGAAAAAAAAACAGTCAATGTTTTAAAATTTGCCCCCTATTATGACCCCCTTCCATTTATTGTTTTGGAGTCAAATCAAGTTATTAAGTTAGACCCCTGTCCAAGGAACCTATATAAAAAAAAATTCAAGTGTTTTGCCCCAAAATTGTTGAGGAGTTTTGTAGAGTTCTCAAAGGTCAAATCGTTGAACTGTGACCCTTTAATAACCAAATTTCTGGCCGAAAACGGATTACACAATGTTTTACCAAATCTCAGTACCCTGTATATCAAATTACGAGTCTGTACACTTAAAACTGAGTTATTCCCTAGGGAAATGCACATGTTCAACATGCCTCAAAACTTAACAATTTATATGCACATACACACGTGTGATGTTTGATGTTTGATATTGTCCAATAAAACAAAATTTGTAAATAATACATATATATATATATATATATATATGTGTGTGTGTGTGTGTGTGTGTGTGTGTGTGTGTGTGTGTGTGTGTAAACTGTCATCTACACTATGAATCTCACGTATATGTTAAAATGAATGTATGTATGTATGTATGTCTAAAATTTTCAACAGAGGCGATGGATTTCACGAGATCTTTATCGTTTTAAACACGACCCTTCCGACGAATATCGAAAAATTTGCTAATAAAATTAATTCCTTCACTCTCAATTGTTCACTTTTCTACAGGGAGGGGTAACTTTTTTCGCCGATATTTCCGAAAGGCATCCCGTCTTTTCGATTGACTAACCTTAATTTAAACCTTTGCGACTTGGGTTTTGCGATGGACGCAACGGCGAACACATCAGGTTTTTTTTTAACATTTTTTCCTTCCTCGGGTACGGCTTGGAGCCTGCCTTCTTACTGCCACTTTTTTTTTCTCAACACACACATCCAAACGCCCGGACAACGCCGGAAACCTAGGCTAATCTATAATATAAAGCTCACCTGTCTGTTTAAAAGCACGGGCCGTGAGACGACAAATATCAAAAGATCCGCGCAAAACAGTATTTCCATCACCCTCAACTGGCCACTTTTGTACAGTAAGGTTTCGCTTTTTTTTTTTTTTTCGCCGATATTTTTTAAAGTTATCCGGTCTCTTCGACTAAGTAGCCTTAATTTAAACCTCGGTCAAGTTGGTTTTGGCGAGGGGCACAATAGCACACACTTCACTTTTTTTCACTTTATTTTCCTCCTTCGCGGTACGGGTTTGATCCTGCTTGTTACTCTTATTATTAATTTTTATTTTTTTTATTTTTTGCCATCGCAATTTTCCTTCTCTTATTTTTTTGTTGCTCAACTAACGCCCTTACACCTCTACATTCTTTTTCGCCTTCGCGTCACAGATTCAAGCCTGCCAGCCTTCCTACTACAGCTATTCTTTGCTCAACACACACACACACATACACAAACACCCGTGACAAGGCGGACACCCAGGCTAGTCTATAATATATATCTCACCTGTCTGTTTAAATGTATATAAGCATGTCTCACAAACACTTTCGACAGGGACAACGAATCCTGACAAAATCGGTATCATTTTGAAGGGCGACGTCTCGGATGACATATATCGAAAGATAAGCGAGACACATTATTTAGTTGACCCTAAATTCGACTGTTTTGTTCATGGAGGCCTCGATTTTTCTCGCCAGCAGTTTAGAAAGTCATCGTCACCGTTGGATTGAACGGTTAATTTCAACGCTTTTGACTTGGTAATTATATTCTTATTTAGTTATATAAGTCCGTAATTGAAACTATATGGAACAAGGAAAACACTTAAAATCTTGTATTTCTGCTCGAATAGAAATTCGACTTAATTTTTAAATTTACACTATTTAATTCCAGATATTCTCAGAAAAACACCGGTTCTCCGAGGCGGAGACGTTAACCTTAATATATTGTTAAAAATCAACAACAAAACCATATATATATATATATATATATATATATATATATATATATATATATATATATATATATATATATATATATATATATATGGTAAAAAACAGATGAAAATGTTCGCAGATCTTTAGTAGAGCTAACTATGTTTTTATTATTGAAACGTCGGGTTTGTTTATTTGCTTAAATCATTACGAATTGTTTCAATTGACAATGATTTAGGCTTATAAAGCTAAATATATAATAAATTTACAGTGAATGAGTAATATTTTCTATTTTAATACCAACACTATCAGTCCTATTGTCATTACAAGGAGTATACCTAAAGAAACACAATATTATTTTATAAGCGATTGTTAAATATCCAAGATATTTTTCTCTTTATGTCTTAAATTC
This sequence comes from Euprymna scolopes, assembly GCF_053919585.1. Taxonomy (NCBI): domain Eukaryota; kingdom Metazoa; phylum Mollusca; class Cephalopoda; order Sepiida; family Sepiolidae; genus Euprymna; species Euprymna scolopes. The sequence continues at coordinate 86,316,201 of NC_136507.1, forward strand.
TATAAATTAACCTCAAGTAATCCATAAAATGTAAATACTTCCCATGTAATAGGTTTCTGCCCTTATTCCCAACTGTTTCCTATTTCTCACAAGGTGAAAAAATAGTGTATGCTTTAATGCTAGGTATGCTCACTCCACTGGTCTTCGCCAGTCTTGTCTTGGAGGTTGAGGGTACCGGGATTGACAGTTTGTCTAGCTGCTGTTTCCGACTTACAGTGCAGGTGCTCTTACTCTTAGGTAGCGCTAATAGCGGTCCCCTATCACCCTTTGTATAATATCAGAATAGTTGTAATGCCATGTAGAGCATGGAAAGGGACACTGTTGCTATCTTAGGTGGGCTTTCACGGGCCACAACTTTCTGGGAAGGAACCGCCTAATGGACCTGTCATGTGTGTGTATACTTGGCGTCAAAACTGACCCGCGTTGCCCAACTCTCTCTCTCTCTCTCTCTCTCTCTCTCTCTATCTATCTATCTATCTATCTATCTATCTCTCTGAAATTGAACACAACGTAATGAAATGAAATGGCAACAAATACGCGATTTAAACAACAAATACCACGATTTCACCGGGAAATCACCAAAACAAAAATTAATTCGTCTCCATCCTTGAGTCTCGCATTCACTAATATCCGTGGGCTTGGAAGTAATCTAGAAGATGTAAAGTTTTACCTCTTTGTAAACTCCTCGGATATCTTAGCATTAGATGACCCCCCTCCTGAATCCTCTCTAACTACTTACATGGCAAGATATCTTCCTCTCTGTCGTAAAGACTCGTATAGGAATATGCACGGAGTCTACATTCGAAGCACCCTCCCATTAGCTAGAGAGTAATGTCTGGAAACCGATTACCAGACCTTTATGTGCTTTTGACTAAACTTTCATCATTGCGTTAGTTACTTATATTGTCTCTAGCGTTCGCCGTGAAGTCAGGATTGTACTCTAATCGATAATGTCGCTGATAGTATAGGCGCATCACTCTTCTTAGATAGTAATGGCAAATACATGTGTTTGGTGACATTAATATCCACCATAAAAATTAGTTTGTTTTCTCAGGTTACACATATGCAGCTGGACGCTCTACTTATAGCTCCTCTATATCTCATTCCCTCACACATACAGTACTATTTTAAGCCCCTTCCTCAGAAAGGAAAAATTGCAATCTTCACTTCTAGACCTATTTTTACCAGCGTTTCTGACGATTGTGAGCCTAATGCCCACAGTCCTGCCGGAAACGCATTCAAATCCCAACTCCAAGGTGAGGAGCCATTGCTCAAAATGACTAGCTAATGCAAAAGGGCTGAATGTGAAGCCATCAAATAATACATCAGACATGCCCCATTGACGAATATCTTCTCTCTCTGTCTCTCTCTCTCTCTCTCTCTCCCTACTGAACACTGTGGAAATGAGACAGCTAAATAGTGCAAAATGCTTATTGAAGCATATGTCCCCGCACGGATATTATAGCACCCAACATGGTTCTCTACAGATTGTGAAGCTATCATTGGACAAGGACAGCATGTACTCCGCCGGTTCTTACCTCATTAAAATATAGATGCTAGAAATCCTTGTAAGAGAGTTATAACCACAACCAAAAGAAGACATGCTTAAATATCCAGGGAAAGCACAGAATCGCAGAGGATAGGAACTCGCGATTTCTATAGGGAATATAAGACAGACACTATTCCCCCCACTATCTAACAACTCGTTCGCATCCACGGAAACCAAAAAGGCGGACCTGCTTAATCGGCGATTCACCTCCAACTCAACGTTAGAGTCAACAAAAAACGCCAACAGAAATTTCCCTATACGGACAGAAGCCAGAATTGATGATCTGATTATATCCCATTCTAATGTCTCGATATTATAAAAACACCCCCAAGGCGTGTGGGTCTTATCTCATCCCTGATATACTAATTAAGAAATGCTCACCTTATCTAGCCCCTGTACCTTCCAAACTCTACAACAAATGCCTTGCTGGATCCTGCTTCCTTAATAACTGAAATATGGTCTCTGTTGTCTACGTATACAGGAATTCTGATGAAAGCTCCGACCTTCTCAAATTATCGCCCTATCAGTGTCCTCTCCTTTCGTCACTAAAATCTTTGAGACGTGAATCTATTAAGCACTAGTCTACCATCTTGCAAAGGCAATTCTTCTCACTGACAAACACTACGGATTTAGGCAATGCCTTTCTAATGCCTATATCTTAACAGTCATCACTTAGCGCATGTACTATGTACTGGTTAAAGTAGGTGAAACTAGAGCTGTAGCCCTCGATATATCCAACATTTTTAACAAAGTCTGGCATAAAGGACTGCAAATAAAAATCAAAACATACAGTATAACTGAAAAATACTAAATATTATCACATCCTTCTTAGAGAATAGAACCATCAATCGTGTCATTGATAGACGTTCATTCAGGCAACACAACATAAATACGAGAGCACCTTGGAGGTGGTCCTTGAACCACTATTATTCCTTATGTTTTCCTATAACCTTACCTATAATATTGAGTACGAATGTGGTATATTATTATCTGATCAAACAACGCTCTAGTAAGACTAAGCTGCCCTCCTTTAACCATTACAAGAAGCCTCACAACCACTGATAATCATGACAAATTACTCCTTATCTAAAAACTCTTCCTTCAAACTCCTCGACTTAACATTCACGGAAAATATCAACTAGAACAAATACATTGAGAACATTGCGAAGGCAGGTGCTAGGAAAATAGGCCCCCTCTATCGTGTTAGAAAACTGTTCACACTTGAGAGTATCCTACTCCTTTACAAAGACACCATTCGCCAACACATGGAGTATTGTTGTCACATCTATGCTGATGAATCTACAACTAGCCTCTTTTTTTCTTGAAGAGTATCCAGAAAAAAGGTATGCAATATAATAGGCCCCACTTTGTCAACTAGGCCCCAACCCCTGTCCCATTGCCGCAACGTTGCTTCCTTGTGCATCTTTTACAAGTATTTAAATTGAATGTGCTCTGATGTACTCATTGCATTTGGTCCCCCTTCGATGTGCATATCCCCAACAAACCCGCTTAGCAACAAAATCACACCTCTTCATTGTGTAGGTACGTAAATGTCAGAACGTTTCTGCTCTATTAACTTCTTACCTTAAATGGGTAGACTTTAGAATCCTCTTTCTGTTGCCTGCTTTTAAAACTGTACTGATACGCATACGTTTAAAAGCAACGTAAACCAAGATCTTTATCTTTCATAGCCATGGCCCCAATTAGTAGCGCCTTAGATCCAAATGGCAATATTCCTTCTTTGGGGTGAAGTTAGATAAAAGAATCTATAACACCTCTGCTAGAACTTAACTTAATAAAAATGATCCATGATAAAAGCATTCAAGAAATTTAATAGAATTACGTTACGATAGTGCATATATTTATTCTATTTGTTTTGTCTAACTGGATTCCAAGACAAGAATTTACCTAATAAAGTACAGTATTCAGCTTAGTTTTTACTATAGAAATACACATTGAGAACGTGCACCAATCCTCTTATAATCTAGTCTTAATTAGTTATACCTAAGGTGTTTTCTATTGACTTCGAAACTATGACATTTTGAATATTTACTCTGGGTTTTCTGATAGTGAAAAATATTTCATGTAAATATTTCCTGATAAATCTTTGTACGAATAAAGCTAAGACACTCGATGATAGTTTCCAGTAAGCATTCACATCTTCTCCTGTAGGTGAGAGTTCTCTTTACTAGGCATTATCTCTAGTAAACATCTAAATTCTGTCCAATAGGCATTCAACGTTTTTTTCTTAGGAGACATTTAAATTCTGTCCAGTATTTGTTCAAGTTCCCTCTTAGAAGGCATTCAATTTCTCGCCAAATTCATAAATATGCATGCATATGTGTTCCGCTTCAAGCTAGCATTGAACTGTAAATTAATGTTTCTATAGACTAAACATTATTTCTGGAAAACCTCAGCTTAATGGAGTCCGCAAAAAGCACTCAGTGTAATTATATTATCACGCTGAAATATTTTCAACACAAAATGGATTTATTTTCGAAACTCCATAATGGGCAAAATTCGATTGAAAACCAGTAATGTAAAAGAAGCACTTCTAGCTTGAGATATAATTCTTTAAAAGAGTTCAAAGACAAAAATAGATCAGTGTTTTTTTTAAGAATTGAATTCAATCCTTGAATAGGTCAGGAAAAAATTTCTACCGCAGTTTGACGCTTATTCAGTACTTTAGTGAATGATCACCGCAGAAGCAATTAGATTACTCTAATGGAGGATATTGTGACATTCTATGATAAAAAGACTATGTCAAACTTCTGAGCAATATTATAGTACCTTGCCTCTACTTGTTATAATAGCATTATTTATAGACGATACCACAGTACAAATATTTTATTTAAAGGAAGAGATGCATGTATTTTTATGAACTTAGTATCACGTTATATTATTAAGATTGGGGTTGAAATAAGAGCTAAAAGGCAAACCTTTTTATTATGAAATAAAAAAAATAAAGATTATATAAACATAAACTTGAATAAAACATATGTGTACACACATTGTTCTGGCTTTTCTTCTTCTCTCTCTCTCCTATCTCTCTCTCTCTATATATATGTGTGTGTGTGTGTGTGTATGTAAATACATACATATATATTGTATATAAATATATATATATATATACATATATGCGTGTGGGTGGGTGGGGGTGTTAGGGTATAGAGTGTTTCAGCGGTAAAAAAAAACTTTAAATTGAAAGCTCTATATTCTATACTTTCAGATTTGACAACTATCGTTTATTTTCTTTCCAGTTATGTCTGACAATTCATAATGGTTTTAAGCAGGAGAGAAACATGCCACACAGCGCAAAATACGATCAAATTAGTGAGGAATTCATTTGATCAACGAATATTTACAGGAAATTACCTGTCAACTGTTCAAGTCTTTCGTACGACTAAATAGCATCTGATTATTATCTTCGGGAATATATAAAGTTCAATATATTCGCTTATAAACCAGAAACAATAGCCTACTTCGAAGACAACATTCGAGACATTATTATCGAAACACAGCCTAAATTACCTGCAAGGCTCTAAATATTGGATCTCTAGATTATTCCATACATGCGCGAGCTGCAAAAGCCATTTGTTTGAACTTGTTTAAATTAAAAATGCTAAAAAATAATCTTTAGGATTCACCATTAATTTGTATAATCAGAATATGTTTCTGTGATTTCTTTTAATCCAATTTGACAGAATCTAAAAAACAACAACAAAAAAACACACTTTATATATGCATATATTATGATGGGAGCTCGTGGCGTGGTTATAATGCAGAATAGTCCAGACAAACACATTCGGTCATATTTACCAGACAGATAGCGTCGCTTGAGAACGCCGAAGCTTTAGAGCTTAACCGGACATGAGCTGAACAGTTATCGCCATCCACCCTCCTGTTGGGTTATATATATTTTCTTTACTTACGCCATCCCCTATCCCAAATTTAAACCGAATTAAAATGATTAAATCAAGAGAATCAATTTTAGTGCGAATCCAAACCTCGTGCAGCGACCACGTCAAGCGAAATCATTTCGACATTTGCTGGGATCCTATAAAGAAGTGAAATAAAAAATGTCATGCAAACCGTGCCACTTTGTGCACTTCTGCGGTAAAAGATAAATTGCGGTGCGCATACAGTCTACTTACGTGGAGATAACTGCATGGAAACGATCGAGGCAGCTTGCAGATTGTTCTGTATAGCGGAAAAGTGTAAACCTAAGAAACCTACCCTTGGTCGCAAACCGATATTCACATAATGTATATACACTATATGTATAACACTATGACAGATAGGACCGAATCTGCACTAAGACATCTCCATGTTTTAAAATAGGGCAGATCCCCGGTAACCAGCGCTTTGGTTATGAGCCGGAAAACGTTTAAAAGTATGTATAATTTGAGAGGCTATGGCGAAAAAAGGCGAAGCAAATTACAGACTTTCTTATGTAGAAGAAAAAGTTAACTAAATGTAACCGTTAAGCACAAGACAACAAATAGAAATCGCTATGCGCCTCCTTCGTGTAAAGAAAGAGAACTGATCTCTCAAAGAACTGTTCGTTTAGGAAGACTATGGTATATTTACTGGCGAAAAGAACCATTTGAATCTATTTGAAAAAGTAAAGTACAAGAACTGATATTTCGCAATGTAACGAGCGACCGCTAGTTGTAGAAAATCTACGGAATTATATATCGGAGAAAAATCCTCTTTTTTTTTCGGTGGAGGAGACGTGAGCCAAACATAAAAAATATAAGAGGACTATATTATCGTAGATTAAAATTCCGAGAATCTTCAGAATTGGTTGAATATTACTTTTGGATGCTTTATTTTATTTGGATAACGTACGTTTCAGTCAGCTAAGTATTTTGCATGTATTATTCCCATGTCTTACTCAGACCCTGCCAATCCCTATTGGACAGCCAAGCTAATTTCATATAACATTCATGTTAAATACGGTTCTTTTACGCTTTTTAACTAAAATAACCCTTTTTTTAAACACAAAAAAGAAATATATAGTATTTTATGTGTTCGACCCATATTTTTCCATTGAGTATTGTTTGAGAATATTTAGAATGATTGAATCATTTTCTGTAATGAAAGCATTGTATATATAACCCTTTAGTTGTTGTGTTCCATCATTCTTGCTGTGTAGGTTTCACTTGATTATTTAATACCGACCCTGATATGAACCAAAGCAATGTCTTGTATAAGTCTCAGCATATCACGTCTGACATTATTTTATTTTAATACGCGACTCATTAGATTGTGCACGAAGAACTTCGCGCAAATAAAGTTCACCTATCGTAGTTATACTAATAATACAAGTACTGAATTGTTCACCCACTTGTGTGTCCTGACGCAAGTATCATAAAGAAAACCCAATTAAAGTATGTTGATGTTAAACTATTATGTAAAACATTGGTGGTAGATCATATTACGGACGGCACTAAACACCCCCCACACATATATATAAATAAATAAATATATATATATATATATGTATATATATATATCTATATATATGTATATCTATCTATCTATCTATCTATCTATATATATATATATATATATATATATATATATATATATACTGTGTGTGCAAAAGCAAGACTTGAAGACAAGGTGTTGATGGCAACAAAAAGTGTATTTAATTTTACGTTACAATTGTTTCAATGTCCAGTTCGACAATTTCAAACATGATATCGTTTGAAATTTTTCAAAAAACCAGCATTGGTAACTGTTCCTTCAGAACGATCCGGAGACGGTGTAAGTTGTGGCGGGAGAAGGAGGAATTAATTAGAGAGAATATTTGACTAGGTCCATTGATTTTAACCTCAGATATTGTGCTCCAGTTTGTGAATATTACATTCGCATGAAATGTCTTTATTTTTAATCCCATTAAGGTCAAAATCATAGGGGAAAAATGAGTTCCTTTTATATATATATAGGGATAACCCCGCATACAAAATTATTATATTAAATAACAATAAAGAAGAGACGTTCCAAAATGAAAGGCTCCAAATGTAACTATCTTGGCTCTAAGCGAATGTTATAAAGGAAGACACAAACAGCAGGTGTATGTAGAATTGATATATTTTGTCGCGATAATCCCACCACAGCTGGAATAGAAGCTGATGATTTAATTATGATTAAAAGTCAATTATTGAGTGAAATGATAACTAGCAAATTTGTTTTAGAAGTATTAAGATTAATCAATCTTCTCGAGTTGGAGTTTCATCTTAAAAAAATGCAAAACATAGGGTTCACTTTTGTCAAGTCATTTATAATTACAGGATAAAGTGATAAAATTGTCGCACGAGAAAAGACGATATGAATCCATTTCAGATTGAAGCACACGGATTTTCTTCTTTTTTTTTTCTTTGTCGCACACCATCTATTAGTTGGCCACAAATCCTAAGAGTGATAGAGGCCGGCTATCATGTCTGAAAGTGGCACAATGTCTAACGAGCAAGATCAGAGATGTGGCGATGTATAACGCATGTTCTCTACTGATCAAAATTATAACAAAAGCCCCTTCAAAACGGGTGTAACAGCAGAACTCGGCGCCGGCCCACAAGTTCAAAGAGACCCAAGCTTGACTTCAGAAAGAGTGTTATGATTCTGTACACTTATCTCAGTGGGAACTTCTTCCCTCGACCTGACCTGCTGGACAACTTCGATTAAACACATGTCGGGAACATCATCGACATGACCTCCCACAACATCAAAGCCGGTCTGATTATTCTACGAGTATACGCTGAGCTTCCAACAGCACTTGTGGAAAGGGCAGCTTCCGAGTTTCGGTCCCAGATCGAGGCAGTTATTGAGACTGAAGGCGTGTACATTGAACAGATGTAAGCTCTACTACATAATCAAGTTGTTAGGATTGATTTTTGTCATTAAACCTTTTTTTAAGGAATGCTGTAGTATTGTTTATTTAAATTGCCACTTAAATCGTTTCCACTGTATTTACACACTATTATTATATTATTATTAATTCTACTTGTGATAATAAAACAAAATAAACAAAGTAATCCTCATCAATATGCAACCTCTAATCTTCTTTATTTAGATTGTTTCGCACGTAGGTTGCAAGGGCTAAGGAATAAACAGGCTAGTAGGGGCAACCCGGGTGGTTGTATTCGTTGAATATGTGTATTCTAAGTAACAATAGTATTAATAATAGAAAAAGAGTAAAACATAAGGGGAATCATATGAATGCAATAACTAAATAACATAAATGTAAATAGAAATAGGGGATTGGAATATAGCTCGAGACGGAATTTTCATGAACATGTTTTTTTCAAAAAGATTTCCGTTAATTGAACTCGTTAACAGAAAAAAAAAAGATTCTACGAAAACAACGATACGTTGATTTTGAGAAGTAAAGTACTAAAATACAGCTATGCCAATCGTCAATGAAGATTAAATCGACCGATGTAATGTGAGCATAACATCCACGATTACGATATTAGTGTGAATATTAAAGTACAATAAATAAAGCAATCTTTTTTATAAAAATATTTCGAATCGTATAAAATCACTGATGTTCGCAAAAACACGTTAAAATGTTTTTGATATTATCTGTTTATATCCAGCGTTACTCGGGAAAGTATTTAGTATATTTCTTCTTAGTTGAATTTTAAAAGGCATAAAATGTTCGATATTTTAGGTTGTATTTGTATAAATAATGAATAACTAAATGCCACAGAAAACAAATCATCTAACATGTCAATATAACATACCATATCAATACAGAAATAACATACCATATCAATACAGAAATAACATGCCATATCAATAGAGACAGTTGTTCTTAGGAAAAATGTGTTGATGGAGAAACGTATATTTCAGTGCTGTGCAAAGAGAATGCCATATATACATTTTCATCCATCGTAATATTATATAACTCTAAAATTTTAGCTTGCCTCATTTCAACATTTTTTAGTGTGATTTACCCTAGTGCATAAAGTCATGGACCCTTCTCAACAATAAGGGAAATTAGAAACACCTTCACGATAACCAGACAAAGATCATTTACTGATAACATTCTGAAAATGTACAGTTAAGTATACTTACTTGCTGTCTTATTTCTTTTCGCTATTGTATCGAAATATGTACAAGTTTTTTAAAAATTACCTTATTCTGCTGCATTGTTTTTTCATAAATTATGTATTAATAATAAACAACTTCCATGTTACGCAATGACGAATATTTCTAGTATTTTTAATAGCTATAAAGCAGCAAATTAGTACGGGCTCCCAGTTCAAGTTATTTCAAATGTGCATATAAAAACCAAGTAAGTCCAAGGATGGAGTACTACTACCATATCTGGGCAGGAGCTGCCTAAACCATCCTATCCTGCCTTGACAGAGTACAAAGTAGGCTTCGTGGCTTAGTGGGGGATGCTCTTTTCTCTTCCCTGTAACCATGTAAGGCCTTGTTAAAAAGGTTTAAGTAAGGCTGTCCGAATTTTAATTTTCTATTGAATAACTCAAAGTCAAAACTTATATATTAAAACTTATTTAAAATCAATTTCATGTAGTAGATTTAATAATAATTGTAATAAGTATTCTAGATATAAGCCATAATAGCATTATAGTTTACTAACACTAAGCTGACGTAGAAAAGCGGTGAACATAAATTTATAATTTTACCGAGAGTGTTATACTTCTATGTACGGCATAATTACGTTGACACATCGGTTCCCATCAGATCACCGATGATAAGCAACGTTGAGCCTGGCTAGTACCAGATGGGTGACCCTTTCGGAATTCTAAGCACTATATGTTGTTTCCGCTTACCTCAGCATTGTCTCCATCCGTTCTAAACCTCCACTTGGCATTGGTATTCGACAATGTCGACTCAGGAGAAGTGTGGTTGGACATTGCGCAACCCTTGCCACAAACATTTCAAGCACAGGCACCCATACTGTGGCTATCCATAGTCTGTAAACACTCAAGGAAGCCTACACTTCTAGTACCCAAACTCAAACGCACACACAAACGTACACACACACGCACACAGCTGGTATGCTACGAAATCGTTTTATAATATTTGTTAGTCGTATACGTCATCCTGTTATAACTGAGCACCAGAGCCAAAATGACTGATTTCGGCATTAAAAAACTCAGTCCAAAGTGTAATAGGCCACGAAATAAACAAAGAAAACCAAATACTATGAAAGGATCAACTTGCTGACCTTAAAACAATGCTTCATATATGATTTTCTTTTTTGTTCGGAAATGCATATTCATGTCGAGTTGTCATAGAATGCTTTGAGAAATAAGTCTGACGCCGATCGATTGTGTTTTATATTTATGTTTATTCTTTCTTCCTTTATATATATATATATATATATATATATATATATATATATATATATATATATATATATTGTGGTTCCGTTCACTGTCGTCTAAGAGTTGGGAAGACAAATCCGATTTTTGTCGCAGAACTTTCATGGCATTATTGAATAAGAACCAACTTTTTTTTCAAGAGATAAGAATAACAACGAAAAAATGTAGGTTGTCAAAGAATAAAGAATAAAAAACAATATTATTGTATTAATCCTATTCGCAGAATGATATTTTATCCGCATATTTAATGTCTAGTCATTTCAATGGGAATTTCAGAAAATGTTAATTTTATATGTAACTAGTAGTGAGATCAGACATTGCCCGGGATTAAATAAGATTAACCGAATGTTTAAAAATCCATTATTTTTCATTGTTATCGGAATCGGTGAAATGGACATGTTTAAATAAATCGACTGATTGTCTGTTCTATTTAAGGACACATCACAGCAAACCAGGAGGAACCTTATGATGCCTCGATCAGTAATTTAGTCCACAATACATTTATTCCACATTGAATCATAAAGAACCTACAGTTGATTTTATAAAGCTATTTTCCATATATATATAAGGGCTTAAATTAAAGTTGAAAATACAAAAGTCAAGTATTATATTTCACTTGTAATATAATCAATAATCCTCCGAAGAAAAGTAGTATGACTGAACAGAATCAATTGTTGAATAAAATATATACATATTAAAGTCTTTTTCGAATATTTGATGATAAATACATTACATTCAACTTACATAAATTAAGGTTCGCCTTCTTTATAAATTTAACAGGAACACTTTCAAAAACATTGAAATTCTTAAAAAGTATATAGTACTAAGTCAATGCGATTTTTCCCAAATAATTTAATTAAACTGATAATTTTGGATTTTATCAAGTCCCAAAATGCATAGAATATAAGGTTAATTTTAAATGAATACGTCTCGGCATAATCGCATTGACACATCGATTCTCGTCAGATCACCGAAGTTAAGCAATGTTGAACCTGGTTAGTAACAGATGGGTGACCATTTGGGAATTCTTTGCGCTATATGTTCTCTCCGCTTATCTCGCATTTGTTTCCAGTCGCCCTGTATATACACTTCACTTGCCACTGGTATTTCACTGACGACTTATCAGAGGTGTGGTTGGGGATGGCGCACCTCCTACCACAAAAATATCACGCGAGGCACACCTTCATGGGTATCGTATATGCTAAAACATAAATATTAGTTATAATCAATTATGGTTTGAAACTTTGTAATGCATATCCATTTCTATTATAATATCAAGTCATTAAAATGCCATAGAAGATTATCGTATATCGTATCGGAACAAATTTACTCTTTCACTTTACAGGTCTCTATCTTTCCTGATCTTAGGAAGATCTTTAAGTTTTAAGCCAGTGCCTGAGAATAATAATGTTGTGTACTTCTTGACAGATCAGTCTAATTTAGCGGTTCCGAGTTTAGGATCCCACAGTACCACATCTCTGACAACCTCATTTCTTAATCTGTATCAATGTCCGGCATATCGTTTTTTTTCCTGGATTAGTGAAGATATCCTCGACCCCATTTACCCATGGGTTTAAGCCCCTGAGGGGCATAGATAATCCACAAATTTTGTAGATGCTTCTGTAGCGAGGAGTTCTTTTTCGGGTGAGCACGCTGCCCACACGCCCTACCTTCCTACAAGGTACATGCAGCGCCAAACCTTCCCCAATTATCACCAATCTGGTACTGGTCAGGCTCAACGTTGATTAATTTTGGTTATATGGCGAGAACCGGCATGTCAACGTGATTAAGTCGTACAATATCCTGGACAACCGTCCGTAAACCAGTAAATGATTGGATATTTTTTGCAGTTTTACATTACTTGGAGTAGTCTACTGTAATTTCGATCTAACTTACTTTCAGACTTTTACCGATAGCCTATTCTGGGGAACCGTAATAGAGTAGTCTCCAGTACAAATTTAAAGGAGTATTCTTGCTCGGTATCGAGTAGGCAGATGTTCATATAACTTTAAGTTATATTGAAATAAAATAATCTTAAAAAATCGTCCGAGAAATGTGCCAATATTTTTAATTAATTTACGCTAAGAGATTAACTCTATTTTATCACATAAAAGGTTTTACATTAAATTTAAAAGGTACAAGACTTAATCTAGAATAATTTATATCGTGTTCGTTGAATGTTTATCAATAGGCGTCTCTGAGAACACTTTATTAAACATCATATATATGGTGTATACGAGATCACTTCAACCATATGTGAGGAACAATTCTCACTCTATAATCTTAAATTGTACAACAACAACAAAAGGAAAATACAGAACTTAAATATTCAGCAGAACTATTTTATTTGGCAGTTTAACTCTAGAAGTGTAAGCCATGTTTAGTTTGAGAACAGTTTCCGATGCTTCGTAGTTCAACACAATTCCTGAGAGTTGACAGGTTTTCAGTAGACATAGCAGTTTCCGATGGTTCGTTGTTCTGCACAAGTCGCGGCAATTGACTGGTTTGCAGTAGACAGTTCTCGAGTTGGAATCCACGGAAAGGTCTAATATTTATTGAGCAATTCTGGTTTCTAATTGCTTGGTAGCAGAACGTGAATTAATTCGATTCGTCAGTTCCTAGCGTTTATAAATAGAATCTCCCGACTGTGCGGAATCATACCCCATTATCCTCCTGCATGATGGAATGTGTCTCCTAGCGGCATCGGCTGCAGGGAGACAGGGTAGTAGTACACGTCAAGGATTCGTTACTTGACACTCAGTCAGACAGGTGAGGGTCCGGGAACCGGCCCAGCACCTGTCGGACTGAGCTACACGGCCTGGGTAATACCTAGGAGGTCCACCCTCCCAGGCCTTGCCACTGGGCTTTCCGGTGGAGTAAGTTTATCCCTTATTGCCTGACGCGCCCCGGCCAGGGAATGCCGACGGGGTTACTCAGGCATATTTTTGCAATTGCAGAGTGCCCCTCATTTAGGGGAGCCTGCTTAGTTGCCCACTTTCCCGACCTTGTGCCAAATATTGCTGATGTTGGTAGCCATTTAAATAACTACCCCATTATAATCCTGTATGATGGGATGTGTCTTCTAGCGGCTTCCGCTGCAGGGAAACAGGGTAGTCGTACTCAAGGATCCGTTCTTGACACTCAGTCCGACAGATGACGGGTCGGGAACCGGCCCAGCACCTGTCGGACTGAGGTACACCGCTTGGGTACTACCTAGGAGGTCCATCGTCCAAGGCCTTGCAAGAGGTACACCGCTTGGGTACTACGTAGGAGGTCCATCGTCCAAGGCCTTGCGTAGGTATCGCTTGATGTAATTCCATACGTCTTTCATAAAACTGTAGTCTGGAAATTGTGCAGACTAATCCAAACAAAGAATATCATACTCTTAAAGGACCCACTTTAAAATGTCTGCTGTATTATTAATGGCTTTTTTCTGCATGAACATGAGATCATCATTCAAATTTCGGTCAAAATAAAGTGAAAAATGCTCAGTCAACATATTAATGTACCAGGTCGAATTAATTCGACTTAGCAAGCAAACTATAGGTCCTTGACCATTGGCACAAATAACGTCATACACCAAACTGAATATTCGCTACCTTACAGCGTTGAAACTGTGCACCTACGAGAAAATTACTCGTCTTTCCTTCGACAAACGTACTGCCTATCATGACTGCCTACTGTATTGAAATTGCTTTCGTCGCTAAAAATGCTTTTGACTAATATGAAAAGTCATAACCTTCATTGTATCTGACGAAGAGCAGGTCATATCGAAGACACATAATACAGATGATAATGACATTTATATATTGTTTACACCACAACAACGACAATGACGATTTATGGAGACTTCATATTATTATTAATACGGAGCTGATACATTTATGCAACATACTTTTTACACAGATAGAGGCGAGTCATTATTGATGATGGTGGGGACGCATTACTTGGAAAGAGGTATACAAAGTTCATTTACTAGATGATGGATAAACACACATTTTACCTTGCATTTGTAATGATGACGAGGAGAAAAGTTTGCAAATCCGAATGTGGCCGACTTGTCATTCTCTGCTTTGTTTCTGACTGCTATTATCTACTGTCTAAATATATTGAAAATCTTCTTTGTTTATGACGGCAAAGCATGTTTCGCTACGTGAAATATATTCACGTTAATTTTTCCTATGTATGTTCACACATTTTTAGGCAAACAAAGAATTTCCAATTGGAATTGTTCAATATCCTACATATTTTCATCACTTTTTTCTAAACCCGTATTGCCCATTCTTTACTGGCATATTTAATATTCAGTTATTTCTGAAAGAATGAACGATCGATTGCATTCCTAAATTAAATATCTATCTCTAACATGAATAACATTTACTTATGTTATATTCCTAAATACTTAGGAAATAAAGACAAACGTGAGTTACACCGAGTGGTATGTGTAATGGGGTTTATTTATAATACAGAAACGTAAGGCTGCTCGCCTAAGGTAAATAGAAGTACATAGTAACAAGTATGGGGAAGAAAGTCTGATAATCAACACGTAAGACTATCCGTCTTACTGCGACTGCTTGTCTGCCGCTGTCTGCCGCTGTCTGCCAAACAGTCCAATATATATATATACAGTTTGTAACCGGTGTATAGCCAGTTATGTTCCTTCACAACAACTTATTTACAAGAACAATGACAATCGTTCTGTATTCGAAGGATTGCAATATGTATTCTTTGTTTTTAACTTTTCTTACTGGGTTCGATTCTAACCTTTTCCAAATACATTTCAACTTCCCTGGTTTGCGTTCAGTCTTACTGGGCTCTGCCCCTTTTTATGATAGGGAGCACTTGTTAACAAGATTACACATTTGGTAGACTTAGGGAGCCGTTTCAAATTGATTTCTGAAGCTGTGAATGTTTATAATATTGTTATCTCTGTTAGAAGAAAATCCATGACAACCGGATTTAGGGGCATCACGAACACTGTCAGCTTTTGGTGCTTTTTCACAGTCAATCGTACCGTTTTCTCATCACATTTAAAGCAGCGGCTGATTTCTCGATTGGATACACCAGAAAGTGGGAATTAATGCGAGTCATATGGACTAAATATTACGTTGTATGAACCGAAACACCAATCATTACAGGTAGAAATGCTTTGGTGCCTTAAAAATGGATAATATAAGCTGGTCTGAAGCACATGTGTTGCTGCGGAGTTCCTTTTTGCCTTCTCAATTTGAGATTATTTATTTAATTTAGCTGACTACTAGGATAATTCAATTAAAAGTCAAATATAAACAGTTTAAATTATAGAGGAATAAACGGAGAATCAAATGAGTCATTAGCTCTTTTAACAGATACATTATATTTACCTTAAATCTACGGATTTTGCAAAATGACAAGTGCGGATTTTCTTTTTGGCGCCACTATATATATATATCTATCTATCAATAAATCTATCTATCTATCTATCTATCTCTCTCTCTCTCTCTCTATATATATATATATATATATATATATATATATATATGTATAGATATGTGTGTATATATATAACTACTTTACATAATCACATAAATTAATACACGAAAGTATAATTTTATGCGTAACGTATTTACTTCAACAATGCTCAATACATAGCTAGAGTTACGTAGTAAGTTATAAAAATATATATGGCAATTGAATATTCTCGCTTCATCCACGCTAGGATTCGCCAAGCATAAGCGTGATGAATCCTAGCGTGGAGGAAACGCGGAATATTCTGTGTCGCTTAATTCCCATATATATTTTTATAACTTACTATATATATATATATATATATATATATATATATATATATATATATATATATATATTATAAATGGTGATTAATAAAAACGGAAGAAACTGCTGAATACTGTTGTAGAGCAAATATGCGTTTTATTTTTTATTACCCTATCTTTCTGTTAAGTTACATTATTGTTTCAGCTACCCAACCGTTTTTTGGCCGTCTGTAGCTTCCTCAGACTTTGTTTCTGTAAAAGACTGAGGAAGCTACATACAGCCCAAAAAACGGCCGTGTAGCTGAAACAATAATGTAACGTAACAGAAAGATACGGTAATAAAAAATAAAACGTATATATATATATATATATATATATATATATATATATATATATATATATATACATATATATAAATCAATTATTCAGAACGAGTTAAATAAATCTATCACTTAAGATGAATCAATAAATATTTTAAAATATTCGGACATACGGGAATTATAGCGATTCCATCGGCCAGTATCTGCCAGAAAATAAATAATAGAGAAAGAACGTCTATTTTATTTAATGAAATATGATTAAGAGAAAATAATCTGTCAATTATGTATATATGCACACACACGCGCGCGTTGCTGTGGCTCAGTTTGTTAAAATGGAACACATTCCTCAAGAAAAATTGCATTTTGTTCGTTTATTTACTTTAATAATTTTTTAAAATTTTTTTAATGAATAAAAGTTGTTATTTTTCCCCCAAAAAAAGATTAATTTTTTACCATAAATTGTTAGGCGAAAGTTTTTTTTTCAGGAAAACTTGCACTTTTTTTTCAAAAGAAATTTGGCAGTAAACGTTTCTCTTTGAAAACGGAATTTTTATAATAAAAAGCACAGATGAATGCTTTATATGAACACTGCAAATAGTTATGTGAATGTAGAGAAAAGTTTGATTCTTTTTTTCAAGAGAATGTACAAATTATTATTTTTTAACAGATGTTCAGAAAATAAACAGAAAAATACGTCCATCATTAATTATGCAGAAAAATAAATAAAATGTTGATTTAGTGTTTCAACATTATGCTTATTAATTACGATTATGCGCTGTTTTACGGTTGTTGTAAAAATGGAACGGAAACTTAAATTTCGCTCCGTTTTTATCTTTCTTAATTTTATAATTGAACCCCCCAAATGAATATAATCTAAACAGTAACATTCAACAATTGTACTTTATGTATATAAAACACAAAATATTAAAAAATAATTTAATAACGAAAGGGAAATAATTCCATTTTTAAACGAAAAAGTCAGTTTGGTATATCTTTTTGTTATTTTTTACATAAGTCCAGCTGACCATTCACATTGGAAATGTCAACATTTATAGGTTGTCGGGTACGTTTACAACGAATAAACACTTCAATCTAGTAGATGTATCAGAATTTTTGTAGGAATTTTTGACACTCCTATCACAGAACTGCGAATTAAATATTAAATCCTAATTTCTTTTTTAAAAGTGGGTTGTTTATTTTCTTTATGGATTATACTTCCAAAATAAACTATTAAAGTTTTTTTTTTAAAGTAATAGAAATATTTGTTTTTATTTTTTAAAACACAGTAATGAATTTTACGAACTCAATATTTTTCAATTTTTAAAATTTAAAAATCAATCAAAATTTTTCTATAGATTCTATTTTTACGATATTTTAAGAATCAATGTGAAATTATATACTCTTTCCAATAAACCTAATATAATATTTTAGAAAAACGTTTTTTAATAACCGCCCCCCCATTTTCAAGGGTCTGTTAAAAAGTAAATAACTTATTTACTCACCAAAGTTTTATGTATCACAAATTGAAGGGAAAATGTCAATAAATAATATATTCAAATTTAAAACAAAAAAGTAGTGTTTTTTAGAAATGTACATGTAAAGTTCGAAGTTATTTTTATACAACGTTGTTTGTTTTTTCTTTTCTTTTTTTTTAAATTAAACCTTCCTCCTTGCTTCTTTAATTGAAAAAAATTAGGGCGTGAATTACATTTTTCGAGTAGTTATAAGTTTGTAAAGACAGGGGGTCGAATAATTCACGCCTCCCATTTTGAAATGTCTATTAAAAAGTAAATAATTAATTTACTCACCAAAGTGTTATATATCACAAATTGAAGAGAAAAGGTCAATAAATAATATATTCAAATTTAAAACAAAAAAGTAGTGTTTTTAGAAATGTAACTGTAAAGTCCGAAGTTTAAAATTTTTTTTAAAAGAAACGTTGTTTGTTTTGTTTTTTTAATGAAACCTCGGTCCTTGCACCTTTAACTGAAAAAAATTAGGGCTTGAGTTACATTTTTTGAGGAGTTAAAAGCTTCGAAATACGGGGTGGAATTATTGACTATTTTCACGAAATTTCTGACACACCTACCAATTTACCCATGCTACCATGGCTTTCGGAATAGACACCCGTAACCTTGCCAGCATACCCGAAAAGCTATAAAAGTTGACGTGTCGAATGTGAACGATCAGTTGGACGTAATGTAAAAATGTACCGAATTTAAAAGGGAACGAAATTCAAATTTCCGTTCCATTTTACAACAACCATAAAGCAGAGCATTCTATGCAAATTTTACCTAACTTACTGTATTAATGCTATTTTTTAAGCTAAACAAAATATTTAGGTTTGGCTATAAATTCCTAAACTCATTTCACCCTAAATAATTTAGGTCACTGAAATAGGAATCTAATTGAATCTTTAATTTTCTGAATAGTATGCAGGAAATCCATTTTTCTTCTAGTTATATTGAATTCATTAATACGGACTTTAGGGGCTTTTTTTTCGGAATGTTCTTGTAAAAATATTTGTTTATTGTTACAAATTACGATGCTTTATTTATATAAAAAAAGCAAAAATATATTCTTGCGTTTTTTTTATTTACTACTGAAAACCATGACTTTAGTAAACGTATTTTTTGTTTAAACAAAATAAAACATTTTCGCTAAGATTTAAGTAAAAATAATTAGTTCATTATATACTGCGATCATTATTTGATAAATACTGAAATTTTCATTCAAATTGGTTAATTTCCTGATTTTTTGTGAATTTGTAAGTAAAGAGAGGGGTCAAAATGTTTATACACTTGGAGCGGCGGCATTCATTTTGTCTGTAGCTACCATTTTTCGATGAATATTTGATAGGAAAGCGACCACGTGTGGTTTATTTAAATCACATTTCAATCAGATGGTTACATTATCAATAATCATGTGATTAAACCCATTGAAAATTTACCGATATTTTAAACATATTCTGCTTACATTAAGCCTGTGAGACTAAAATATCCCTTTCTGAGATTTAAAAAAAAACCCGCGAGATGAGGAGAAAGAAATGTCCAGAAAATCGCTAGATTTTTAACTAGATTTATTTTCGAAAATCGCTAATTCCCCCCTCAAAAAAAAACCTCCATATTTTAACTTCCCACAATAAAAAAAATTATAAATATAATATACTCAATATATAAATATATGTTCCGTGTTTTCTCACTATATGTTTCTGGAATTATATTGAAGCAGTTAGCTCCTCAGAATGCTTAATTTTTTTTTCAGAGAGGGTATTTTTTTTTGCAAGAAACAAATAAACTCAAAATTTAATAATAAAAGTTGAATTGAAATATACTGCAAATTAAACATCACAATAATGGTGCAACATATTTTTTAATTAGAAAAATAACAAAAACAAAAAAACTTTGTTTTAGCATGTTAAAAGTATTTAGGTTGGTAGATAATTAAATTTTACTGTATTGGAATAAGTTTTTTTTTGCCGTTGTTTCTTGCTTTTAACAATTTTCGACTAAATACTTCTAAATTAAGCGGTGTTGCTTAGATCGTATTTTAAACTAAACTTCGGAGGTTGGAATGCCCCCCACCTAAAATGTACTTGGAAAAATCGATTTTATAGCGAGATTTAAGAATGGTTAGCCGAAAAAAGGTGAAAAACAAAACAAATAATCAATAAATAATTGTTACCAAAGGCAATGAATGCTACTTTTTTTGCTTACATGAATGAGTTTATTTTATGTTTTAAAGTATTTTCAAGCGCTTTTCTTTATGTTTAATCTAAAATTGCGGATGTGAGGATGCTAAATATCTCCAGATTTTCTAGAATCCCCCAGTAGATTGCAAATGAAATCTCCAGATCTAGCAGGAAAACCGCTAAATTGGAAACACTGGTCACGTGACAGGAAGCGGTAATAAATAATTGCCCCTAAATAAAAAAATGGTCTATCAGTACAAAGAAAACCACCTATATATCATAGAAAAATTAAGTATAATGTTATAATTAAAAAGAAATATATAAACACACACATGGATATAATAAACATATTATACCAAAACGTGGAAGCCATCCGTCAAGTGTTTTTTTTTAGAATATTAATTGCGAACGAACCAAGAGTTACATTTATATATATATATATATATATATATATATATATATATATATATATATATATATGTGTGTATATATATATGAAAAATGAAGATATATATATATATTTATATATATATACATTTATATATATATATATAAATGTATATATATATATAAATATATATATATATATATATAAATATATATATATATATATATGTGTGTGTATATATATATATATATATATATATATGAAAAATGAAGATATATATATATTTATATATATATACATTTATATATATAAATGTATATATATATATATATATAAATATATATATATAAATATATATATATATATATATCTTCATTTTTTTAATAGTTTTATAAAGTTCTGCTACATAAGCATAGGGATAAGAAATACGAAATTATAATAAACTTATAATTCAATAAAAATAAGTGATTAATCATACATAGTACTTAATTTATGGGAAGAAAATTATATTTCAATTCGACAAGAATTTTATGTAATTAATAAAAAAAAATATATGCTCGTTTAAGAAAATCGTCTTTCGTTAGATTGGGCGACCAATAACTTTCAACCGTGTTAACCTCATTTATCTTTGTGATGAGTTAAACGGCTTAATACCAACAAATACACAGTTGTGAAAAACAAATCGATATTCGTTGCTTTTGTAATTGAAGCAAGCATAGCACTTCACTAAGTTCCAACTAATCAGTGGTAGGTTGAAGAATTCTGAGTTACGATGCAAAGTTATTTCATGATATTATGATTTATCAACTTGTCTTTAATGTCAAAAATATTATTGTAAATGGCACCGCAATTTATGTATTTGTTTACCAATTTTCTTGTACCTTCTAGTCAAAACGACAGGATGGCGTCTGTTCCAATGCTACACTTGGCCTGTGTGTCATCCTTTATTACTGGAACCATTTTTATTTCTGATGTTATCCAAACTGCTCTTTTTTAGAGAGCTGGATTATCTCCACATGATACACCGATCTTCTTTCAAACTTTGCCCTCGTGGGGAGATAAGTAAATAGGAAACTTAAATACAAGAAATGTTGTGTAAGTGCATGTTGTAAGGAATGCGTGTCACGGCAGTGATATATCATGGCTATAAGCTTCCAATCGTATGCATAGAATAAGTAGAACCTATAGTTATTTCTAGTGAGGTACACCGCATTGAAAAAAAATGGAAACTTTTACTTGAGAAATTCTATAATGGTAATGGATTGTGTGGAATTTTTAACATTCTAGCTACGTTACACAAATAGTTTCTTTTTTGTGAAGAGATCCTACGTATTCCAATAATTGTAATTTAAGTGAATCGATTGTTAGATAATAGCAAGGTTAAAAGTTAAATAAGTTATTATCAATCTACCTATATTTATATATATATATATATATATATATATATATATATATATATATATATATATCTTCAAGTCATGTTGTTAAAATAGATTATGTTGGAAGTTATTTATTGTTTACAGAATATAATGTATGAATAGATTCTAGTGTAAGATGCTTACATAAATTAGCTAAGTTTAATATAAACAAAATGACTTTCAACAGCTGCGTACGTAACAGAGGGCACAAGTAAGAAGACGTGTACTTTGATGATGAGATAACCAAACTGACAGGGCAAGAAGTCAAAAGATTAGATTGAAAAGTTTTTTTTAGTTTGGTCACGAAAGTGAGCAGACGTGCTTCGAAACCGGTTAAAGGGGCTGAAAGAACAAGCATGTAGACACGTTGCAGACTCCTTGTGAAGACCACGGAGACAGTGAAATAAATTAATATCTTGTAAAATATGAAGCCGTCGCTGTATCTATGGTTTCACAAAAAAAAACAAAAAAACACCCGTCTAGCTTAATCCACTGTGAAAAATTTCCCCCACTCTTTATCTGTGCCTAAATCAAAACGTGGATTCCATGAAGAAGGCTTCTTTCTTAGAACTGCATTCCTGTGGAACTCTGTTCCGTCTGCCTGCTTCTCTCCTGAGTACAACTTGGATGTGTTCAAGTCCAACGTTAACACATTCCTAATGAACCGCCCCCTTAAGTAAACACTTCATCAAATCTCCACAGTAACGTAATGTACTTGCAATCACCCTTATCCCTGAGTAGCTTCCGGGCCTTTATAAGTGGTGACCACTGTGTAAAAAAAAAAGCGGTAATCGGTTATGGTGTTGGTCGTTGCATGTTGATCACAGAGCCCAGTAGTGATGATAGAAGAACTCCTGGAGAGAGGCAAAATATAGTGCATATATTCTTCTTATTATAATAAATACGAACTGTAATATATCCGCGTGTGATAACTATTCGATATAACACAATAATTTTCTCGCCCTGATTTATATTGCTTACACACATTTTCCACCCAGCGTTGCCCGGTTGAAAAGTGGTGGTATACTAAGGATACTAAGAACCCCCACCCCTAAAAAAAGATAAATGAGCTTTTGTTTCGATCAAAATAGCAGTGAGGGGCCGTGTGACCGCAAAAAAAGGAAAAAAAGCCGCAATAAGCAGGTTCGAACCTGTAACGCGAAAATGGAAATGGAGCTTAAAAATAACAAATGCGCTAGCTACAACGGAAACGACTTATGACGTAACGACTCGTCGAAATAACGTTTATTAAACGTACATTCATATTTGTAGGCGGTTGACTTACAAAAATCGCGACGCAAAATGTGCCCTCTCGTTGCATGAGTTCACCCAGACAAAATTAATCTTTTTGGCCAATTCTTACATATCATTCGTCCGAGAAATTGATTTTTCTAATGATACAAATTTTGTCACGGACAGATGCGTCTGCCCAAAGTTGTTTTGGCAGACATACAAAAACACAAAAACACACACGTATACAAAAATTAACACACTTTCTCTTTTATATATTAGACTAGCATGCGTACCCAGCGTTGCCCGGGTGAAATCAGATAGTATAATGTTGAGGAAGCCCCAACTGTAAAAAAATAAATTTTCCTCAATTGAACTAGCAGCAAAAGCATGTTCGATCGCAGAGAAAAAATAGCCGCAACAGGCAGGCTCAGGCATGTCACGCGAAAGTGAAAAAAGAGGTAAAAAAGCTAACGCGCTAGCTGTTAAAGCCACAGCGACATTTGCCATTACGATGGCTCGGAATATCATATATTAAACGTTGCTTAGCGTATGACTTGCACAAATGTCGACGCAAAAAGTGACTCCTCCTTGTAAAAAAAAGCCCAGTTCACCCAGACTTATTTAGTCTTTTTGGCTAATGTTTATATATTTCTTGTCCGAGAGATGGGTATTTGTAATTTTATCAGTTTTGGCATGTCCGATGCGTCTGTCAAAGGTTTTTGACGAGCATACAAACATACAAAGACACACATATATACACACACGCACATACCCACTAACACATATTTACATTTTTATATATTAGATAATATATATTTTTCGGAATAATATAGTAGACACTTCAAATCAAGCAGAGTATTATTGTCTTGATTGTCATAAAAATATATCCACAAAGCATTTAGTCGACAGTAACCGCGATGTCTCATTTGTTAAACCATGTTTTGAAACGAAAATATCGAACTGTCTATCCGTTAATATTTAACCAAAATTCCGTTTGATAGAGCAAGCAAAAATTAAACTTAACTTAAAGAAAATTTTAAAACGGAAAATAGTTATCCACGGGCATATAGCATGCTTTATACAACATATATGGGTTGGCTGATTGGTATAATAAGCATTAAAAGCGTGGGTATAAGCTTATTCTACCTCTAGTACGTTCTATAATACATCGGACAAAAATCACCTAACCAATTCATGTAAGCTAACATTTAAACGACTAGTTCATTATAGAATACATGACATGTTTGAAAACATAAACGTCACACTGCCGAAAAATCGATCCCTCCGTTCAGTCTCGAAAGAAAAGAGACCCTCTGTAGGAGAGGATGCGCGTGTAATTGGGTGGCAAGGGTTGCTCAATCTCTAACCACACGCCTCCGTAATCTGCATTGCTTGAGTCCAGTGGCAAAGAGAGGCCAGGACGACTGAAAACAATGCTGAGATAAGCGGAGAGCACATACAGCACCTAGAAGTCCTGAATGGTCACCCAACTTGTACTAGCCATGCTCATCATTGCTTAACTTCGGCGATCTGACGGGAACCTCTGTGACAACGTGATTATGATGTAGTGCAAAAAAAATAATTGAGCTTAAATTTATACGAGTAGCTATACAAAGAATATCAGTTTTTGTTTATTGCCAACTTTTTTAAGCACATTATTTTGGATTTTAGTCCTCACATTCTATGTGCGATGTTTCTAGAAATTTGCAGCAGTTGTTGTTTTCTATGTTAAAATATATCTATCAGCCACCTTTCACTTTTACATTACGTTCCTTAATGCCTTGTATGAAGCGATTTAAATAGAAATTATTATTGGTTAATTCAGCAAAGAATATTGGCAAGAATATTTAGGCAGTCCTGGCACTACAAAATTAATTTCCATCAGGTTTTTCATAAATGGTTAACATGACGAACAAAAAAAAAACAATCTAAAAATATAGTAAAAAAAGAATACGTATGTAATATTCTTTAAAATATATGCATGAAAAACATCATATTCATTATAATGCTTGGATTATCAGTGTCTATAAGATTACCAACTCTGTTTTTTTTTTAGTTTCTGGAAAAATTGTATCTTATGTGCTTGCGTTGATCTTTATAATCGGCGGAAAACAGTTGGTAGTAAATAACATCATAAAAAATGTCTTGTTTACAAGTCAATTAATACTGTAATCAGACAGACAATTTTGCATCTATAATGATACAGAATTCTACAGTTTATTGTAACTCGTTTATCATGTGACGGCAGACAACTTTTCACAATATGTAGCATAATGACGTTGAGAGACCTCTATCGTTTGATCAGCTAAGCAGCGTTGAGCCTGGTGTGTACAAGATAAGTGATGTATTTAAGAATATAAGGCGCTGTATGGAGGACTACTCGACACCTCCCGCGAAGATTTGTAAAAACCTAATGCTGTTAAACTCCCCTGATAATGGTACGCATACAACTGGAGACCGCTTGTAGGATTTGATGCTGCTATGAACATCCCTCTTTCAGAAGAAGCTGGTAAACAAACCTAGGGTCAGAACTCTAGTTTACTAATTTTTAAAACATTTCATTACACTGAATTATACATATTTATATTTGTGTAGACAATAATTGCAACGTCACAATAAAAATATTAATTTACTGCTTTTGAAATTAATAGTTTATGTTTAGTGTTAAGAAGGCCGCAGGATCCTATCTTGAACTCAAGTAAAAACTCGTCCTTATAGAGGCTGTTTTGAATGTATGTAACTGATAATTAACAACAAAGTACATTAAACTTCTAAGAGCAAAGATTCTTTCTAGTAATAATACACACATTAAACTCTATCGACAAGTTTTCAATATGTGTTGATAATTGTTGACTTGTTACTAAATAGAAATTAATTTGGGTTAATATTTATACTAACGTAAATAGTTTGTAATGCAATTAATACTTATAAAGTCAGTAAGTGTGTAGTTAATCATGCTGATGAAATTCTTCCAAAAATTCAACAAGAGAAATATGATAGAAATACAGTTAATTGATAGGGATGATATTTTTCATTCGGGATTTTCCGGAAATTTATTCTGATATTTGACCTGTGTAAAAATCGAAACTATTTTTCATCGAAACTACAAATTATCTTCCAACTAAATTCATACGATCATTTATCATTGTCAATTTTAAGAAATGGTCATGTTTATAGTAGTGATATATATATATATATATATATATATATATATATATATATATATATAATAATAATAATGATCACAAATGCATACACTTTACGTTCAATAGTACCATAATAACAAATTAACAGCGAGGGGTATATATATATATATATATATATATATATATATATATATATATATATATATATATATATATATATATATTAGCATTCAAGCTCGCCGTTGCCCGGATGTTTGGAGGTGTATAGTGAGCAAGACAAATTTCAAAACGGTAATTTTTTTTAAATTTTGCTCCCTATTACGCCCCCCTTAAGATATATTGTTTTTGGCTCACATCAAATTATAAAGTTTAATTCCAAGACATTATTAAGATATTAAGATGCATGTCAAATATACCTATATCTAAAATTTCAAGTCTCTCGTCCCAAAATATGCGTAGGAGTTCGGTAGAGTCTTCAAAGGTCAAACCATTGAACTTAAACCCTTTAACAGCCAAATTTCTGACTGAAAACAGATTACAAAGATTTCCCCAAATCTCAGTGCTCTGTATATCAAATTTTGAGTCTGTAGACTGAAAATTGACAGAGATGTTGTGTATCGGCAATTTACACAGATAGACAGACACACATACAGACACTTTCACTTATATATATATATATATATATATATATATATATATATAAAATAAAACTTAGCGTATGCGTGTCTATCTACACGAATAGACTCATATTATTTACTATTGTATTTAATTTGCTAGAGACAATCATAGAAGACGTGTCAAGGATCTGACATAGGTATGATAAGTTGGGGTCCCAAAAAGGGGTAACTTGTAAAGAGGAAACTTGTGCATGCCCACAGTATTTCAGATAGATCTACCAAATTTTGCAGGATAACCAACCATGGGAAGTGGAAAATTTTAACGTAGTACACAGCTCACCTTTACCACGTATTGCTTATCTATGACAACTATTAAAAGATTCAGAATCTAAACTCTATAAAACGTACATAATTATAATAAGGCATTACTTATGGCATTTTTTGGTGCAAATTTAGTAAGCGAAAACGTCTAATCTTAAAATTAGAGTTTTATTACAATTACAATTAATTTCTTCCCAATACTTATATTTAATTGGAGAGCAAGAATATAAAACAGTCAGGTAAAACCTCAACTAATAACTTACAGGAATCATAATCAACTAGCGCGAATTTGGGGAGTTCTACAGGGGACTCATTCATATGTAATACATTGATGTTGGCATTCTGTAGATGTTCAGCGTAAATAAAGACGCTCTGATGTTATTGTAGCTTTTTTGTAAAAACTACAAAAGTATTTACCTAAACTAGCACGAACGCTCGGCCAAGCCCAGTCGTAAAGTACACTTTAATATGGTAGTTTAATTCTTGTACATTTCATATATATTTATACAGAGTTAATGTTCTATCGTTTTTATATATTACAAACTTTCAATTTAAAAAATAAACAACTATATATATATATATATATATATATATATATATATATATATATATATATATAAGACTTGAGTGCATTGTCTTGAATCGAAGCCGCAGTAAAAACTTATGAAAAATTATATTGATAAATATATATATATATATATCATATAAATATATATATATATATATATATATATATATATAACTTGAGTCTCTTCAGCAATAATCGCATACGAACCAGAATATTCTTGATAAAACTATTTATAAAAGTATATATATACGTATTACTCGAGTGCCATCAGTTATATTCGAAACCGAAACCGAAACCGAAACCAAAATTTATGACGGATTCTTGATAAAATAATTTATAAAAAAATAGATGATTTAAGTGGCACCAGTTATAATCGAAACCGAAACCAGAACTTATGAAGAATTCTCGGTAAAATTATTTATGACAAAAAAAGAAGTACTTAACAATTAAACGGCAAGGGTGTAAGTGTGACCCAGGAAATAACACAGGCGCTGTCGTATAAATATATAGATTATCTACGACAAATGCGACATGCAAGAAATGCATACGTGTACACCCGATATATAAAGCTCCTAGCAAGAACATCTCATCAACAGGATTTCTAATAGATATTAATGCAGATAGAAATATTTAATGAGGTTGTGACGCGTTTCATTTTATTAACATATAACAAAGTGCAACTTATAATGGCTAATGCACATTTTGTAATAGAGACATCAGTATTCATTCAAGAGAAAACACGCTAAAACGTGTATGTTAAATTCAGAAATTTAATGACACACTTCAATATCCCAGACTATTTATATACGGCGAAAGTGTATACCATTTTGGGGTTCTACAGTTCGAAATACCACAAAATATATTATCAATAGCTATCGATGCGGATCATTTTATGATAAGGGCAATTCCTTCAATTATATTTACAGAAGTCAAAATCTCTTCCATCAGTTTGCAGTTAATATGTTTGATTCAGTTTAAGCAGAATGTCTTCTAATATCAAACCCCATTAACACAAGATTAGAGTATATGTATTTATTTGCTTCCCCGCCAAAGCAAATTAGGCACAAGGGCGTTTTTAATGTGGGGCAAAAACCAGCTCCCCTAAAAGTAGGCAAAAAGGGGGTACTCTGGTTTCCAAAAATAATAATTGTCCCAGTATAGAGGGTTCCCCCTCCATTGACTGGTACAAATTATCTTAAGTGCAGCATCTGCAGAACAGATGGTATTTATTTGCTCCCCCACCGAGCAAATTAGGCACAAGGCCGATTTTTAATGTGAGGAGTGAAGGGGAAATGGGGACCAGCTCCCCGGGGAGTAGGGGAGCTGGATAGTGAAAATTGGTATGAAGGGTTGCCCCTACATTGACCAAGGTCTTATATGTGGGGTCGCCCCCACATATGGTCTTTGCTTGCAGTATCTGCCGGAACAGATACTACACTTTGATCCCGGCCCGAAGCCAAGAAATACATATAAAATAAAATGAAAATAACGATAGGCAGAGAGTAAATATAAGCCAAATATGTTTTTTTTTTTACCTTCTAGGGTCATAGGTAGTCAACGTTATACGCATGAAATAACCCAAGATATACTGTGAGAAATTATGGGATTCCAGACCAGTCTATCACGTTTACTTCAAATCCAATGTTTAAATGGAAATTCAAGGTGAACCTCTCCCTTCCAAAAGATCTAATGTCACAGTTTTTCGCTTGAGGATAATCAAAGTGGGTATCTGATAAAAAAAAAATCTAACATCTTTGGCCAACTACAATGCTACCTGTATATAACTGAATCGTAATAGAGAGGTGTGCATCATATACATAGATTTTCCTGACGTACCCAAATTAAATTGATTCCATTATATCAGCTGGGACACCCGATATACAGTAATAAAAATTGTAAGAGGTAAGGAAAGAAAGGAAAATATGCAAGGAAGAAAAAAAGGAGAAAAAAGGAAGAAGGAAAAGAGGAATGATAAAAAGGGAAAACCATAAATGATTTATTGGTGAATATTCTAATACATGTTTTTCTAGTTCCTACTCATTCTGCATCCCCGTCCGCTCCCCTGCCATCACTCCTATTTCTTATCTTAGCTTTGTTCACTTTTTTATTACGCGAAGATTTTTAAGTTTTATAGCATTATTAATAATAATAATAATAATAATAATAATTATAATATTAATAATAATAATAATAATAATAATAATAATAATAATAATAATAATAAATAATTATAATAACATGACAAAAGATGAGAATAAGGAAAACACATGGTTGTGGATGGGAAAAGGACATGTAAACCGAGAAACTGAATCCCTAATAACTGCAGCACAATCTACTCGATAAGAAACAACCATATCAAAGCAAAGATCGATAAAAGATAAGAAAACAACACATGCGGACTCTGCGAACACAGAGATGAAACGATAAACCATATAGTAAATGAATGCAGCATCTCTCCCAAAAAGAATGCAAAAAATGGGCATGATCAAGCGGGGAGGGCAGTACGCTGGAAATTATACAAACAACTGCATTTTGAACGTACAGACAAATGGTGCAAGTATAAAAAATCAACAGTACTAAAAACCGAGCACCACAAACTCTTATGGGACATGGACATACAGACGGAGAAACCCATCCAAGCAGAAGACCAGATGTCGTAATAATTAACACAAAAGACACATCCTATAAAATCATAGAGTTTCCTGCCCAGCAGCCCACAGGGTGAATATGAAAGAAAAAGAGAACGGAGCAAATACACAGAGGTAGCCAGAGAGTTCAAAGGGATTTGGATGATGAACAAAATCAAAATAATACCTATAATAGTAGTAGACCTAGGAATAATTCCGAACCACTTTGAAAAAAAGAATGGGAGAAATTGGAATCAGTAGAATGGATGCAAAGATACAGCGACTTAGGGTAATGAAAACAGCTGAAATATTAAGGAACACCCTTGAATGCGGAGAATGATACACATGAACTACATGCGTGAGCTAGACAAACTGCTGCAGAGTCAAAACATGAAGAAGAGTCACAGGGAATGGAGAACAATGAAGCTGCATATCAACATCCCCATCACGCACCCCCTCATATTGACCCCCCCCCCCAAAAAAAAATGCTTAATACAAAATAGCCGAGAAGGGTGCAGGAGGATATAAAGACCGGGGAGAGAGCGCTGACCAGACCGCCGCTGGAAAAGCGGAAGAGAACTGCGACGTTTGAGAGGCTTAGTGGCACTCAAATGTCATGTATATACTAACAGCCGCTGCCAGCGAGAAATCAATGGTGAAAGGTTGTTGCGATAATGCAAATTTATTTGTAAATGCTATCAAAGGAGGTGGAGAGAGCTGGACGTTTGGAGAGACTTGGTGTCACTCAGCTTCCAGGGAACACAACATGTTTTTCAATCAGCTCTTTGATTACTTGTGGGAAAGCTCCATGTGAACCAATAATAATAATATCTCATAATGTATATAAGTAATTTATGTCCATGCCTGAATAAGACTACCTTCTCTAATTGTAATAATGATAATTAAAAAAATAGAATGTAATAAGGGATAAACAAGTTGGTGACTGCGATATTGATGATAAAGGATAATAATTGTTAATGACCATTATAGTGTTTATTGATATCTTTTATAATAAGAGTGGTAGGAAAGTGTTTAAAGTAAATTTTAAAAGTGAAAATAATGAGTTTCAAAAAATAAATAAATAAACTAGAAGGCAATGCAAAAAATATAAAACAAATTAAAATATATCAAGATAATGATCTGACGGTATCCACGTATATATATATATATATATATATATATATATATATATATATATATATATATATATATATATATACGTTTTATTTTTTTATTACTATATCTTTCTGTTAAGTTACATTATTGTTTAGGCTACATGGCCGTTTTTTACGTCTGTAGCGTCCTCAGACTTTTACAGAAACTAAACATACATATATATATATACATATATATATATATATATATATATTGATTACATTGATTGTATATCTATGCAAATACATATGTTTTTAATGAATGTTAAGTAGATTCAAATAAAATAATGTAGGATTAGTTTTTATTCCATGTTATATTACTGTTAAATGTATAATGCACTTTGTGATTGTTAAAAGTTGAGACTAGTCAGAGTCTTGAGTTGGTCATTCAGAAGGTATGGTTAAGAGTGCTTTAATATAGTAAAGAGTGCTTTAATATAGTAAAGAGTGCTTTAATATCGTATAGAAAATATTGATTTTAGAGAGAATAAACAATGAAAATTGAAGCATACGATTACGCTGATTATAAATAGTCTTCAATTTATTTGGGTAAAACCGTGCAGGGTGATCCAAAAACACCGGGCCCCAACTCTAATTAGGCCCCGTTTCTTAGTGTCTTATCCGAATTAAATGACACTTTGGTCATAACTAGTCTATTATATTCAAAACATCACATCAAAACACTAGGGTCTTTTCCCTTTTTTCTCTGTTCTACAGCCTATGTTCTAGATGGCCTCCATTAAGCTTTTTTTTGTGTGGGGGGGTGTCACCCTGTATAAAACGTGATAGCATTTTTATAGTATACGAGTTGGACATGGTCAACAGCACAACGCATTAATTTTGTCGAATATTAATAATATTAGTAAACATCATTAAAAAGGTGTGGGGAGACTTAATATGATATATAACATACAAGTGCCAAATTTACAGCAGAGGAATTCAGGTTAATAGATAAAGATTTAGGGTGTGTAGAGAATTTACTTTGTAATGAGTATAGTTATATAATATGATTTTTTCGCAGCGCTGCTTACAAAGATGTTTTTTTTGTGAGAATATAAGTGGAAAGGTGCATTTTGTGAAATCTTAGTATATGCAGTCTTACAAGAGTGTTAGATAGAGACTCAAAAGGCAAGAAGTATATAAATTATTAAGGTGGTGTGATTTGTAACGCCTACAATTTATTGATGTTTCTTATTTCTTATTAAGGAAACTTCGTTATTTTTAAATTTGATGCTAAACTCTTTTATATTTATGCAAAGAAAAACAGGGATTTAAATGCATGACAAGTTTTTACCTTTTTCACCATTTCCCGGATAACATCTGGTGTTAAGTTTTTCTTGTTACATATACACACACATATCGAGATATATATATATATATATATATATAATTATTTTCTACTATAATAATTAAATACCTACAGACACTAGTGTTTCATCCTTTCGGGAATCTTTAGTGCAAGGTGTCACAATTAATACCAGTCGAACGATTCGAACCCCGTACCACGAGACATCTCTGGCTCGATTAGCGGAAACCTAACTCCCATTAACCGCTTGAAATAACGTTGAATTTTAAACATCTAAATTTTAAGTGTTCATTTACGTCAGTCAGACAGTGATCTAATCGTTATACGATGATCTACGCATAAGAGCTAAATTGACCGACTTTTAATTCAACTGAAAGTGCTCAACGATAAGAAACGAATTTCTTAAAGGGGCTGTCAAAATTATTTTCTACTACAATAATTAAATATCTACAGACACTAGTGTTTCATCCTTTCGGGAATCTTCAGTACAATTACTACCAGTCGAACGATTCGAACCCCGTACCACGAACCATCTCTGGCTCGATTAGCGGAAACCTAATCCATTCGGCTACCATTAACCGCTTGAAATAATGTTGAATTTTAAACATCTTAATTTTAAGTGTTCATTTACGTCAGACAGACAGTGATCTAATCGTTATACGATTATCTACGCCTAAGAGCTAAATTGACCGACTTTTAATTCAACTGAAAGTGCTCAACGATAAGAAACGAATTTCTTAAAGGGGCTGTCATAATATATATATATATATATATATATATATATAAACATATATATTTGTAGTCTTTTATAGGTCTCTTTTACTTATTTCCAATAAACAGCGAGCCTCGCATTTTTCAGCCAATTAAGTAGCGAGTAAGATTGTGTTAGGGCAGTGCTCTTCTCAAAGAAAGAGAGGCTGTTTGGTTGTATCACAACTCATCAGTGCAGCTAGATTAGCATCTCTCCAAAGCCGTGTATTTAACCTAGAACCGTCGCGTTGACAGTTCGTTGTTTTACCCATCGACCCACGGGAGCGGTGCCCGAAAATGACATCAACAATTTTTTTTTATTTTAAATAAAGATTCGTTACAAGCAAACAGCGAACGTCGCCTTTTTCAGCCAATTAAGTAACGGGTGAGATTATTTACGACAGTGCTTGACTCCAAGATGGGGTTTTATATAATATTTATTTCGGCAGTGCTCTACCCAAAGAGGGGGGTTATATATATATATATATATATATATATATATATATATATATATATGTATATATATGTGTGTGTGGGTGTGTGTGTATGCGTGTATATATATATATATATATATATATATATATATATATATATATATATATATACATCCCAAATATGCGAATATTTACAAACATACATCGTGTCTAAGTAACGTACACTTATATATATATATATATATATATATATATATATATATATATATATATATATATATATATATATATATATTATTAAGATCCATTAAGATTACGGTGCTTATATAGATATATATTATAGACACTAGTTTTTTTTTATCCTTTCGACATATGCACACACACACACACATATATATATATATGTGTGTGTATATGCATATATATATATAGTAATCCACATACAGTACTGTTTCGATGTTCACCGTCCATCAATGCGGCTGAGAATGTTTTTCTCTTTCCTCCCTGTCTTTCTCTCTCTCTCTCTATATATATATATATACATGTGTGCGTGTGTGTGTGTTTACGTGTGCTTCTGACGTGAAAATATAATTAGATCGATTGGGTCATCTTCTTATTTAATGGCTATATGGAACGTTTTATATTTCAAGGTTTCATTGGGATGACATAAAATCTGATCATATATATGGATGGATGGCTATGCGTGACAATAAAGTATCCGCTCTCATAATTCTCAGATACCCATTAAAATATAACTATTCTCTATACACCAATTTGATTTTATGATTGATGGGGGGTGGGAAGTTAACATTTACTTATAATCACGTATGTATTCTTGCTGTGTTCTTGCTACTGATTATTAAAATCTTCCGTGAAATCCCATTAGCCTTTCATTACACACGTATTAATATTCACAACGCTGCTCCAGTGCTTAAAATACAAGCAGAAGCTTTAACAATGGCGCGCGTAGTAAAACTGCCAAATAATAGGAAGATGATCCACAAAAAAAATTGAAACATAGGTAACAAGCAATAATAATAATAATAATAATAATAATAATAATAATAATAATAATAATAATAATAATAATAATAATAATAAAGTGCGGGCCAGACAAAATGCCGCAAAAGTAAAACAGGAAACACTTCATGGAACCAACAACACTGAAACTGCATATGTATAAGTTCTCTAACCCAACCATACCCACATCGCCACATCACTGAAAACAAAGAGCACAACGGTTGGTTGGTTGTTTTTGTTTTACGGCATATCAACCCTTTTCGGGTTATTTAATGCCGAATCCAAAGATTTGGAAGAAAAAAAATTTTTAATAGAATATATTTGTTGTTTTCACGTCAGTTTCTATTTAACCCATAGTTGGGACCCCAACAGATACTACCACTCCGGGTCAGAGAGGACCTGGGAGCAATGGTAATTAGAGGGTGGCTCCACACTCACCAAAGCCCACAAGCTGGGGCCTCACCACTGGATATAGTCTAAGGTCATATCCAGGACCCCCATTGAAGGGACTTTTACTCTCTGCAGGGGGGCAGTCGGCGTATTCTAATGTCCCACCGACAGGGCCGAAGAGCACAACGAAATAATTAAATAGTAAAGGAGGAAAGAAAAGACCTCAGCCGGATACTGCTGCAAACGAGAAATCAATTACAGGCAGCCGTTAAAATGATGCAGATTTATTTGCAAACGGTATTGAAAGAGTAGGAGATTACTTGAAACCTGGGGAGACTTGTTGTCACTCAGCTTTCATGGAACATCGCAGGCTGTTTTCAGGGGAATATTTCTCAAGACTTGTTTGAAAGCTCCTTGTAAGCCAATAATAATAAACCAAAACTGATACAACAGAAAATTTGTCGAAAAAATCACAGAGGATGGAATTATCATGGTCGGAAATTACTATCCATAACATTTCTAGGCGAACACAGAATATGTTCACAGCTTAGAGGTTTATACACTTGTACACATGTAGGGACCAGACACGTTGTAAACTCTGTCGCAAATGAGACAAAGACAAGGAATAGGAAATATGTTAAACTTACTGTTTCAGATTTAAACAGCAAGTAGTTATCGGTCTGTGCACACGTTTTCCTTTTTATATTTTTTTACATTGCGCAGGGCTTTTGCATACAGCTGCCATACGCTCGTCCGCGCTCTGTTACAGTTTATTATTACGTAAATTTAAGTGAAGAGTTACGGGGTTTGCCGGATAGAAATATGTAGTAAACGGCTGTTGCGATAACACTCAGTCATTTTTAAAGGTCATCAAAATATATGGAATGTACTGGAATCCAGGAAAAAGTAATGTCACTCATTCTCCTTACTCAACAGATTAGCACCATTTATTATCAGGAAGTGTCCGTTGATGATGATCTGTATGATAACGCCTACTTAGTAAAATGATAATAATTGGACTAAAAATGTGGATTGAGACAAATCTTTTTTTTTAACTAACATATCAGTGCGATCGGACAAATCTCCGAACAGATATGGTGAATATGAGAAATAGAAAGGAAATAAAATTACTTGTGATATGATGGAATTCGAATAGGGATTTCTGGTATTTAAATGTTAATGAAAATAACAAGCCAATCTTAGTCAGAAATCAGTGATCATAATGTTGTTACTCCGGTTGCATTGACGGCTAGTACACTTTTTGATCACGTATAAAATTCTAGACAAATTACAAGCATACTAACTGAACCCTTTGGTAAAATCTGAAACGCCTTTTCGCATAGATATGTTAAGATTCACATTAGTCTGCTGACTGAACCATCACTCACGCGTGCGGATACTATTTTTTGTAGTCATCCATTACCTCTATCACAATTTTTAACTTTCGATCTATTCGTCGATAGCTTTAAGATGGGAGAAATCGTACTATAGTTGTATGTTGGAATGCTAAGTATAACAGACGACGTTTCTACATTTTTTAACTCAGGATCCTATCTCTTACTAGAGTTTCCTTTATACATTTATGTACCCACTTAAAACAATATACATTGCCATTAAAACGTAAGGGTCATGATGAAAGCACGGTCATATGTATCAGATGGAATTTAAGAAGCAGTTGAACGGAATGATGCCTGATCAAATTTCATTCCAATTTCAATGAGTTCATTTGAGCATTTCTTTGGAAGTACTTGTACAACACTGCGATGAATGTATTAAAGCTGGATTTACGGAGAGTGTGGGGACACATTATGTAAAAAAACATGTTTCCTGTTGGTGCATTCGCCAAGATCCTACATCAGAACCTCATGCATGATTTAAGTAGCAGATTATATCTATCTCTCTATCTATCTCTTTCTCTCTCTCTCTCTCTATATATATATATATATATATATACATATATATGTATGTATGCATATATATGTCTATATATATATATATATATATATATATATATATATATATAGGTGACATAAACGTATATATGTATAGATAAAAGAGAAGGAAAATTAAAACTGAAAGTTGAAATTTACAATAAAATTTATTGTTCGACTGAATACTCCAACAACACAATTTACAAATTCTTTTTTTGTGGAGTTTAAAAGAAGTCCATTCTTGTTATTCTTCTCATCAGATGACAGAACGAGATCAGCAAATTATGTTTGGAGCAATTTGAAGCAATATATATATATATATATATATATATATATATATATATATATATATATACACACATGTATAGATATTTTATAGTCCACGTACGCTACTATAGTAGTCTAAATATTATGAGAGTCATTTGAAGCATGAAGACGATATTATTTTTATTTAATATTTCCGTTCAAATTTTAAGCTCTTTCTGACAAAACCGTATCATAAAAGTTTCAAATCTTAAGGATTATTGATCAGAATTAAACAATTCTAGTGGGGAACATCCCTGTGAATGATGTTAACAACCGTCCATATATACCGGAACAATTAACGATCCCAGGTAGGGCTCTAGTTCCTCAGTAACCTCATGTGAGCACTTTAATGTTGTAACCGTTTGTTCGTCATTTTTAATACAAGTCTAGACTTACACCGTTATCCGGTTTTCATTGAGGCTAGTACCAAACCTTTACAATGTCGACAGAAGGATTCGAAGAAACGCAACCACACCGAAATCCTAATGCCTTAGCAGCAGTAATATACTAGGTTCGCCTAACACTGGCGATTAAAGGAATTAATAAACCAGCGTCCCCATAACACCGGTAATACATAGATTCGTGGAAGTGTTTTTTTTTCGCTGTAACACGGAAGGAATAACACTTCTGTTAATTAACTTTAAAAAAATAACGAGGTAAAACGCAAGTTCTTGAAAAAATAATTTCAAAGGTACATTCCAAAAGCTAAAAGAACAAAAAATAAGATTAAATTTTTAATCGGATCGGGTTGGATGTTAAAACAAAATCGCTCTCTGTTTTTTAAATACTTTAATCTCTTGTTCCCCTCTATGGAAAAAGATACGTAACTTTTTTCTGGACTGTTAAATGTTGTTTTTTTATTAACTGTTTTTTTTCGCTAACAAGTTGACTAGCCTTGTTTCAATTTTTTTTTTCAGTTTGACGAGAAAAAAGACTTAATCCAACTGTGGTAAACTTTGTTAGAACATAATAAAAAAACAATAGGGCAGACAATAATTACCGGAAAATCTGGCCAGAATTAATACAAAGATACTTAAAAAGTTGAAATAAGAGCTTGTCAATTATTAGTTTTAATCGGTGGCGAAAACATAACAACCGCATTGAAAAATGTCTAAAGTTTGTAAGTACAATGACTGGCAATAAAGTTGATTTTATTGTGGAAAAATCTTTGACAGTAAATTTAAACGGGGTTACAAAAAACCTATAGGTGTATGTTATAAAAATCTTGAAATCTATTTAGTTTTAATTGAATAATCTGCTGCGCAAACAAGCAATGCAACGCTGGACCTCTACTATGCAAACAAGGCGATATATCCTATTTTACACATTCCAAGAAACATATGTTTGCTTTTGTGAACAGGACACGATCTCACAAAAAATCGCAATGTCACATATATCAGTTCCCGAAATCCGAACATAAATGCCACCTGAACCAAATATTATTTCCATATTTTTGATAAGTATTCACAACTTTTTTTTTATTATGTGCGTCTTTTTTAATTCGGTAATTCTGTCGTCAAACCCTAGAACCTGTACAAAAAGTCAGACTGAATTTTTATTTTATGAATGCGAGTACGTTGCCCTAGTTGTGTATGTTACAACGACCTAAAACCACGTAAATCGAGCACATTGCACATGCACAAACTGTGATCCTGAAGATTTGAAGCAGCTGATGGAAGAAAGAGAAATCTGAAGAGATATAGTCACATTAGTCATGCTAATGAGCCCGAATTACCTACGCACAGTTAAAAAATTCTAAATACAACCGCCAGATACAACACGCGGCTCTTTACAGACTTCTTTCTCGAAATTGATTACATGGCAAGGAAGACAAAAAGATAAAAAAGAAACAAAGGCGACACTGAAGATAGAGTCTACCTCCTAAATATATTTTTGATGAATTTCAAACAAGTAAAATATTTGTTTATTTTCGTAATATTTCGTTGCGATTTGATTTCAAGCGCATTTGACGCATATTTTATTTTATTCAAATAAAAACAACGTTTCTATATTGAACTCTCATTCTTGACGTTATTCTCGCGTTACCTGCGCACAGTTCAACCAATTCCAAATACAACCGCTAGGTACAACACGCGGCTCTTTATAGACTTCTTTCTCCAAATTTACAACATGGCAAGGAAGACGACAACGAAAAAAAAAAAAAAGAAACGAAGGCGCACTAAAGATGGAGTTTTCCTTCGAAATATATTTGTGATGAATTCAAACAAATAAATTATTTTTTATTTTCGTAATATTTCGTTCTGATTTGGTTTCAAGCGCACTTGACGCATATTTTATTTTATTCAAATTAAAACAACGTTTCTATATTGAACTCTCATTCTTGATATATATATATATATATATATATATATATATATATATATATATTGGGGCAGAGGCTTATACGTCGAAATCAATGGGAGAGTCCATCATATATATATATATATATATATATATATATATGAAAGGGAAAGGTAGTTTGCTTGGAACATCTCTGGTAAATATAATGTAAGTGTAATAAAAGGCTATAAAAATGTGGGTTACCGGTTTTAGGAGTGGTGTGGAGAGTGAACAAAGACAGGCAACCAGGTTGAAATCTTGTAGGACTGAGAAATACCGTGCGTGTATTTATTTTTCAAAGTCATATATAACATCACATGTAAACCCAGTAAATAAGAGTTACTTTTTTCACACCGGGATTGTAAAGTCATTCATGTCCCAATTCTGTTATTTATAATTCATACTTTTATGTGTGACTCATGAACAAGATAAACAAATAAACTTAAAAGCTAATTGTTTGCTCGTCTATTCTTGTTTATATCTCACACCACTACAACACCTCATTTCCTGATAAAATTTGCTTGATTTTATTAATATAGTAGATTAACCAAGGGCCTTAATTAATGTTTTATGTGTTTCCTGAACACACCATATTTTTATATTAAATTAGGTTTTATTTCCGATTGATTATATCGATTTCAAATAAGTGCGTATCTACTTTGTGTGCATGTATTATTTATCGAATTTCTATCTTTTGAAATCAATAAACAGCTTACACCTGTTAAGTTATTTTAATTACGCACCATATGTTCTTTAAGCAAGCTGCTTAGAAACTGTCTAACGAGATATTCCGTCAGATGTTTTCATTAGATTCTTACACAAGCCATTGAGATGTTTAAATAATTTATTTTTTACACTGTGATCACCACTTATAAAGGCCTGGAAGCCACTAAGGGATAAGGGTTATTACAAGTACATTACATTAGTGTGGATATTTGATAAAGTGCTTACTTAAGGGGGCGGTTCATTATGCATTTGTTAACATTGGACTTGAAGGCATCCAAGTTGTAGTCCGGTGGGAAGCAGGCAGACGGAACAGAGACTATAGCGGGGGATGTCACCAAAGTTT
This sequence comes from Euprymna scolopes, assembly GCF_053919585.1. Lineage (NCBI taxonomy): Eukaryota > Metazoa > Mollusca > Cephalopoda > Sepiida > Sepiolidae > Euprymna > Euprymna scolopes. The sequence goes on from NC_136507.1 coordinate 86,357,897, forward strand.
ATAACTATGATACATTTTAAGCTAGCACTCTGTATGTTAAAAACATATTATAACTTTCAACATAAGTTCTGGACATTTTTAATAATGTAAAGAAATTAAATAAAAATTTAATGGAAATACATTTCTGTGTGTATCCTGTGATTACATGGAGAAAATCGGGGTATTTACGAATCAACAAAAACGCCACATAACCTTGCCACCAATATAGTTATCAATTTTTCGCAGCCTTATCCAGCATTTATTTTCACCAGTTATAAAAGCATCTATTATTCGTCGCTCTAGATGAAAACACTTGGAAACTTGCCGAGTTTTTCAGGCAATAAGGCTGATTACTTCCATCATCGGTTAGTAAATTAAGTATCATTTAAGATATCGATGTTTACATCCTCCGTTGGTTTTATTTTACTTGTAAATCAGAAAGTGAACATATTTCAATGTACTAAAAAACTCACACATATAACTTCAGACAAACTGCATATATAAAACTCAGTCAGCTGAGCAGGACAGATTTACTTGTCTTGCCAATATTATTAAAACAATCGAAGCTGAATATTATCACCTCATGGGCATAAGATCAACTAAACTATAAAAAAAACTCATAATTTATGTCTATTTATCAGACGGAATCTTCACCTTTGAACACCAACGTTGAAGTCATAATTGAAATTGAAGCAATGTCGAAATAGTTTTCGATCTGAGACTTACATTGAATATATATATATATATGTGTATATATATATGTGTGTGTGTGTGTGTCCGTGTGTGTGTGTATGTGTGTGTAAGTGTTTGAAGAACCTTAAAAGTGAAGTAATTCAACGCCTATACGCACTGTTTCTATTAAGAGATAAATATTCATAAAACATTTTAAAAAATGCACAGGAGATAACGGCTAATTATCTGAGCAAATACTACTTGTATTGTATTTCTTAAAGTTTTCATTAAATTGATTAATTTGAAGTGCAGTTCTGTCCATAACATTGTTCGTAATATAAATATCCAACCATTTTAAAGATATATCAATATATATATATATATATATTGATATATATATATATATATATATATTATATTATATATATATATATATATATATATATATATATATATATATATATATATATAGTAAGTAATAAAATATATATGGCGATTAAGCTAAACTGAATATTCCGCGTTTCATCCGCTCTAGGACACTTTAGGCGTATACGCTAATTTTGTGGGTTTCTTTCGTTTTTATATACGCACCTTCTATTGAAATTTTAGTTAACCAATCAGCTGTCTAGTATCCACCGCACCCTTCCTATCAACTAATGAACATGCACTCACCGGACAAAGGCCTATTTGACCTCTGGTTGACCTGTCTCTTTGTCTGTGCTCTATTTACCGTGGATATCTAGTTGCTTAACCTGTTTTAAATATAGGTTAGGTTTTTATGTTAATTTATATGTATATACATATATATATACACAAATATGTATATACATATATACATACACACACGCACACACATCAATATATACATATATGTTTGATAGTTTGTGTATATTAATCTTTATTTGATTTATTTATTTTTTATTTTATATTGTTTTTATTAGTTTTAAAATTATTTTGTATTACTATTCTAGAGTAAATTTTATCCTTTGAACACAGTTGTTCGCTATTTTTCTTCTAAAGTTAAATAGATGTTGGGGTTCTTTAAAGTACAGGATACAACATGTTTCATGAAGGAATAATCTGCATGGGTCGTCTAGGTCTCAACATGTGGTAGCTTCGCTTATTAGTTTCCATTCGACTACCGGCGAATGTCAACTTTCCTTGAGTTCCCAGTATTTATTTGCTAGCGTTGTTTTCATACGGTGTTTTATATTGTTGAATGTACTTTTGTGGTCATAATATCGGGTTTTGCAATCTAAGGAAGTCATACTTACGTAATATTTCTTATTATTAAGGTTTTCTGTCGCAAATATTGTGGTCTGGTATTCTACGCTTTTGGTTAGACATTTATTTTGAAGTGAGCAAAGTGTGTGGTGCATACAGTTGCATTTATCTTGTTCGTTCTTACATTTTTATTTTTATTTATTATATGGTTGTTGTTTTCCGGGGTTGGTTTATTATTATAATTATTATTATTATTATTATTATTATTATTATTATTATTATTATTATTATTATTATTATTATTATTATTATTATTATTATTTCTGCTAATGTTAGTTTTATTTTTGTAATGGAGTCTACTTTTTCGTTGTTTATTTTTATTGTTGTTGTTGTTGTTTACATTGTTTTTATTTAAAAAAGAATATTATGTGCTTTAATTATCATCTCTAAATTTCCGCAGTAGCTGCATGATAACTTTAGGTATTTTTATTGAAAGTTTTATGTAAGGGGTTGGTTGCGGGAAGTGTTTTTCAATAAGATCTAGAAATTTCTTGCCAAGTTTTGTTTTTAACATTCGATTGTATGGGGCCGTATACCAAATTATAGATCTTTTGCTTCTATTTTTGATTTTATTATAGTTATTGGTGTTTTGTTGCTTATATTTAATATCAATATTTTTTATCCACTATTTTTAGGGTTGTTTCATAGATAGTGGTGGATTTGCGAAATACATTTTCATCGCAGGAGTTATTGCTGAGTCTACTTACGATCGAGTTAGGCATCTGTTTTATAATTAATGGTGGGTGATTGGACTTAGGGTTTACGTATATTGGAGTAGCGTTATCTTTTAAGTAGGTTTTTATGTGTTTTTGTCTAAATTTAACGTAACGTCCAGGAAGTTTGTTATTTTTATGTTAGCTGATACGTCTGCTTTTAGGCCTAATTTTATCATTTTCTTGTGTATGATTTTCCTAACGTTATCTCCCTTGACTTTGTTTGAGTCTTTTATTATAGCTAGTCTGTCATCTCTATATATGACGATATCCGTAGTATCAAATATGCTTGTGAGGGTAGACAGAATGAATAATCCCACAAGATGTGATGTCCTTGCAAATTCCTAGCACTCATCGCCAAATCAAGCGAATTTATCATTTTAGTTTTTATCCATTGGTTATTGTTATTTATTAGAACTGATTTTCTCCATTTTTTAATGACGTTGATTTCTTCCGAGGATATATCAGTGTATGCCTCGGCAAATTCTAGGGCAATGTTAAAAGTTCTTCGGATATCAAGGCATAGAAGTCTATGATGTCAAACTGTATACACGTACATTTATCTTTGTTTTCTATATTTTTAAACCAGGTGATTGCTTCGGTAGTATTTTCCCACTAGTTTAATTCTAGGTCTTGTTTGATTTTTCTTTTTACTCTAGAAAGTATTTTTTTGCTAATTCTACCTGTTTCTGGTTCGATGGGTTTATCAATCGGATGCTGGAATTATTATTAAAGTCCCATTTGTGGTCTTTAAGCAGAATGTATGCCTCCCTTGGTTTCAATTTGTCAACTTTATGGATAATTTTTAATTCATCGGTAATTTGTATACTTTCAGTATTTATTATATCTATGTAGTCGCAGACGTTTTTATCTAGTTTTTGTAGTTTTTTGTCTGTGATTAGTTTGTTATATTCTTATTTATAAATATTATAAACGTGTCTAGTGTCATCTGCTCTTACAAAGATTTTGTTAGAGTTGTTTATGATTCTAACGATTTTGTGTAGTTTCCGTTGGAAATTGTTAGGTTGATTGCGGAATTCTAGGTTTTTAATTACGTTTAAAACGTCATTTTCAAAGTTAATCCAAAGGTATACTGTTTTCGCATTTTTCAGGGTTTTAAAGCCATAGTATCTTTTTTGTTTACGTTTTCATTTTTAAGGAATAAATTTGATCGCCTTCGTATTCGGCGTATAAGTTCATTTGTTTTTTTAATTAATGTAATACTATAGCTATGGTTACTAGGTGTGGGGGTGTTTATTAGTGATGTTACGAAATTAACTCTTTCCATATCTATTTTAAATGTGGTGAAATAAATTCTTTTGACAGTGTTTATCTATTTCAGGAGCTAAGTATAACGACTTCATTTATTCACATGAAATTAATATGCGAAAGTAAAAATGTATGCGTAAACTTTAAGTATTTACTTCAAAAGTGGCCAATACGTAAGTAGAACTTGTTAGTAATTTATAAAATATATATATGGCGATTAAACTACACTGGATATTCCGCGTTTCATCCACTCAAGGAATCTTCAGGCATATGCGCGGATTTTTTGGTTGTCTGTCGTTTTTATATACGCACCTTCTATTTAGATTTTGTAAGCCAATCAGCTTTCTAGTATCCACCGCGCTTTTCAAAAACATGTTCTTACCCAACAAAGGCCTATTTGACCTCTAGTTGACCTGCTCCTTTGTGTGTGCTCTATTTATCCTGGATATCCAGTGTCTTGGCCTCTTTTAAATCTAGGTTTGGGTGCTTATGCTGCTTTATACATATATGTATATATATATATATATATATATATATATATATGCACATATATACATACACACATATATACATGTATATATATATATATATACATTTTATCTTGTGAACATAGTTGATTGCTATTTCTCTTCTACAGTTTAATAGATGTTTGAGTTGTTTAAAGTACATGATAGCAAATTTTTCATGAAGGCATAATCTACATGGGTCGTCTAGGTCTCGACATGTGGTAGCTTGTGTTATTAATATATTATGAAGTAAATACTTTAATTTTACGCATAAATTTATACTTTCGTATATTAATTTTATGTGAGTAAATCAAGTAGTTATATACACACACACACACACACACACACACATATATATATATATATATATATATATATATATATATATATATATATATATATATATTTCTAAGATAAAACAGCGGTTTTCCGAGGCGGACACATAAATACCGTTTAAAAAATCAACAAAATCACGTAAACAAATGAACGATAAAAACGAAGCAGTAAAATCGTAGGGGATTAGAGCGCTGGACTGAAATACATAAGATCCAAGGTTCGAATCCTACTAACGGTCAAGCTGTGCTGAATAGGAGGGGGGCTCCGAAACACGCATGCCCGCAGATTACTGTTTTTAAAAAATAAGGAATAAATAAATAAATACGTCGAAATAAAGTATGGGCGACTTTCTAAGAAAAACACGGGTTCTCCGAGGTTGAGACTTGAACCTTGATAACGTTTAAAAAAATCACACGCACACACACACACACACACACACACACACACACACACACACATATATATATATATATATATATATATATATATATATATATATATATATATACAGGGAAACGCGCAACGCTGTCAGTTCGTAGAATATCCTAATCAAGATTCAAAATGGTCGACACAAACGTCATAGAGTTGTCTGTTCTTGAGTGTTCGTCAAACAGATAGGCATAGACGAAGAATAACCCATTTATATTACATACAAATATTCGTCTCAGTAAGCCTTTATATATATATATATATATATATATATATATATATATATATATATATATACTAGCATGAGTCCCCGGTGTTGCCCGGGTGTTTGGAGGTGTGTGTCTTGCAAAAAAGAAAAAGTGGTAGTAGAATGGTAGGCTCGAACCTGTACCGCGAAGGAGGAAAAGAACGTGAAAGAAACGTTACGTCTTTGCTGTTACGACCACCGCCAAACCAGAAGTTGCGTAGGTTTAAAATAAGGCTAGACAATCGAAAAAAGATGATCACTTTCAAAAATATCGGCGAATAAAGCGACTCCTCTCTGTAGAAAAGTACCCAGTTCAGGGTAAGGAAATTAATTTTCTTAGCCAACTTTTCGGTATTTGTCGTCGGAAGGTTCGCGCTTTAAGCCGATTCTGATCTTGTGAAAATCCATCGCCTGGCTTAAATGTTAGTATATATATATATATATATATATATATATATATATATATATATATATATATATATATCTGTGCATCTGTGTTTTTATGACAGCTTTCTTCGTGCACATACGTATATATGTCTACACTGTATAAACATTTTGGGGCATTTAATTTCTTTGTTCTTATTTTTATAATGCTATGTATGTTTTTGTTCATGTAAACTTCAATACGATTTTTACTTTTTAACATAATGCAGAAGCAATCCTTATGTAGTGCATACTTAGTATCTTTTATTACGCTCTAAATAATGGAAATATATAGATAAAATCTAACGTTAAAATCGAGACGATTTCTATATTTATATATAATCAATTATTGAAAATGGCTAATGATAAAAATATATACAAATTAAATTTTTTCTTGAGGATTACAAGAGGTTTTATGTAATTGGCGCATCCCTTTTCCGCTCAGAAATTAGTTTTAGCTTTAACGCGGCGAGTATTATTTATTATATGTACAGTGTGGAAGGATAACTAGGTTGCCCATAAGAAAAATAAACAAAAACACTACAGCTTTATTTTTAAAAGTTTATTAAAAAATTAAGTTAGATATTTGGATTATGTAGTAGAGCTTACATCTATCAAATGTCGCAGCCTTCAGTCTGAATCAGCACCTCGAGTCCGGAACTCAAAGCATGCCTTTTCCGCAAGCGTTGGCTAGAGCTCGGCGAATACTCGGGATATAAGAGCGATCAGGCTTGTTTTGGTGTTGTGGAATATCATGTCGATAATATACTTGACGTATGATAAAACGAGGAACTTCAGCGAGTTCAATTCTGTGGAGAAGGTACAAAGTCGCAGCACTCATTCTGAAGCTAAGTCCAGGTCACTTAGGATTTGGGGACAGGCGCCAACCTCGGCTGACCCACCCACGGCCTACTAGTTGCCACTTGATTGATTCAAGGGATCACTACACTCTTCAACACATCCGGGAACACGCAGGTGTTGCTTTTCAAGCCGAGTTCGAAGATGTTAGATGGCATGATACGACCCTCACTTTAAACTAAACTAAAGACCATAACTGTGGATGGAAACTTCGGTGAACTGTACTCTCAAGTGTTGAATTGTGCGGATTTGCATTTTGAGGGTTCTGGCAATGCTCCTGCTTTTATAACTTGGATCCTAGAGAGCATATCTTGTACAGTGGTGCGTCACCGACTTCGCTTGTTGCACATTGTATCACTTTCAGATATTATAGAATACTTTTACTATTCCAGTTATAAAATAGAAAGTTTAATATTTTCGAACGAGCTTAACAAGTTCTGAAGCACGGACTAAGCTAGTTTAAATTATACGTTTTTGTATGGGTAGCTCTATTTCATTAATTTAAAATAAGAGATGTTGATTTGTAAAATAAGCACCTTCGTGATAAAGTTTCAGACGCCAATGCACAATCTTTGTAAACTGCTGGCTATACTGCGTAAAAATAGCCATGACTAAGTGAAAAAAAAAACAACAAATTCTGAAGCATAAAAGATAGCTCGTTTTAATGGTAATGCTAACGCTTTCGTAGCTCATTAACGTTGTTAGTTAAAAATGTAAGAAACTTTACTTTGGAACAACCATAAATCATAAAGGGCGAAGGTTTCCCGTTAATCACCACGCTTTGTAATACCGAGCATAATTTTTATTAATATACCCACTTCAATATTTTCTCATAATAACTGACTTTAAACAAATCTTTACAAAATATTTGTATAGCTGTCTACTTGTATACGAATATTTTTTCTCATCTTTTAATCGTCTAGTTTACCTGCTGTGGCCCAAATAACATTTTAATTACTGTTTTATTCTTAAGTAACCAAACATCTTGGTAAATTGCGATACCGTAGTACAATGTAATATAAGGAATAATTTTTATCAGACTTCTGTCAGATAAAAACACGGACGGACATAAAGATAAATGGAGAGAAAAACATTTTCTAAATTTCGATAATTTCACATGAAAGCTGGTAAAACGATATTGAATAACAATCCTTTTACTAAGTTTCTATAAAACACAATGTTTGTTTACATAAACTGTTTTCTTTTTTTTGGTTTTTGGCTATTTTTATTGGCATTTATTTTTAACAACTCAATATCCATGGCACCGAATTTTTCAACATTTTTTCCATATATTTTTAGCCCGTGGGAAAATGTCTCTCTGATAATGGGAATGCTATTCGACATCCATATTTACTTTTCACTTGTTTTTCACTAAAGAAAGTACATTAGCAGAATAGACGTTGTCTATTAGTCAGTTTTTTTTTCTCTTTATTCGCACGCATTCATTTTATCGTAAAAGACTCTTTGATTCTATATACAAGGTTCGATAAGAAAGACAAGTACAATTTTGTTTCTCACCGGGTCCTCTTTGACACAGCTATCGTGGGGACAATCACGTTTATCTCCTCCTGATACTTCCTAATTTCATATTCCTATTCCAGTACACGCGTTCTCATATTAGATTCTTACTATATTTTTCTTACATTATTCTCCTCAATCTCCTATTGTTCATTTTATAATATCTTTGTATCTTTTGTCTATTGAAGGTCATTATTTCTGCTAAGATATCCACCAGCAACATAACCACCCCCGTCTATTAGATAAAAATAATATACTCAGATGATCACGTAGAAAATGTTTAATTATAATTTAACTTATAATGGTTACTGAGACAGAAACGCCGGCCTATTTATATTTCAATGTATTAAGTCGATGAAGAAACAGTTAGCCAACTATTAAAATGATATTAGATTTTAGTCATTACCGTACTCTACTTTAGATTAATATACATATGTCCAACATTTTCTTACAAGTTGATTCACGTACGTCATTCTTCGTAGGAGAAAAATGGCTTTCCCTGAAGCATTATTTTTAGATTTTTAACGAATCAGTCCTTGCTTAATGTCAGTTCTGTAGAATATATCAACCACGGACATAATATTTTCAGTGTGTCAAATCCAGGAAATATGCAGAGAACAACGTAGGCCTCTTCATATCGCATTTATGGACCTCACGAAAGCGTTTTCCATGATCAGTAGTGATGGTCTGTTTTCCATCCTACAAAAGTTGGGCTGTCCACCAACTCTTCTTAGTTTGATAAGATCGCTCCATGACAACAGGACAGCCGCAGTCTTCTTCGAGGGTGAGAGGTCTGACAACTTCCTAGTGTGCAATGAAGTCAAGCAAGGTTGTGTGTTGCCTCCCACACTGTTTGACATCTTCTTCTCAGTTCTTCTGCACCACGCTTTTGTAAATCACGAGGACGAAGACAGTATGTTCCTTCATACTCGCTCTAATGGAGAACTTTTAACTTGGCTTGCCTACGCGCCAAAACCAAGATTCGAAACGTCCTAATACTTGAGCTGCTGTTTGCAGACGATACTGCTTTGGTGCTCGCACCCCGCAAGTGGACTCCAACGGCTGCTTGACAAATTGAGCGCTGCTTGCGCGGAGTTCGCATTGGTAATCAGTGTGAAGTAGACCGTTGTGATGCATCAAGGTGACGCATCACTAATCACCATCAATGACCACGAATAAGAGACTGCCGAGAACCTTGCGTATCTTAGATCCAACATCAACCAGGGAGTATCAATTGAACGGGAGCTACAAACGCGTATAGGTAGAGCAGCGTCTACTTACAACCGGCTACGGGAAAGAGCATGGTTCAATAAATACCTCACTTGTCGCACAAAATGCCGCATCTACGAATGATGTATTCTGAGTACCTACTGTATGGAGCAGAGACTTGAACCACGTATGCTCGTCACGAGAAAAGACTGGACGTCTACCATCTCCAATGCTTGCGACATATCATGGGCATCAATTGGTAGGATAGAATCACCAAGGAAGTGGTGCTTAGACGTGCCGGCAGCCGCTCCTTGTTCCAGATACTCTTTTTTTTTTACACAGTGATCACCACTTATCCAGGCCCGGAAGCCACTCAGGGATAAGGGTTATTGCAAGTACATTAAGTTAGTGAGGAGATTTGCTGAAGTGTTTACTTAAGGGGGCGGTTCATTAGGAATTTGTTAACATTGGACTTGAAGACATCCAAGTTATAGTCCGGAGGGAAGCAGGCAGACGGAACAGAGTTCCACAGGCGTGCAGTTCTAAGAAAGAAGCTTTGTTCATGGAATCCGCGTTTTGATTTAGGCACAGATATAGAGTGGGGGAAATTTTTCACAGTGGATTCAGCTAGACGGGTGTTTTTCGTGAAAGATTGGCGAGGGGGCCAGAGATTGGAGTTCAGACGAGCATCTGCAATGAAAATAACGATAAAACAAGGACAGGCTCGCAACGTCTCTTCTGTGGGAGAGAGGTTGCAGGGTAGAGAAAAGGGCATCCCCCACTAAGCCACGAAGTCTATTTTGTACTCTGTCAAGGCAGGATAGGCTGTTTTTAGCAGCTCTTACCCAGATATGGCAACAGTATTCCATCCTTGGACGTACTGGGTTTTTATATAGATAGAGAATTGCATCAGTAGTGAGATATCTTCTCGAGCGGTAGAAGGATCTCACCATCTTTCCAGCGACCTTGGCAACAGACTTGATGTACGTGTTCCATTTCAGATCATGAGTAAAGGTCAAACCCAGAAGCTTGTCAAAACACGGAGCCTCACCCAGACGAGAGCAATCCATCACAATTGATGCCAGATGGGGATCAGAGCGTTGATGATGTAAGGATAGGAGTTTGGTTTTGGATGCATTAAGGTAACCAGCCACATCTTCCCCCACTGAACCACGCGCTCGAGATCAGAGGAGAGAGAATCAGAGAGAACTTTGTCATTTACAGCCTTTGATGTGTTGCCGTAGATGGTTGTGTCATCAGCATAGATGTCAACGAATGATTTAAGTATGTGTTTAGGGAGGTCATTGATGTAGATCAGGAAGAGAGTTGGGCCCAGGATTGACCCCTGGGGGACTCCAGCATTTATATTGCAGGCCTCCGATTTTTGTCCATCGACCACTACTCTTATGAGCCTATCGGAGAGAAATGATTTAATGATTGAGAAAACATTTCCCGTTATACCGTAGCTGGAAATCTTGTGAAGTAGACCCTTATGCCATACCTTGTCGAAGGCCTTTGATATGTCAAGAGCAATTGCCTTAGAAAGGAAGCCTTTGTCCAGAGATTAACTTATCCTGTGGGATATAACCGTCAGCACATCTGCGGTAGATCTTGCAGAGCGGAAACCATATTGTGTGTCACTAAGAAGGTTATTCCTGCTGAGGTGGGTGACTATTTCTCTATTTAATATGGATTCCAGCAACTTAATCATAACACACAGGAGACTTATAGGTCTGTATTGAGAGGAAGATGACTTATCACTTGAATTCTTAAATATAGGGCAAACTGAAGAGGTCTTCCAGGAAGTCGGAAAGCACTTCTCCTTAAGGCAGCGCTTAAATAGTTTCGTAAGTAGAGGAGCAAGTTCTGGTTGAAGCTTTTTTAACACTATAATTGGGATGCCATCAGGGCCAGTTGCTTTACTGGAATCTAGGTTCTTTATTAGTTTGGCGACCTCCTGCACGGGTATTTGTATGTTACCTAGCTTGCTCTGTGTTATAGGAGGAAATATGGGGAGTTGATGGCCTTCGTCGTATAGGGTAGAATTAGCTGCAATGTTCTTTGCAAATAGTTTGGCCTTGTCTGACGCTGACGAGATGATCTCTGGTCCATTGATAATGGTTGGTATAGAACGCACACTTCTGTTCAGGATTTTATTTGTTATTTGCCAAAACTGGTGGGATCCAAGCCGCTGATCAGCTATCTTGGATTTAACAGACTGAGCATATAGCTCTCTTGCATTTTTTATTACTCTTTTACAGTGGTTGCTGGCAGTCCTGAAAGCAGCTTTAGTTTCAGTGCATTTATTACGTTGGTAGCTATGGAAAAAGTGATTTCTGTGCGCGATAGCAGCAGCACATTCTGGGGAGAACCATGTCTGGCTGTTAGGTTTTTGTTGAAATTTACTCAAGATCAAATGATCGAGTTGGCTTAGACACCTGCGCAGGTTATCCTCTACAGCGAACTGGCAAATGAAACAAGAAGCCTCGGTCACCCGGTGTTGCGCTTTAAAGACGTGGCCAAACGGGATCTGATTATTCTTGGCATCGATGTGAATATGTGGGAGGAGCTAGCCGAAGATAGACCAGCATGGAGGCGTGCTTTGAGTAAGGGTGGCGAAGGACTTGAGGACCTTTGGTTCGAGAGGCTGGCGCAGAGAGGACAAAACTAGTGACTACGTTTACTGTTGCTTGCATTAATCTTTCGTAGATTGCTTGCCATCATCATCATCATCATCATCATCATCATCATCATCATTATTATATTATTGCGCTTATCGCCCCTTCAGTTATCAACCTAAAGCACCCTTAAAAGGAAAATGAAATATTCCAAACACCTAATAAGGAAATTGAATAAAAAATAACTTGTGTCGCTGCGATGCACAAAGAATTTTGCGTTCTAGTTGGATAAATGAGACTTACTCTTAACCAATTGAAAACTGAAACAAAGATGGCGACCTTATCTTGGTATTTCATGTTTACTTTAATATTGCTTATACTTACGACGTTTTGCTTCCTTGGTACTAGTACAGAGAGTGATCCGGACGTAAATTATAACGTTATTATTTAAAAATCCATTCTTAACATGGGGAGGGGGGTATCTCTATTGTATACGTCAACCTTGCAATTGAATAAAAACATATCATAAAACTTTAATTAAACTTGGAAACACGATTTAAAAAATAGCGCGGATCACTCTCTGCACGAGCACCGCTTCCTTTTTAAAACATAAGTATATTTTGTTTACAGATTTATTCCATAAAACATGTTTTTAATTTCTTTTTAATACCTTTCACTCGCTATAAGATATTGGACCTTTCCTAGCGTAAACCTTAAATAGACAAACACAAAAAATACGTCCTTTTTGTTAGTGTGTATGTGTGTGCGTACGTGCGTGCGTTTTTCAACTATACTGAACTTTCACCTAACAAATTTTATACATTGATTTTTCTGCAAAATATGGGTCGTGTTGCAATAACAGAAGCATAAAACATGATGGTATTAACGTTTACTTTAATAAATTTCTTTATACTTACGACGTTTTGCTTTCTTTTTAAACATAAGTATTTTTGTTTACATTTTATACAGTCATTTGATCGATGTTTTTTATTTTTTATTATTTTCTGTGCATGTGGATGTGTCTGTGTGTGCGTGCGTGTGTCCGTGCGTTGCAGAAAAAATATATAAATAAAGGATTTACTGACTTTTAAGCAGGGTATTCACTTACACGCATTTTTAGGTGGTACCTCATACAGGCCCGCCAAACAATTTTTAACATTATTTCTAATAATAATAATTCAATATTTTATTCATAAATTTTATTGGAAAAAAATTAAAGAACAAGTTTCTGCATTTTCATTTATCTATTTACGTTATGAACTAGACAAATAAAAAATATATATGCATATATTAGTTACAAAATACAAATATTTATATATACGGAGGAGGAGGGGTTAATAGGTTCAAATTATCAATTTAAAATTCATTAACGCAGACGACACTGAAATAAGAAGTCATTTTACGAGTAATTTTAAAGCGATCAACGGAACATTTTGAGCCAATGTTAAATTGATACAACAATATTAATATATATACACTAAATAGTAAATTTGTTTTTGTGACGTTTGAAACATTTTTTTTCTGAAAAGAAAACCGTTTTTCCTATCAAATCGATTTGACTCTGATTCTTGTGACTTTTAATTTTATTTTGAATCGAATTTTTGTTATCAAAATCGTAAACTTAAAATGTAATTCAACAAATTTGAAAGTTTGAAGTATTTCACAAAATTTGTTTACATTTATTAATGCTACTTTTACTTTCTGATATTTGTTGATTTATAAGTAATTATTTTAAATTTATATTTAACTGGGGGAGTTAAACATTGGTACCATATACATATTCTATCACACATACGTTGTGTTTAATTAGATTCTTATACTTTAGTTTTAAAGTTCACAAACAGGATTTGCAAACGTTGACCTCTAAATAGTTGTTTTGATTTACAATTTTGAAATATCTCTCAAGGTTTATTTCTATCTAAGAATGGTTTGTTTAAACCGAAAGATAGTCAAGAGCATCGGAATCTTTCAATTTATGAATATACTGATCAAACATTATTTCGGAAATTATTTTGCTAAATTTAATATATATATATATATTCCACTTTAAAACACTAAAATATCATCAATTTGAAAACATAATGCATTTATTGCAGTGAATTTCTGTATTTTAGTTCATATTTAAGTATTAAAAAATGTTTAAACAATACAGATTGCAGAAAATATTATATTGTATTTATTTTCGTCTTATTCTCTAAAAGAACATCTCTTTTCCACAACCTTCATTATGGATCGAAGAATGGAAAACATCCGTGCAAATATGCGAACTTATCGGCAAAGGATCAGGGAAGAACAAAGACAACAGGTCAGAGAAAGGGAGAGAGAGCAAGGTCGAATTAGAAGAAGTACCATGGATGCACAGCAACGTAATACATATTTAGAACAAGAACGAAGGAAATTTCAAAACAGAAGGGAACGCATCAGTGAATTGGAGAGATAATAGGAGACGTCAACAAATGGAACGATTACGCCAAATACAACTTAGGCCAAGGCAGAATAGTAATTCTGACACTGTGGTAAAACCAATTGATATTGTTCAAATGAATGTATTATGTGTATATAGTGGAGGATTAAAATTTAGAAATGAGAATTTAAATTGTTGCCATTATGGTAAGGTACATTTACCAGCATTGCTACCGTATCAAGAGCAATTAAAACATTTATTTGAAGGGACTGATCATGAATATGTTTCATTAAAAAAGAAATATTAGAAATTACAATTGTGCATTTTCTTTTATATCATTCGGTTTGAACTTATCTATTTCTTCAGGGAGAGGTCTATACTGCTTTCGCATCCAAGGAAAACATATCATAAATCTACAACCTTGCATCCTTATCATGGGCACCCTAAGTATGGTCAAGTGGACATCATAGACGCAAATAAAGCTCTGCAATACAGATTAAATACTTTACAAAATGCAAAATTTTGAACACAGACAATGTCTACCATGAATTAAGTTACGCAGGAAATAAATCATTATGTAAATTTTTGTAAGAACATTGATTTAATTGAAAAAGAACAGCAAAATATAAATATAAGAGAAAATAAACCGTCGCCAAAGTGTGAGCTGTATTTCAGAATGGGTAAAAACATAAAGAGATACAATTTCCCCACTTGCAATAAAATAGCTATAATATTCGTTTGTGATAATAGTGCCCCACCAGAAAATAGAGACATTGTAGTTTACCCAAGGAATATGCCCACTGAAAAAATATCCTACAACTCATGGCAATTAGATCCAAAGAGCTATACCATTCTTTTTCCACATGGCGAATTTGGATGACACTGTGAAATGCAGAATGCAGAAAAATACAGAACAAGATTTCGTAATCATCTCACAATGCAAAAAAATTACATTTTTCGCCTTTCTTTTAGAGGTGGTTCAGCATAATACACCGGGCTGGAAAATTATCCCAACAATACTTGATGGATGCTTATCTGGTTATGGTTGCAATATCTCCGTAACAACTAATCTCAATTACGTGTGGACTGATGGGCTTTTTAAACAGAATAATAGATCAGGATATCCAACCAGGAGTGCCAGTTATATTTCCATCCTCATTCACTGGTAGCCCTCGCCATATGCATCAAAACTTTAATGGTGCAATGTCAATAGTGGCAAAACATGTCAAACCTAACCTCTTTATAACCTACACATGGAACCCTAAATCTCCCGAAATCATGAACAATTTATATACAAATGAAACCCCCGAGAATAGACCTGACGTAATTGTCAGAGGGTATAACTTGCAACTGAAAGAACTCTTGAGTGATATAAAGGGAAAACATATTTTTGGTGTTCCAGTGACATACGTCTATGTCGTGAAATTTCAGAAGAGAGGACTTCCTCTGCCACATATTGGTAGTTTTAAGAAATGAGGATAAACTTAGGAACAAAAGTGATATCGATAAATTAGTTGGTGCTGAAATTCCTGATATCAATGATGACCAGCTTTACATGATTTAGTAAAGAGAGTTATGATTAATGGACCTTGTGGCACTAAAAATCTTTCTCCCCCCCCTGTATGAATGATGGTGTGTGCCTGAAACATTATCCAAAAGAGTTCAAAAATGAAACCTCTGTGACGATGAATGGATACTTAGAATACAGGAGACGTAAGAATGGACTTACTGCACAAGTTGGAAACCATATTGTAGATAATAGTTATGTTGCCCCTTTCATTCTTACTTGTTAAAAAAGTACCGTGCCCATATTAATGTTGAAATCTGTTTATCTGTGCAGAGTATTAAATATATATTTAAATACATCTACAAGGGGCATGACTGTGCTTCGATTGAGCTAAAGAATAGTACAGAATCACATGATGGACAAAATGCAAATGCATTTTTTTAATTACATTTTCACCCCAAACAAGGCAAATGGCCACTTTGGTGTAGGGGGCTACTATTAGGGGCAACAACTACTGGGGTACTATGTAGGGTTTTTGGCAGCAAGATGTCGGTTCACGTTACACTTGAACTTCTGCACGTCAGTACTGTTGAGGAAGCAGGGACCTGGAATTGAATTCCAGAGTCTAGCGGTTCTTGGGAAGAAACTATTGGAGTAAAACGATCTTTTACATCTAGGGATCTCTACAGTGTGGGGTGGGATTTAGCAGCCTGTCGGGTTTGTCGAGGGTGCTCACGTCGTGGGGGCACAAGTGATTGCAGTTCGTCAGAGCATTCACCACTAAAATACTTGTAGAAAAGGCAGAGGGATGCAACATTTCGTCGATGGGACAGAGGCTGAAGCTTAGATGCCAGTTCAGGGCCTATCAAGTTTGCGACTCTCTTTTGAACCTTTTCAAGGAGCGAGAGACTAGTAGCAGATGCACCAGCCTAGATGTGACAGCAATACTCCGTGATGAAATAACTAATTATATTGCATGTAGATATGTTTCACCTCCTGAAGCTATGTGTCGATTGTCAGAATTTAGGCTACATGATATGTCCCACACAGTGTATAGACTTGCAGTTCATCTTGAAGATCAGCATAGGGTTTACTTTCGTAGTGATAATGCACAACACGATGCGCATGCAGACACACCTCTTACAGCATGGTTTAAGCTGAATGATCATGATGCTAATGCGCATAATTATTTGTATCCTGAGATTACTCTTCTTTATGTATTCAACAAGAATACCAAAACATGGACACCATAAGAAGGAATATCAATATCATTAGCAGAATGTATTCTGTGAACCCTAAAGATATAGAAAAAATTCATTTGCGGATGTTACTACTGCATGTTTCTGGAGCAAAGAAAATTTGGAGAATTGCGAATTGTAAAAGGTGAACTTATGCCTACATTTAAAGAAGCATGCCTAAAACTTGGTCTTCATCAAAATGATGAATCATTTGAAAATGCTTTGATTGAAACCACTGCATTACAAATGCTTTCGCAACTTCGAGTCATGTTTGCTACAATATGTGCCTATTCAAACCCTTCAAATCCTCTTGCTTTATGGAATAGCCACAAGAACTCTATGATGGGAGATTTTTACACCAAGAATTTGCAATGGACCAGGCTGAAAATATAACTTTGCAATCCATCAATACAGTCCTGATTGAACATGGTACTAATTGTTTAACAATTGGCTTACCTGGGCTTGTTGGTATACAGGAAATGGAAGTTGAAGCTGTCTCAAATTACCCAGACATAAACACACTGACTGATGAACAAAGCTTGGTAAGTGGCATTGTGATTGAATCTGTTACAATGAAGAGAAAAGAAAAAGTGCCTCAATATTCCTGTTTTTATGTGGATGGACCAGGAGGATGTGGCAACACTTATATGTTTAATGTCATAATCTCACATCTAAAAAAAAACTATCAAGTATGTTGTGGTACCTGGACAGGTGTTGCTTCTTCTTTACTTTTAGCAGGAAGAACAATCTACAGTTTGTTTAAATTACCTATCGTACTAACAGAACCTTTTATTTTCAATGTATTTTGTTTGGAAACAATTGAGAAAACTTTGAAAGACATAAGCAATATAAATAATGTTTTTGGAGGAATAATTATGTTTTTTGGGGGGAGATTTCAGACATGTTCTACCCATATAATCAAGGGGAAGTCGTGAAGAAATAATTGAAATTTGTATTAAAAATTCTCCTCTATGGCTTCAGTTTAAACAGTATAGTTTGTCTCAAATATTAGAGCAACACCCAATGAAAGTGAATTTGCCTCATGGTTACTGAATCTTGGAAATGGAACAACAAATATTGTGGAATATCCAGGTCAGTCTGATAATGATGATATAGAAGTGCCACAAATATCATGCCTTGATGGGTCTGTGGTTGATGATATTTTTTAAAAATATATCACAACATGATAGAAGAAGTAGGATAATTCTTTCACCAAAAAATTCTGACTGTTGACCAATGAAGAGGCTTTACATCAACGTCCTGGTGATAGCCGCATATATTATAGCACAGATAAAATACAGACTGATGATCCTTTGAAAGCTATGTGTTATCAACCTGAATTTCTTAATTAATTGACGCCATCTGGAATGCCTCCTCATAAATTGATTTTAAAACCTGGATGCATAGTCATGCTTCTCAGAAATATGTCCATAAAAATGGACTGTGCAATGGAATACGATTAGAAGTAAAAAAAATACACATGCACATTTAATTGAAGCGTCGTTAATAAGTGGTGCCTTATTAGGAAATCATGTTCTCATTCCAAGAATAAAACCTTCCCCAAGTGACCCCAAATTGCCTTTCATTTTAGAAAAAAATCAGTTTCCGAATCGGTTATCATATGCAATGACTATAAATAAATCTCAAGGTCATACATTTGAAAAAAGTGTATTTCTTTCTACCACAACCTGTGTGTAGCCATGCCCAACTATATGTTGCATTTTCAAGAGCCCGTAGGCTCACAAATATACTAGTTGAAGTCATGAAAACTAACAGCCAAGGAAAAAAAGGAAAACCTTACACCAAGAACATAGTTTGCAGAGAAGTATTTTTTCTAAACCTCTATCATGACTAAAATATAAAATTACATTTCAGTGCAGCAGTACAATGGATATAAATTTAAAGAAGCATTTTTTTTTCATTTAAAAATCTTCATTGGATTCAGCTATAGGGTTTAAATTAAAAAAATATTACATGTACTCTTTTTATTTATTGACATTTCTAAAAAAAACTTCTACTTTTTGAAATAATCATCAAGAAATAATTACAATTCTCGGTAATTGGAAAGTAAAATATGTATTTCATGTTTTATAAATTTGCATTTTGGCAAGGAAACACTTTTCTTTTATTTGTCTGTATTTAATGCATATAATTCTAAAGAGAAATTCAAAATTTGCACACAAAATGGTAATGTAAATTTAAAATAAAATTCCCTTTAATTTAGCAATGTTCGTTAATCTGAAGAAAAAACATTTCTTCAGAATTTAAAAATATTGTTGATGTAAAGTAAAATACATTATTTCACCTATTTTGAAATATGTCTTTAAATGTAAAAATTTTAGATTTCTATAATATTTTAAAGTCTGAATTTAGTGAGTTTTTTGGGGAAATTCTCCCGTATTTTCAAATACTTATAAATCGAAATCCAAAGAAACATATTTTCTAAATTGGAAAATCTTTATTTAACAATATTTGAAAAAATGTATTTACTTTTTTTCATCAGGTAACTGGAGTTAAAAAATATAATTACATACGTTTTAAAAATGTTCATGAAACGTTATTCAATTATTTTTTCACTATATATACGAATAAGCTAGACTATGATTAACATGCATATTAATATAGATATCGAAAATATATTTAGTTTATCTTTTATAATTATTCATTGAATAGAAGTGAAATGATATTTTTATATTTCAATGAAATATCAGATTCTTTGATTGATAATATTTCTAATACTCAGTTGATATGTGAAGTATACACTTTTGGTGGCTTTTTAAAAGAATCATTAGATATATTCAAACTTACATTTGAATAAAAACAAATAAATTCCTCTACACAGGAGTTGGATGAACAAATATATTTGAATAAAATCATAACATTTTGATTTCTTATATTTAAAAATCAGAATATTACAAAACCGAACAGCTCCAATTTGTTGACATTGCATACACATTATTAAAGGAATCTGGATTTGAATGTGTTTCATGAGACTTACACAACCACGTATGGATTAAATACACAAGGTATTGAAACACATAACACATATCACTTATTGAGGAAAATGCGTCTAAATAGAAACTTCAGGTAAGTTATGTTTATATTATCAAGAAATAGTGAGGTATATATCAATATTTACACTTTTCAACTCTATTTCAAGAAAATATTTTCTGATTTTCCAAATCTTTATTTAAAAAATCAAAATGAAAGATATAGTTTTGTTGCATAAAAACCTTTTCATTTATTCGAAAATCCTCATTTTATGCGATACGTATAATTATAGAAAAACTGTATTCACAAAGTTCATTCTATTGAAATTTATATCTAATATTGTTTGTTTATTATATAGCCTAATGTATTGTAACTATTACGTGCAGAACTTTTTTATCATTTTTAACTGTCCAAAATATTCAGCGTTTTGAATTTAAATATTACCTTGCTTCAATGTAATATACGATTTTTGTATTGCTGATTAAAATTCTAAGCACATGTTAATTGTTGATATTTCTAAAACTCAATTGATGAATTTTGATTGAATTTTGAAAAATAACATATATTTTTCAATGATTCATTGTATATGGTCAGACTTGTATTTGAACAAAAACATTTCTCAATTTTGATCTTTCTATGAACATGGTTTCATAGGCGCTTTATTAAACTATTATTTCCAATGAATAAAACACATTTTTGGTATTTTAATGTTTAACAAAGGTTTTGCCAATATTTTGTAATGTTAATTGAATGGGTTTATAACTCATAATTCAATGCACTTTTGATCAATTTGAACATTTTTATTAATTCAATATCAAGAAAACATTTATTTTCCATTTGAACCTCTTCATTTCTGTCTGTGTTTCAAGATATGAAGAAATAATATTTTTTTCTTATATCAAGACCTTTGTTTTTTCAGAAAATTATAAAATATTACATGTTTATATGGTATGATTATAATTTATGAGAAAATGAAATAACTAAGCAATGTTTACTCCTACAATTTATAAGTGAATTGATTTTTAATTCAAAATGAAAGGAAATGTTTTTATTTCCTAATCATTGTTGGTGTGGAGGTAATTTATTGTAAAAGTCAAATTACCAGATCATTGCAAACTGATTATTTACAGTATTAAGAGTTGATATCACTTTTTAACAAGTAATACCCATCCTGAATACTACCTCAATATCCTCTGGAATACAAATTCTGCAAATAGGACAAGCAATGCTCATTTTTAAGATTACAATCAAAATAAGAGTAAAGTCAGAATAATTTGAATAATGATAACAATCAAAATTCATCTAACAAAAACTCCAACTATAAACATCTATTGCAAGATAACAAAAAGGATGTGATTAGACGTTTAAATAACTTCAATAATGATAAAGGAAATATCTAACAAATTCAGACTTTCAATTGCATGATGATTTAAAAAAACATAATTTTATGAGCTATATTTCAAGTTTTGCCATATAATCTGCCAAAAACCTACATTTTTATTGTCTAACCAAATCCCACCAATCCTTTTTTTATTTTTATTTTATTACATTTTCACCCCAAACAAGGCAAATTGCCACTTTGGTGTAGGGGGCTCCTATAAGGGGTAACAACTACTGGGGTACTATGTAGGGATTTGGGCAGCAAGATGTAAGTTTACGTTACACTTGAACTTCTGAACGTCAGTACTGTTGGGGAAGCAGGGACCTGAAATGGAATTCCAGAGTCTAGCGGTTCTGGGGAAGAAACTATTGGAGTAAAAAGATCTTTTACATCAGGGATCTCTACAGTGTGGGGGGTATTTAGCAGCCTGTCAGGTTTGTCGAGGGTGCTCACGTCGTGGGGGCACAAGTGATTGCAGTTCTTCAGAGCATTCACCACTAAAATACTTGTAGAAAAGGCAGAGGGACGCAACATTTCGTCGGTGGGACAGAGGCTGAAGCTTAGATGCCAGTTCAGGGCCTATCAGGTTTGCGACTCTCTTTTGAACTTTTTCAAGGAGCGAGAGACTAGTAGCAGATGCACCAGCCCAGATGTGGCAGCAATACTCCATACATGGGCGAATCCTACTACTTACTGATTTATTCCATCACTAAATCGTATTGCAAATTGGCCCCGTTCTATTACCAATATGTAAAAATGCAAAACGTCAAGATGTGACATATTTTAAGTAACATAATTATTACTGATTTACAAGTCACTTTAATAAAATTAACATCTAGATGTTTCACTGTAGTTCTATTTCGTGTAATAATCTCAAGTAGTTCAAGTAGTATTTATCTAAAAAGAAATCACCTTCTGATCCACTGATTATTCTATTGAAAGACAGCCTCATATTAATGGTTTGCTTATGTGATTAGGTGTTTGCTGATATGAGGGTTGATGTTTTCAACTACCGGGGAATTTCACCCGGTACCGCTAGTTATTATTATTATTATTATTATTATTATTATTATTATTATTATTATTATTATTATTATTATTATAGTGGATGAGGAGGCAATTTGCACTGAACTTCCTATCTGTCTGTCATCATCCCCATTGCCGTCTAACGCGTTGAATTGCCCTCTGTAAAAAAATATTTACTTCTCTATCTGTGGGCGTTTTGTATCATTCACACGTCGCAGTAATGCATAGTAGAAGTTTTGTACTTGATAGTTTGTTTTTATGTCAATGTAAACAATAAACAGACTTCAATTGAATATTTGAAAATACAGATATATGAATAGAAATATAAAATAGGGAAAATATTCCTGATGCGTTCTATCCACGTACCTTCGGATTTCTCCACCACTTCATGCCCTTACCCAGATTTCCAGTGTCGAATTTTTATGCATAACTCGTTTTATTTCATAGAAAACGCAATAAGAAAACAGCACTCTTAATCTCTAATGTTTTGTTTTGATGAACTTTGAAAAAAGGAATGACCCATTTTTAGCCCAAGCGAACTTTTCATATAAAATGGTAAACACGCCCCCTTCAGATATATTTATCCCATTATCATTTTCATAAAAAAAATTCATGCTGTAAGCTCTTTATATGAGGAAAAACATTTATGATATTATGTTTGTGGAATGAAATTGTCCTTTTGTTTTGTTTTGGCGTCACATACGACAAAAAATATTGTGAATATTAAACTAATGGAAACCTATAATTTGTGAACTTCTGCTTTTACCAAACATTAAGTAAAATAGATATTTTTATTAAACAAATCGATTACAACCATTGTTCTAAATATATAATTTTCCTCGAGTTTCTCAATTTCTGAAATGAAAATTGGGTTTAATGTTTAGATTCTCTGGACTACTGTTCTCATCGTCAATGTTATATCCGACATTCTCCAGATATATTTTGACGCACTTTGAAATCAGTCTGGCATATTTAAACATTATACTGTTCCGTAGTTGAAGGTACACTCCACAATGCGTACGAGATTCAAAATACAGTGGAGAATTATCTAGGTATCTACTTAATCTTAAATGATAAGAAAAAGAAATTAAAAATCCAATATAAATTTTTTCTCATGACAAAAAGTACTAGAAATAATAATACCCACGAACACAGCAAAATCGAATGTGTCTGTCTCCAGAATATTCTGTTACCATTGCGCATAGAAACCATGTTTTCTATCGCTTGAAAAATATTGATGTACTGGGATCAAAACTACATTTTAGACTGCAAGCAAGTACCGTAGAATAAAGAACGCAAGAGATTCGTATGGATAGTTGACGAGCAGTGAAGATCATGTCCATCGTGCCTCTATTTGGTCGAAAGCCATTTTGGGACTCGGGAAGGATGGTTTCTGCAAGGGGTGTAAGCCTGTTGGCCAAAACCCGAGCTAGGGCTTTCCCTGTGGTAGAGAGGAGAGAAATGCCCCGGTAGTTCCCACAGTTTGCCTTGTCTCCCTTCTTAAAGATGGAGACAACTAGGGCATCTCTAAGTTGTGCAGGGATTTTCTCTTGTTCCCATATTTTGAGCAGCAGGTCATGGATGTGTCTGAGAAGATCAGGCCCGCCTTTCTTCAGGATTTCTGCTGGGATGCCGTCAGAATCAGTATGGATAGTCTGTTATCGAAAACAGTTTTTGCACCAGTTTTTGCAAATAAAAAAGTCACGAACAAACGAATGTCTTCGATCACACCCATAATCAATGGACTTGAAGTAATCTCGACCGCATCTAATAAAGCCAAAATTGTTAAAAAATCACCTTGCAGAAAAATATATCCTTTGCGATCAGGGCCGCCTACCGCATATGTGCCGTCCTGTATCTAAAATCAAAAGATGCAGCATAATAATATCTATGTGTAATGTTGTCAAGCTTAGCAAAACCCTTGACTCCAGTAAAGGTCATGATGGCATTGCAATTATAGTGCTCAAAAGCTTTAATCAGAAGTATATCCCAACAAGCTGTTTGGACGTTTTTTTTTAATAAAGAAATGCTTCCCATCACCTTGAAATACTCATCAGGCGTCCTTAATTTAATAATTCAGGTGATTGGTCATCTCCCTCTCAGTACAGTCCAATAAGTATCATGTGTGTCATGAGTAAGTTGCTTGAATCTGTATTAAAAAGAGAAGTGGGCAAAAAATATTTACTCAGTGACATGAAATATAGCTTCCGTTCTGCTAGAACTACAGATGATGTGCTAACTGTAATATCACACAGAATTAGCAGATCTCTCGTTGCGAGCTCCGTTTCTAGAGAAATTGTTTTTAATCTATCACTAAGTTTTAATAGAGCATGATATAACGGTCTATTTCATAAGATTTCCAGCTAGGGCATAACTGGAAAATATTTTCAATTAATTCTTTCTCTTTGATAGGTTTTCTTACAGTAGTTTTTGATGAGCAGAAATCATAAACTCACAGTACCTACGCTGACGTCCTTCATGGTTTTACGATTGGCCTAACTCCCTTTCTGATCATCATCAATGATCGCCTACATCACATTCTTAGATTATTCGTAGACATGTATGCAAATGACACTGCCATTATAACAACACTTCATAGCAACACTTCAAAGTCAGAAATGATCATGATTCATATGATTCTTTCTTAGCTGATCTTGAGCATGTGATGCAATGAGGAAATATGACTGGTTTATGATAATGTCTCTTAAAGCAAGCTTATCTTTTTTTATTCAGAACGCTCTGACCCCCGTCTGATCTAATTGAACGGAATGGCTCTCGGTGTGAGAAATTATCATGTTTAAACAAGCTTCTTAGTCTAACCTTAAATTCTGATCTGAAATGAAGCACACACATTATACCCATTGCTAAGATTGCTGGAAATCGGTGGATCATTCGACCGCTACATTGTATTTGCAATCCACTAAATTCCTATGAGCCAAGTATGTTCGAGAATTGAATATTTTTGCTGTATATTGGCAGAGGCTACTCAAAGTTATCGAAGATGACTTTACACATTGAAAAATCGAGATCAGATTCTGATAATTGATGCCCTATTCTCATTCATGCAACCTTTTATCCCACAAAACAGACTTTGCTAGCCTGTTTCGGAGTAATCATTTTTTCATTACAATTGTCCGTCTAACATCCAAACTATGGTACTCTTATCAACTTTCACAAGAACTTACGTCTAGGACCATTATGAACAATTGATCTTACTCCAAATCTGAAACCTGGGATTCCATGAACAAAGCTTCTTTCCAAAATCTTTGGAAATCTGTTCGGTAGGTCTTCTTTTAGGCTAACTATAATATGATTCTCTTCAAGTGCAATCTAAAAAAGTTCTTGCTGAACCGTCCCATTTCAATGATTAAGTTACACTAAATTTCCACTAAAGTAGAACCCCGGGTACTGCATTAAAACTTAGTAACAAAATACAGTACAGTATACAATACACATGTATATAATCAAATAGCATTATATGTAACACTGAAATCAGGGGTTAGAGAGACATCGTATTCCACATTTTAACCTAAAAAAAGAGCGTATCATAGTATCATCGTATCCCGGGGTTCCACTGAACTAATACTACGCTGTTTCCCATTTACTTAAGTATACTTATAAACCCTTTATCATTGGGTGGTTTCCGGGCCTTTATGATTAGTTACTTCCTTGTAAAAACACAAAATAAAGAGGGCCTATGTAGAGTTTTCAGATTATACGAGTACGAGCATAGATACAATTTAATTCGTAATTTATATTTACAGAAAAAAGTCACTCACAAATATATAACAAACAGAAAAGGAAAAACGTATTTGTTCCTATTACGTATCTTCCCAGGAAAAAAAAATGTTAAAAACAAGCTTGATTGTTTATCTGGTAAAATGCGACTTCACCTTCAGCAATACTCTATTCTTAGTCTTGTTAGATTTGTCTGTCCCTGATTGAGATGAAGAAACATCTTTATTTATGATCAGGGCATATACACGTTTCTGCTAAAAACACGGAGACACACCCACACACCCCACACACAGACACCCCCCACACACACATACATATATATATATATATATATATATATATATATATATATATATATATATATATATATATATATATATAGGAACACCCAAGCATACACATTTATATATATATATATGTACGTATATATATACACCCCTACACACACGCACACACCCACAGATGCAAACATACACACCCACACACCCACACACACATATATATATATATATATATACATATATATATATATATATATATATATATATATATATATATATATATATATATATATATATATATATATATATATATGTATTTAGCGATTTCCACTAGTTATACTCGATTTTCTTTTTCTCTGGAGCTTTGCAATTAAGATTCGATGTTGTAAGTTCCAGTATTTTCAAATATACCATGATTTTTTTTCAGAAGTTGACGTGATTGATCAGGCTGTCGTCATCATTTCAACGTTCTGATGCATCATTTTCACACAACTTCCTATTTCAGTAGCTTTTCCAAGAATTTGTGGAATTCTCTTCGTGTTCATTGTTTTTCTCCTAATTTAATTTTGGTTGCTTCTAGATTAATATCCTTACGCACTTTCAGCATTTTCGAGATTTATCTTCCGATTTGTCTGAAGCGATTGTTGTAACTAATATTAGAATTTTTTCATATACACAAATCTAATTTGCAAATACGGTTTAGGTATGTATGGTATCAGTCCACATGTAGTGATTAAAATTATTACATTTGCGTTACCATTTACTACATATTGGAAAATAATATATACTGTTTTACATGTCTTTAAACAGATCAATATCAAAATTATAAAAGTAGATTAAAACAGGTTAATATCAAAAATAAATTTAAAAATACCTTTAAACAGGTTAATATAAAAATTATAAAAGTACATTTAAACAGGTTAATATATTAAAAATTAAAGTATATTCAAACAGGTTAATATAAAAAAATATAAAAGTACATTTAAACAGGTTAATATAAAGAATATAAAACTACATTTAAAAAAGTTTATATTAAATATATGAAAGTACATTTAAACAGGTAAATATTACAAAAATATAAGAGTACATTTAAACAGGTAAATATTAAAACAATATAAAAGTAAATTTAAACAGGTCATTATAAAAAATATAAAAGTACATTTAGACAGGTTTATATTGAAAATATTAAATTACATTTACACATGTTAATATCAAAAAATATAAAAGTGTATTTAAACGGGTTAATATTAAAAATAGAAAAGTACATTTAAACAGGTTTATATTAAAAATATAAAAGCACATTTAAACAGGTTAATGTTAATATATAAAAGTACATTTATACAGCTTAATATAAAAATATTACAATACATTTAAACAGCTTAATATTAAAAAATATATTTTATTCCTTGGATAATTTCAGGTTTTACGAATTTGTTTTCTTTAAAGGAGTTTTTTAATAAGTCCGATCTCTGACTGGATGCTTGGTAATTAGGTTACTCCATTTTCGTTCATAGAATGTTTTATGGGTTTTGGAATCTAACGCTCTTGGCTTCTCCTCATAGATAATTTTTGCTTACCAATTTGCACTTTTGCAGAGTGAACAAGCTGTTGCTGTTTTAAGATCTTAATTTTCATCTTATGGATTTTGTTTCCAGATTTTGCAGAGCTGCGTAATGCTGCTGAGACTTTTCTTATCCGACACAACTCTTGTTCAATGCTGACTTCTTTGCTTACGGAGCGTCCTATGTTGATGAAGTTGTTTAATATGACTATTAATATCAAAGTTAATAACTAGCAAGCCATTCGACATTGCCTGTTCGTAAAATATTCTTTAATATTTTAAATCATGCAGATTTCTTATTCATCATTGCAGAGCAAACTATCGTTTGATTATTCTATTATATTAAATGTATAATAACGATTTTAAAACTTGATAACATATGACTTAGGTGTTATGATCTATAATCGCAATCAAGTTATAATCGAAACCAAATTTTGCTTTCTTCTGACATTTGCTATCATAAGACTAAAAGGTAAACGAATATTTAAAAAAAACTACAAGAATAGCACAGTAAAACAGTATACATACAGAATGTAACATGCATAGAGAATACACATTTAATCGACTTACGCCTGCCAAGTTTTTAATTTTTAAATTTGGAATCTTAGCAATTAACTTCCAGTCAGTAACTAAATATAATGTGTGGCACAAATTAAAATAACTGATATATAATAAAACTTACAACCTTAAATTGCTTTCCTTATATATATATATATACATATATATATATATATATATATATTTTGTGTACAGAAAGTTGTTAGTTGAGACAGGTCATTGGTACCGTCGGTTTCAAGCCCGATAATAAGGCCCGTTTAAGGTATCCTTATCGAGCTCTCTTCAGCCAATATTCGTCTCGATAAGGATGCCTTAAACGGGCCTTATTATCGGGCTTGAAACCGACGGTACCAATGACCTGTCTCAACTAACAACTTTCTGTACACAAAATATAAGTACGCTCTTAAAATTTGGATTTTCCTTTTAATTGAGCACTCTGCTGGAATTCTTTTTCCAAAAAAACTAATCATATATATATATATATATATATATATATAGTATATATAGTATATATAGTATATATATATATATATATATATATATATATATATATATATATATATATATATATGCCAGAGGGCTAATTAAATTAGAACAGAAATCCTTTAAGCATACATGTTAAATTGACGATAATCCGTATTATATGCATGCATATTCATTGATATTTAAAGATACAGTTTATTTAATAATTATAATATTTACTATATCTTAATATGAGCAAACTATATAGATTTATTATTTTAAAATAGTAAATTTAAGGTTACACATAACAGGTCTATTAAATACACATTACGATTTTAATTAACTGTAGAGACTTATACAAATACACCAAGAAGTTTAACAATATAATCGAATCGAACATAAAACTTTTCCTTTCATGTTTAGAGAGCAACGTAAAATCACACAAGATAACTATCTCCATAAGCCTGCAAAAAAAAGCAAAATACACATAATTCAATAATTTACTCTGAAGATTAATTACCAATTTACAGTTCAGCATGTGTATAAAAACTTATATAAAGAGAAAGTTCAAACTATTTAAAAATATCTGATTAAATAATATTTTCTCTAAAGGCGTAGGGAGGATTCTTTTAAATATATTGGTAAATGGGAAAACAGTACGTGAAAATTAATCGTAAAACTTAAAATGGTATTTATCACATTGCAAGCTAACATAAATCAATATACGAACGCAGAGGAAGTGAAGAAGTTCGAATCAGGTAGAATTCGTGTCTATTGAACAGATGAACATTTTGACGACGGCTAAACTTCCATCAACAACTATCATAAAAAATAAGAACCAATATTCTATTTACGAAAATCATTATCTTCCTCATCTTTTTCATTCTCAACTTCGTCCTCCATAACATCATCATCATTATCACCATCATGATTAAGAGCAGCACTACTTTAATGATAGCCACTCTTACTACGAACACTAAACTCGGGAGTAGATAAGGTTAATTGCATGTTAAGTAACACTGTACCTAATTAATTAACACAAACCATTATAAATAATATTTAATAAGACTGGGTGGTATTTCCTCTAAAACCTGATTAAAATTGTTAAAATGAAAAACTATATAGAACACAGAATAGACTAAATTAGTAAAAGAAAATTAATCAACCGAACAGAGGGATTAAAAATAAACGTCGTATTCAGCCATGGTATACAAATCTGACGTAAGCTTGATAAATAAAATATGATGAGAGAAACATAATAGGAGAGGAGGTTAGATGAGATAAGCTTGAGAGAAAAGACGTTGTTTTTTATACGTCACGTCTGAAAAGCCGTTATGTATCTCTTCTCTATATAAATAAAATGAACTCATTTTTTCCCGTCTGATTTTGACATTAATAGGATTCAAAATCAAGATATTTCATGCAAATATAATATGCACAAACGGCAGAACAATATCTGAGGTGTGTTATAGGCTTATTATTTCTCAAATTCCTCGAAAATCTTAGATTTCTATACTTTTTCTGCTGAGAAGTCACGGCCAAAATCGGTTAAGATCAATGGAAGTGGTAAAATATTTTCTCTCTAATAAATTCCTCCTCCCCCTGCCACCACTTAACACCGTTTGGGGATCGTTCACAAGGAACAGTTGAGAAGAGAACACCGGTTTGGCTTCGTAGTTCTTTCATGTGAAGTTATTTAAAATCACTAAACTAAGCTGCAGTGCTCTGTGGCGTAGTGGTTAGCGTGCTGGACAATACACATTATATTTTCACGTTCGCGCCAACCTACCGTAATGTTTTTTTTTTTTTTCCTAAACAACTAAAATGGACTATTCTAGCTGGCCGAACTGTTAACGTTGCAGATGTTTTTTTTGTTTTTTTTCACACTTTATTTTCCTACTTTTACTCATGACTCCGGGTGTGATCCTTCCTACTTACCTACCGTAACATTTTTTAAAACTCCCCCCCCCGTCCCGGAAACAAACACTCGGGCAACGCCGGGTACCCCCGCTAGTTACTAATATCACTCCTCTATTGAATATTACATATCATGAGGAATAATTTGCCAGGTGGACTAATTCATAAAAACCTGTTTAAAAAAATAATGTCTTTGTTATATTTTCATAAAATTTCGTCTGTGTTTGTTTACAATATCACGTCAGCTAATATTTGGGTTTGGTGAAAAAAAAAGTATTTTTCTTCTTTTATAGATAAAAAGAGGGTTTTCTACAGAAGCATACTTTATGTTACACAGTCAAAATTGCAGCGGTCCAAGGTAAAATAATCTCCTTTTCATCTATAAGAGAACAACGACTATACTTAAGATCAGATTTTACAATTTTATATATTCATCGTATGAATATATGTACAGAAAATATCTAAGTTACCACCAGAAATATAAATAACCTTTGCGTGAAATTTGAAATAGATGGGGTTAGCCGTTTCGAGTATAGAACTCACAAACACACAACACTAACATTAATTTCTGCTTCGTTAAATAAACGAAATGTAAATAAGTCTTTTAAAATGCATTTGAAGAAGGTCGAACGTTACTTCGGCAAATAATGTTGTGAGAATAAAATCCAAGATGAGAACAGTAGCCAAATAATACAAGCTATAGAATCCTCATAAAAAGGAAATTCGAAACAGATTGTATAGGCATTATTAGAAGTTTAAAACCTTTCTTATCTTTCCAGTCTATCATGTAAAATAAATAACTGCCATGTTTGGCTCTACTATGTATTCTAATAGTAATTTAGGAATATAGTTGATCGGCTATAAAATATAGCTCTAATTAGAATCACGTATGGGCAGATATATTTAATTAAAATTCGTGTTTGAATATTAAGAGTTCAAAACAAGTCATCATATATATCATATATGATGACTTATTTTGTATTTTTTTTAATCTAATAGGACCCCGCACACAGACACATAAACAGACACAGACAGACAGAGACACTCAGACACACATACACACACGCCTATATATATATATACATATATATATATATATAGAGAGAGAGAGATAGATAGATAGATAGATAGATATATCATATATCATATATTCATATATACATATACATTTGTATACAAATTTACAAATACGTGTGTACTAGAAACTTGAAAGTATGTTGCCGGACTTGAAAATAGATTAAACAATGTTCCACGTTTCCATCACTTCTATTGTCATGGAAATCAGTAAAATCGTCTATATTTCAATCATATAGATTGATTACTCGCTCTAGTCTAGTAGAACCGAGAAAAAGATTAACATTGTGCCATGTGGTGAATTAATTAACAATACATTTGAGTCTGCATTGCTCTGTAAGGGACTTCGTTTTGCTTTTATAAAAAATATTGTTATAAAACTACTTGAATTAAAGTTCTAAATGAAAATAGCAAATATGATATTAAATTGTGCTCCAAACAGAAAGATTAATTGTTAACGCATCTGTTTTATCAAATAAATTACTCAGGATTTCATACACTGGACCATTTGGCTTGTGCGGGGTAAAAGTAGATCTAAAATTAACTTGTGATGTAAGACTGTATATAGGTGATAAGTTTAGTCATAATCCGACTGCTCCTTTTAATATAACATTTTACCAATATTGATTTTTGAAGACATTCCAATATGAACTCCATATGAGAACACATAAAGCACTTTTGTGTGCAAGGAAAAAAATAGCTCAGCCGTTTCAGAATAGATAGAGAATCTACAAGACACACACACACACACACACACACACACACATATACAAACAGACAATATATTTCCTTACCGCCTGAAAAACTGCTAAATTTTTGCGACATCAGTTTAAAAATATATCTGTACGTATGCTCAGAGTTGGTCGGCAAACGTCAATTTGTTTTCAATTCGAACTTTATAAGCAGCTATTTATACAGTCTAAAAAAACGAATGTGTTTCCGAGCTTCAAATACTCAAATAAATCAATTTCCCAGAGAGGAGTTTGGTAGAAACGTATCACACACCTAGACACTCTCACTAATATATATATATATATATATATATACATATATATATATATATGTATGTATATATATATATATATATATATATATATATATATATATATATATATATATATATATGACCGCGTCCCACATGTTTTCACCATCGATTCTACACAATTATGTAGATTGGGTATCTATGTAAAAAAAACAAATTAACCGTAATAGTAAACTGCAATCAATACTATTATAAGAAACAAAGTTCATGATATGCAAAGGATTATAAAAATTATTTACTACTCGTGAGGTCGCTCTGACATCCATTACTGAGTATAAGAAGCAGTTCGCTTTAATATTTTGTTAAAATATTTGATTTAATGTTTAATAATATAGTTGATTTTAATATTATTTTAAAAATAAATAGTATAGTTTTTTTTATGATATCCATGTGAGACCGAGAGAAACTTGACATTAAATTGCATTTATTCGTATATATTTGTGTGTTTGTGCAAACTATGAAGATACAGGCTACTTCAATTCCAAACATAGTTTAAAATTACATCATTCTGGTTTAATTAATTCTAATATTTTAGTCTGTTGAGTATTTAAAATATAATTTTCAACTGCAAGTCAGCCATTGCTAATAAGAGGAGCATTGTTATTTAAGATCATCTTCCGCTATGTATTGTTATTTTGAGAGCGCCGGGATACTGAATATGTTATTAATAAAGTCTGTGTTCATTGTTGATGGGAGCTCTGCTATTGCTGCAGCTGCTGCTGATGATGATGATTGCTGCGGTGATGCTTTTGTTTCAAATGATTATATTGCTTCTACTGAAGATGATGACAAAGATAATGACGATGTTTTCTGCTGTGCATCAAGGATGCTGATTTTGTTGGCGTTAGTTTCAGCGAGATTATTATTATTATTATTATTATTATTATTATATTATTATTATTATTATTATTATTATTATTATTGAGCGCAAATTAACGGTCGCCATCTTTGAAATAATGAAAATTAAGCCGCCAGCAATGTCTTTATATGCACGACATGTATCATAGTGACTACTTCTTTGTTCAACAGCAACGATTTCCAACCGATTCGAACATCGTTGGTTCTTCTGCTCGTCCAACATCAGGATTACTGTATTTTATTCTCATGCTCTTCGTTTGTCTCTTGTCGTTCTTTCATAATATCTTTATTAGTTATTTGCAGTGAATATCGATAGAGAAATGAATTGAAAAAAAAATTAAAGTTACTTAAAACTAACACACTAATAAATAACCAATAAAAATAAAGAGATAAAACTAACAAGCATGTTTAGTGCTGCGAGTTACTAAAAAAAGGCGTACGTTTTCATTATACGGTAGAAGATTAAAAATGTAGATAATTTCATAAAATTATATATATATATATATATATATATATATATATATATATATATATATATATAAAATATAATACGCGTTTAAGTTTTCCTTTTCAGAGTGATGATTTCGGTTGGCTTGTGGCCGCATGCAGGAATCAAGGGAGAGAAGAATATCTGTGCCCTATCTCAGCACTTCGAAACAAGAATATATGGAAATGCTTTGTTAAAGAACTATTTATGTTATTGTCGCATCAAAAACCGTTTAAACTGTAATACAGAGTGATATTTGCAGCTGGAGTCGTGGATGTCACGGATTATATATAATACTAGTAGGTTCCGTTAATCGGCGTTTCCCGGCGGAAGCGTAGCCCTCCCATCGCGTAAAAAAATTAAGTAGGGTTGCTGTTGGTGGTCACTATTCAAACTCCCTACGTTAAGAACGGATTTCGTAATAGACAGTTCCAGCCTCCCTATTAACAGAACGGCTGTCGGAATAGACACCCCCAACCATCGCAAGTTAATTACATTGCAGAATGCAGGTGTTATATTTTGGAAACTACCTGTTTCCGCCTAATATAAATGATTTTGACTTAATGAGTGTACTGAAAAAACTTATAGAAGTTGTAATTGTCCGGGAAATATTGGAGTTAAATCTAATGTAAAACTTGCCCCGACCTGCAAAAAAAGATGTTGAAGCCGAAAATTGTGAAAAGTTCAACAAGCCGAAAAGTAAAAAAAAAAAAAAAAAGAAGAAACATAGGTACCCCTCCCGATTATATGTTTCCCGTGGTTTAACTATTGAAGCATAAACAACCACCGCTTCCAAAAGAAATAATGGGTGGACGGTTTTGAAATCCCCCGCAAAGTGAATTACATTAACATTTGTACTTATTAACGTTCTTCCTTGATAGTGGTCAATATTTTGTCATTTTAAAAAGATATGAGGAAAACCACAATCTCTCCCTCTCTCTCTGTCGGTCTGTCTGTCTGTCTGTCTGTCTCTCTCTCTCTCTCTCTCTATATATATATATATATATATATAACTACTTCATTTACTCACAGTAAATTAATATACGAAAGTATAAATTTATGCGTAAACTTTAAGTATTTACTTCAAAAGTGTTCAATACGTAGGTACAGCTATTTAGTAAGTTATAAAATATATATGGCGAATAAGCTACACTGAAATTCCGCGTCTCATCCACTCTAGGACTCTTCAGGCTTATGCGCATAAGCCTGAAGAGTTCTAGAGTGGAGTGACCGCGGAATATTCAGTGTAGCTTAATCGCCATATAAATTTTATAACTTACTATATATATCTATATATATATATATATAAATGTAACTGTTGGTGCGTTCGGAATTAATTGTCTAAAAAACTACTGGACGGATGGCTTCCACGTTTTGGTATAATATGTTTACTATATCCATGTGTGTTTTTATATATTTGTTTTTAATTATAACATTATACTTAATTTTTCTATGATAAATAGGTGGATTTCTTTGTACCGAGAGGCCATTTTTTTATTTAGGGAAATTATTTATTACCGCTTCCTGTCACGTGGCCAATGTTACAATTTAGCGGTTTTTCTGCTTGATCTGGAGATTTCGTTTACAATCTAGCGGGAAATTCTAGAAAATCTGGAGGTATTTGGCACACACACACCCGCATTAGATTGCTTGAAAATACTTTAAAACATAAAATAAACTCATTCATGTAAGTAAAAAACGTAGCATTTATTGCCTTTGGTAACAATTATTGATTATTTGTTTTGTTTTTCACCTTTTTTTCGACTAACAATTCTTAAATCTTACTATAAAATCGATTTTACCAAGTACATTTAAGGTGGGGGGCATTCCTACCTCCGAAGTTTAGTTTAAAATACGATCTAAAAGTGTAAACAGCAAGAAACAACAGCCCCCCAAAAAAACGAGTTTGTATTACTGTACACATAGATTCGAAAAAGTCGTCAAAAAAATAAATATATAACAAATAAATGTTATCAAAGGCAAGATAAGTTACTTTTCTGCCAAACTGGATATATTTGTCGTGTTTTTATTCAATGTAACATATTTATTCAGCTCGAAAAACATACAGTGTTTACCGATGTATTCGAAAATTCAAGATGGTGTCTCACACCCTCTTTAACACCGTAAGTTTGTAAAAAGATGTTATAAATAAAAAACTATACAAAATACTATTAAAAACCCGCCGACTATAAGTCAACCTATGTCACAGTAACATGTATTGAGCGAGTTTTTAACAGTATTTTATCCGGTTTTTTTATTTATAACACATTTTCCAAAACTTACCGTGTTAAAGAGAGAATCAGACTCCATCTTGAATGTTCCAATACATCGGTAAACACTGTATGGTTTTCGAGCTGAATAAACATGTTACACTGAATAAAAACACGAAAAATATATCCAGTTAGGTAGAAAAGTAACTTATCTTGCCTTTGATAACATTTATTTGTTATATATTTGTTTTTTGACAACTTTTTCGAATCTATGTGTACAGTAATACAAACCCATAGTGAGAAAACACGGAACATTATGGAGTTTTTTTTTTGGGGGGGGGAATTAGCGATTTTTGAAAATTTCAGACGATAAGTTAAAAATCTAGCGATTTTCTGGACATTTCTTTCTCCTGATCTCGCGGTTGTTTTTTAAATCTCAGTTGACAACATTGCATCACTAAAAAAACACTACAGGCATAATGTAAACAGAATGTGTTTACAATATCGGTAAATTTTCGATGGGTTTAATTACATGATTATTGATAATGTAACCATGTGATTGAACTTTAATTTAAATTAACCACACGTGGTCGCAAAATGAATGCCGACGCTCAAAGTGTATACACATTTTGACTCCTCCCTTTACTTAAAAATTCACCAAAAATCAGGAAATTAACGAATTTTAATGAAAATTGCAGTATTTTTCAAATAATTATCGCAGAATATAATGAACTCATTGTTTTTAATTAACTCTTAGTGAAAATGGTTTATTTGTTTAAACAAAAAATACCTTTACTAAAGTTATGGTTTTCACTAGTAAATAAAAAACGCAAGAATTTATTTTTGCTTTTTTTAAAGCATCATAATTTGTAACAATACAAATAATTTTTACAGTAACATTACGAAAAAAGCCCCTAAAGTCCGTATTAATGTATTCGATATGACTCGAAGAAAAATGAATTCTCTGATACTATTCAGGAAATTAAAGATTCAATTAGATTCCTATTTCAGTCACCTAAATTATTTAGGGTGAAATGATTTAAGAATTTATAGCCAAACCTAAATATTTTTTTTTGGTAAATATCCAGATACGCTACTACAGAACACCGACCACTCTAATTTGTTTTGGGGGGGATGTAATGTTGGGGCGCGCGCGCCAACATCACATCCGCCCCCCCCGCTCGCGCCCCCAATGTACAAAGTAAAATCTTCGGAAAATGTTAAATGGTGTTTTAATTGGTAAATGTCGGTGCGTTACTTACGGAAAATTTTAAAATTCGATGTTCCAGGCAAAAAAAACAAACAGCTGAATTACCCCCCTACTCCAACTTGGTGTGCTTTCCTTTTCTTTTTTTATTTCTTTTTCAGCTAATTTTAAATTTTCCACCCAAAAAGTGCTATAATGTATTTTTGAAAATTAGAAAATTCTATGTCCTGGAAAAAAAAATCCCCTCCCCCCAACATAGTTTGCTTGGTGAAGCCGTCGTTTATGCTACAGCGTGCATGCGCGTAGCATAACCGGATGCTGCAAAATGGTGGAAAGAAGTTCGTGGGGTCAGGGGTAAATACCATGCAAACGGTAATTTTGCCCCAAGTTTGACTATCAGATTCGTTGTCAGCGACCTCAATTACCTATAAAAAAACAAATTAGAGTGGTCGGTGTTCTTTACTTACGTATCTGGATATTTACCTTTTTTTTTCTTGCTTAAAAAAATAGCATTAATACAGTAAGTTAGATAAACTGACTTTTTCGTTTAAAAATGAAATTATTTTCCTTTCGTTATTAACTTTTTTTTTTCATAAATATTTTGTGTTTTATATACATAAAGTACAATTATTGAATGTTACTGTTTTGATTATATTCGTTTGGGGGGCACAATTAAAAAATTAAGAAAGATTAAAATGAAGCAAAATTTAAGTTCCCGTTCCATTTTTACAACAACCGTAAAACAGTGCATACTCAGCAAGTTTTATCGTAATTTATAAGCATATTGAAACACTAAATCAACATTTTATTTATTTTTTTGCATAATTAATGATGGAAGTATTTTTCTGTTTATTTTCTTAACATCCGTTAAAAAAATAATTGGTACATTCTCTTGAAAGAAAGAATCACACTTTTCTCTACTTTCACATGTGTTCCATTTAAACAAACTGAGCCACAGCAGGCGTGGCCGGGTACAGCTAGTATATATATATATATATATATATATATATATATATATATATATATATATGTATATATATATATATATATATGCATATATATACATATATATAGAGAGAGAGAGAGTGAGAGAGAGAGAAGAAGAGAGAATATAACGTTTTGTTTATTTTCTGTTATAGCAACTACGAAACTTAACCGAGCCACCCTCTCAAATAAAAACAACAAAAAGACAAATATAGTTTAATTTGAGAACGAATGAACGTAGAAAACGATGTGTGTTTGTATTTAGGGTTAAATAGCCGTAAGTTTAAATGAAAATGCGCTAAAAGGAGTAATGCTTTAAGTTTTTTGGGAGAAGGGGGGAGAGAGTGTGTGAGTAGATGACAAACTAAATGCAAAGTGAACGGTAGCCATTCGGTAATATTTTTTGTTGGTGTTGTTTAAATATATGCGGGCTGCCAAAAAGTAAAAAGCTACACGTAATGTTTGTGTCTTTTCTGTGCATGGTGTAACAATTTGGCGTAAGGCTTGTCTTACAGAGGCGATGTTGTGTAGTCCAAAAACCTTCGTTTTTGTTGAAGGTTTAAAATCTGGAATAAGATAATTACAGCTGGCATCCAATGAGAAAGGGTAGAACTTACGAAAGGAAGAATTCTTTACGTTCAGAATTTGCGAATCAGAAGTGAAAGTTATTTCTATTATTTTATGATTCAGTTAATAAGTGTGACGGGACAATACAAGGGTACTGTGTGTAATTTTACACTGCGTAGAGTGGGGGGGCAGTGAGAGCAGTTATGAATTTGATGGGGAAAAATAATTACTTCTTTAAATTATATTGGCTATAGTGATGATTTCTCTCCTATGATGAATTGTAGAATTTTATTATAAAGCCTCTATTTGTCTATTATAAAATTGCAAGGTTACATAATATAGTGGCTAATACATTTGTATGTGGCATTGGTTGTTGCAAACCTACGATAATTTGGTCCGGAGAGGAATTTCTCCGATCAAAATATTATAGACAACGTTTAACTTAAAATTTATATAGTAAACCGATTGATAATTTATTTCCTAGAAATAAGGTCGTCTTTAGTGTTATTAACTCAACTAACTCACTAACGAAAAGCCGAAAAACAACTGTGCAGCGCCACATTCCCAGTGACGGGACGGATGTTATCCTTTTTTGTCACAATTCTCTGTTGCGCCATCCAATGAACATTTTTGGTTGGGTGTCGTAGTGTTAGTGCAGTTTTGGGGGTTTTGCTTCGAGGATGTATTTGTTAATTTGTGCGGTTTCTATTTCATCGACTAATCAACCAACACAACATTAGTGTTTGCTGAAAGATAATTGCTCAAGAGACAAATTGATATGATCCAAGCTTTTTGAAGGAAACAGTGATTATTCAACTGAGCTTATTCAACTAAGGTCAACGGATCAACTCCTTGTAGTTTTGAATGTCTTTTAAAATCAATCAAAATCTCAAAGCGAATTAACATTTCCCTTTTGCCTAGAAAAAAAAAAACTTTAACTAAAACAATTACTTTTTTCTCATTCTCACTTGTCGGAGGGTCCAATCTATCACCCAAACGAACACACACATATACTGCCGGATTTTATCTACTAGTGGATTTATCTAATGAAATAAAGGCCGGTAAGTATTAAAGCTAATAGTTTTATTTAGGAGTGAATTTTTCGCTGCGAGCTACACGGATGAGCACTGGGTCTCCGCTCGAGTGACTGCGTTACACTAATAATCCTCCTTTTTGAAACATCCTTTATATTCAAGAACATTTAAAATTGTATAATATATGTAATATCGAACTTAAATGCAACCTCTATTCTTGTATCTAGAAAAATATCTTCAGAGTAAGGCCATACAAGCAATACGAGTGGAAGCTTACAAAATAGAAATATGAGATAAACATTTTAAAGAGAAGTGAAGATAGACCTTTTAGACTACATTCAAACAGTACGTAACATAAGAATGCAAATATAACATGTCATCAAAGTATAATGCATTTTTACGTAAGTCTGTCTAGATTAAAGTAACTTTAAATGAATTGAATCAATTAGTTTTCACAAAATAATTCAAACAAATAAAACACATTCTGATCGATATCGATGTGCTTTTAGTGAAGGTGTTTGTCCTTTTTTTCTCGTCTTTCTCAGAATAACAATTTTCGATATAGGAAAATATTTATTTCCAAGTAAGAAGTGACCGAGGATATATTAAGTATTTATTGTTTAATGAAGGCTACGTTTTTTGTTTGATTTTTACACATATTCAGACATCGTGTCTATAAAATGTGTTTGTTTGCTACAGTTATTCGATTCATGTTTAAATTTCTATAATTCCTATGAATATAAATATTTTTCATCTAAAGAGGAATACTTATTTCACATTCAAATATTTATATTTCCCGGCAACTTCACTTTAAACAAAAAATGACGTTATCTTTGTTTAAATGTCAACATTCACTTACCGGTGATTTCTCGCTGCAATATACTATTGGTATTTTTTAAATTTTATAGTGTTAAATTCGTTCTAAAGCTTCAATTTTCTCCGGACATTTCTAGTGGAGGTCTGGTTGGTGTTCTTTTTCATATGTGGCGCTATTCAAATGTAGGTGCTATGCGCTTTTGGTTGGAAGTATTATTTAACAGGTTCGGCTTTCTTGGTTCACCCTGAATGTGTTATTATTTTTTCCTTTTTATTGTAGCATCAAAATTACTGGTTGCAGTATATATGAGTTGGCCTTAGCATTTTAGTATTATCGTTAGATTTAAGCTGTTTTTATTATGGCCATTCGATGTATCTTCCAAGTAATACCTCTCAATTAATTACTCCCATTTTTTTCAATACTTCTTGATTTTTATTACAGTTCCTATGACTATCTCATATTCATTCATAGTA
Source organism: Euprymna scolopes (assembly GCF_053919585.1). Classification (NCBI taxonomy): domain Eukaryota; kingdom Metazoa; phylum Mollusca; class Cephalopoda; order Sepiida; family Sepiolidae; genus Euprymna; species Euprymna scolopes. The sequence continues at coordinate 86,399,775 of NC_136507.1, forward strand.
CTTTAACTTCTTTTGCAGTTTTCATACTGTTTTTATTATGGCCATTCGATGTATCTTCCAAGTAATACCTCTCAATTAATTACTCTCATTTTTTTCAATGCTTCTTGATTTTTATTATAGTTCCTAGGACTATCTCATATTCATTCATAGTACTTTAACTTCTTTTGCAGTTTTCATATATATAAGCTTCGCTTCTTTGTCTCTTTCATATTCAACTAGTAGTCTCATAGGAAGACAAAACATACGGTTTCGTAGGAATTTCCATGTTTGTAACTACTATGATTTGCTATCATCTGGCTTGGATGTATTTATATTTTTATCCCATTATATTTTAAGATTTTTATTTTTAAGTATTTTTCTGTTTTTTCTGTTTTTTGTTTTTTCTGTTTTTTGTTTTTTCTGTTTGTCCAGGTGTTCTCGATATATTTGAATTTGTTTTTTTATTTAATTATTCCGTTTCGGCCAATTATTCCTCTGCCCCTCGTCAGGTAAAAGAAGGCCGGGGGAATAATTGGCCGAAACGGCGTAGAAAATAACAACTAGAATATGAGGATAATAGTGCAAATATATATTTTTTTTTAATTAAAAAAAAATCTTGACCCGTTTCTTCCGAAAACCTCCACGCCCATCTTGCTTTTTTTTTTTTTTTTTTTTTTTACACCCGGAACATATTTTGCAGATTTCTTTCTTCGGTGAAGAGTTCTTTTCTCACACCACTACAACGATGATTATATACTATCATAATGTTATTCGAAAACGAGGCTACACTAATAATCTTGTGCAGGGTAAAAGAAAGGATAAACAGAACAATATAAAGATCTATGTAAACAATTCCTGCATTTTTTATTTTTCAACCTGATCATATATGTGGTTATATTCTTTTTGGGCTACTGTACTGCACTTACTTATAATGTGTTTTATCATTTCGTCTCCTTGTGTACAAATATGACGTTTGCTATTTTCTAGCGTTTTCCTGATTTTAGTTTTTACATAGTTTGCTGTAATTGTGCTATTTTGTGAGGCTGTTAGTAGTGATTAATTTTCTTTGTTTTTGGTGTTTTTACGTTGCCATGTTAAGGTGTTTTTGTTGGTGTTAACTTTTGTCGTATTTAAACGTCTTCTCATGTTCTTTTTGATCTCATCTTTTTCCTATCTTTTCTCTGTCTTGTTCATTGTTTACAATGTCGTCATTTGCAGTGTTTCTCATTTCTGTTTTCTCTGCTTTGTATTTTTTTTAAAGTCTTCTTTGTTTCATTCACGTCGTCTTTAACACTGAATACTCCTGTTCCCTATATTTTGCATTGGCGCCAAGTCGGGTAGCATCATCTTATAAGTGCAGTAGATGGGTCATTATAATTGATCTCCGTGTCTTCATATAATGTGCTTCAATACTTTTTTGATCCAGCCTTTCTGTTTTCTTGTGTTTTTTTCCTGTTTCATTCATACGGTTTGTATAGTCAGAACTATGCTTTGAGTTTAATAGATTGAGTATTGGTATTAGTTTTCTGTTTTTTTTGTTGTTGTTGTTAATATGTCCTAAGTCATTTTTGTGCAGCCAACAAACGGTTCAGTTTACTGTATTAGTTATACAGCACATGTGTATTTCCAAGTGTGTATATATTATTATTGCTGTATAAATAAGTGTATATGATTTTCTTATTTTTTTATATATCATTCGCCAATTTTCTATTATTAATAATATTATCAATTTCATTATTCTTGTTGTTGATGGTGTTGCTATCGTTCTTATTGTTGACTTATGAAAAAAATCAAGCATTTAATTTTCAGTATGAAACAAGCATGTCCAAGCAATTACTGAAAGTTTCCTGCAAATACTACACTGTTTATAAATAATCATATTTCACAGCTTTGAAATATTTAAAGACACCATGAAAATAATTATTTTCCTGTTTTTCTAAATTACCAAAATGTTTACACAAAGTAGAAATTACGAATATTTTCGTTTTTGTGAATTTTTTCTGCAGGGAAATCTAATTACGCTGGATTGCAATTTCAGAGATATTTTCTGCAACATTTTTTTTTAATCTATTCAGAAAGTTTTATGTTTGGTTAATTAGTCTTCCACAGAAAAATATCACGTTGAATAACGTCGCTTTAGTTTGAATAATACTAGTGCAATTGCCTATATATATATATATATATATATATATATATATATATATATATATATATATATATATATATATATATATATTCATATATATATATGCATCTTATTTATTATTATCCCTGACATTCCCGTTTTAATCCACCACATCTACGAACAGAATCGTATTTACTTTGTTCTACTCCGCTGTATCCAAAATATTTATCTTTTTCATTCCCTATTTTTTTAAATAGATTTAATAATGTTAATTGCCATACATTAGGCAATATGTGTTTGCAATTGTACGAATGATTAATTTTTTTTGATTTGTAGGTAATCAAATCGTACTTTCTATGAATTCGAATGGTGTACACTATATAGATCCTCCGAATTTTCAGCTCCATCAGAAACTTTTATTACTAAATAATTTGGCATGGATTCTGACAACAACGATCCTATTAAGCCTTATTAATTTACCACAAAATTTACAGTTACATGTAAGCTAACTGTATTAAAAGGCGACTCATATAATTCTGTTCTTAGTGGCACTGCAGTCTTATTAGCACTATATATATATATATATATATATATATATATATATATTAAATATATATATATATTGTTGTTGTGGAACACATTCATTTGCATATGTGGATAGTAATTACACATAAATAGGAATACTCAGTAAGTCTGAGTGTGTGTTCACCAGAAGCCACCGAAGGCCGCCGAGAACAGATATGTTTCTCCAGCAAAGACTCTCTTATTTGACACCATTATGTAAATATCCTGTAAATATACCTTTTCCTAATACACTTCATATTTGATCTACCTTTGTTTGTTGAGTCGTCATTTGTATTGCTTTCTACGTAACTAGTTTACACCTGAAAACTTAACACACCCACACATATATATACATATACATATATACATATATATGAGAGTCGTCAATATTAAGATTTTTATCATATATATATATATGTATATATATATGTATATATATATATATGCATGATTAATAAAGCATGTTAAAAGACATCTTGAAAAAGAGTTAAAAACATATTTAATTTTAAAAAAGGAAGCACAAGATACGTCTTTTAACATCTTTTAACATGTTTTATTAACTATTTGTTCATATTATAAGCTCTATTTCCTTTTCGGTTTTATTGAGCTTTTACATCTGGTTGAGATTACTTTACTTGTAATTATTAACTCTTTAATATTTATAATACATTTTTAGTTTACCAATTTGATTACCTTGTTAAACTTATTGACAATTTGTATCATATATATATATATATATATATATATAATTCCAATTTTTATTTTGCAGGGGTACAACTATCAATTAAGTTTTAATAAAATAAATACCAAAGTGCGCATTTCGGAAGTAAAGCAAAGTATGTTTTAATCTGTTTTTACATAAGCGTTAATATGTTGCTACGCAATCAGTTACATGGATCGGTCAGCCAGTTATATATATAAAAGTACGTTAATTGTGCACGCGTTGACCGTCTGATATTTTTTGCTTGTAACCTCCTCTATAATGTTAATTGCCGACTAAACATTTGTATTGGAAATAGCTGAGGAAGATCCTAATTAATTGTAAGTTGTTAACCAAAACACGCTGATGAATGTATAGCGACATCTTCACAATGTTCGAGAAATATATATATATATATATATATATATATATATATGAGTGTATATATGCACTTTCTCTCTATACATCTATTGATAGCTTAATTGATATAAGTATTTTCCAACGTAATATACATGCTAATGAAAGTGATTAGATAGTAAATATATTATATTCCATTTTTTTGTACCATATTTGAAAAAATAATAAAACATATTTCTTTATTCCGTGTCATTTTTAAGGTTAATATTTCTGTCTAAAATAATATTACTAAGAAATTAAATGTAAATTCTTTGTAGTTGACAAATTGCTACCATCTCGTACAAAAATGAATTTTATGTATCGAATTGGACCGACAACGGATTGGTCACCCAATAATGTACATAAATGTAAATAACAATATCAAGTTAATTAAATAAATCTCAAATCAGAATACGCACATTTTGACTTAAATGCTTTGGTGTACTGTAGAAAGTATTATAACAAGAATTTAAAATATGTTTAGAATTAATAAAGAGTAGGCATGAATTATGTTATACAACATAAATAAAAAAGAACAACAACTGTATTGAGGAAGTGTTTACATTTTTTATTTAAAAACCAATATAGACTATTATGTAAGAGCCTATCCATCTCGTAATATGATATATTATGCACTAATATTTTATTTTTCACTTACATGCATGTCCATGCATGTGGTCGAGTTAGCGATGACTCCAAAGAGCATCCTAAATTAGAAATTAGATTTCGCATTGCCTGCTTGAAAACCGAAATATCTTTCAGAAATATTGATCATTTTAAAATTTGTCCTCGTTTTAACATGGCATACATACGAAGAGTGAACCAAATTAGACATTACAATTGGAAATCGCGTGCATTCATACAAACTCAATTAGGAAGATACGGGAAATATTCAGATCTGATTCCGAATGTTTTATCAAAAAATGGTGTTCTTCTCATCGGAAGTAAAATTTATACGAGACAGATGCCATTTGTAATGATATCAGTGTCGACACATAATATATATATATATATGTATATATATATTTTTGCATATATGCATATATGTATATGTATACATATATACATGTACATATACTTATATATATATAAACATATATATATATATATATATATATATATATATATATTTATATGCATGTATATACATATAGGCTTGCATATAATGTACATCTTTGGAATGTGTATAACAAATGCACATAAGCATATTATATATTCATATACGTTCATGTAAAATTGGTTTGTCATATTATAGTTGATTAATGGATGGCCTAATTCTTAGTGTATAATTAAAGTACGCTCGATTCGTGAAGAATACTTAGTAGTTTAAGGAAAACATTTACTACACTTAAGTTGCATAGAGATATCCATAGTTTGTGTGGCATATCCATGCACATACATGACAATATATTAATGGGAATTATGCAACATAGATTCGGTCATACATCGACTGGAGATTCATTGCTCGTAAAACTATGAATATCTCTAAGCAACTTGTGCAGTAAAAGTTTTCCTTGCGGGTTAAGGCAGAGATGGATTCTCATGCCGAGTTCGAATCTTGCACTGATGATTCCCAAAAGTATTAAAAACTAGTGTCTGTAGGCATTTAATAATTATTACACTGAATAATTATGTCTAATCCTTTAAGAAACTCGTTTAATATCGTTGAGCAATTTGAGTTTAAATAAAAAAAAAGCTCGGTCAATGTAGCTCCTATGCGCAGAAGATTATACAATGATTAGATTACTCTGACAGACGCAAAGGAAATTAAAAAAAATAAATGTTAAACTTTCAACATTATTTCTCGCGGTTAACGGTGGCCGAATGTATTAAATGCTTGCTAATGAAGCCAAAGATTGCTTCTGTTGCCCGGTTCGAATCCATCGTCACGTGTTAATCGTGGCACCCTGCATTGATGATTCCCAAAAGTATGAAACACTATTGACTGTAGGTATTTAATAATTTACAGTTACCCTCCAAGAACCATATATTTATTTTTTAATTCTAAACCGCTCATCCAACATGTAAAATCTTTACAAATATATCCCGTTATGCAGCAAAAACGGTTATTAAAGTGCTCAACGATAAGAAAGCAGTTTCTTAAAGGGACTGACATTATTATTTACTTTAATAATTATTAAATTCGCATAGACACTAGTGTTTCATATATATATATATATATATATATTTATATAAAGTAAAAGGGTTCGTGTGTTTCTGTCTGTGTGTACAGCTCTCCATCATCAACGAAATATAAAGGAGGTAAGAGTGTAGATCTCTCCTGGTAGAGAAACATTAGAACCCATTTTAGGATGTTTCTGTAATAAGAGACATAAGAATCTATGCCTAATTTCTTTATATACTATTCTACAAACCACCCCCATATCGAATGACTTATACTCATTTGCATATCACATTATATTAAATCTCTTTAACTAATTACCTCGACCTTATTACATATTGGAAATATTCTAATCATTTCCATTGTACTATTTACAAAATCTATTTAACATTTAATTATTTAATATATTTTCATTTAATTTTATATTCGATTTATTTCACTTTACGTATATTATCTGAAAGGTTTACTGTTTGTGCAATCGGAGATTTACGTCATTGTCTGTAATAGATATTTTTCTTTTTATTGGGTTTTTTTCCACTTATTTTTATTATTAAATTTACCTTTAAAAAATAACAATATGAAAATGTTTATAATTTTAACTTCTGGTGCTTACGCATTTCTTTTACCGCGCTAATATAAAATATCTTTTCTAATAAACAATATGAACCCTTTTTTTAACCTATTTTCAAAAATAAACAATAATTTTTATTTATTTTAAGCATAACTTTATTAATACATTTTTTAAATCTAAACTTGAAATTTCACAATATTTATTTAAATTCCCACCCCCTCCTCACACTACGAATGCCTTTCGAAATAATAACGTATTCTTTCCGCACGCTACCAAACCTACAGACATATCTACGTTTGCTCTATCAACTGCTGGATTTTAAGTAAATACAACATTAAAAAATTGAAATTAATATTAAAAAAGGTTTGTGAACAATATTTCTTTCAAAATTATTTTTTATATCACTGTTCTGTTTATATTCCTATAAATTTATATTGTGAAAATTTACCACTTACCAATAATATAGACAGTTCAGTTCCTTCGGTATTTGTTCTGAAATATTAACGTTACTATTTTGAATGCCATGAAAGCAAAGATGTTTTGTAACTTATTTTGTGCTTCGAACTAACAATTAAAAAAATTATATCGTGAAACTTCAATTTTAGCTAAAAAAAACAATGTTTAAAATAAATAAAAATTGTTAACTCTTGAAAATAGTTTAAAATTTCAAATAGTTTTCATATTGTTTATTTAGATGATCTGCTTATTTACAAAATATCGTGAAACCTTAATTTAATCTAAAAAAATATTTAAAACATCATATTACAAGAATTACGCCCCCCCAATATTTTTTTACAAGGTTTCGGAATCGCCGACAACGAATCTGATATTCAAACACTTCGCAACTGAATACTTTCGTAGATATTATTATTTTCCCAGTACAAAAGTTGGATAAAATTTTACTTTAATGCCCATATTACAGCTTGGTTCTTACAGTGCATAATTATCAATTTCTTCTACTGCTAAAACAATTTTTTGGTGAGGAAAGCTTTATGTTTTGGGATTGTATTGAAAATGTAATGGAAATTTCAATTTCGTTCCGTTTTAATCTTTTATATTTTACTTGCCAATATAATTGAAAGAATACAATTCAACTATCGTAATTTTATATAAATAAACAAAAAACAAATATTTTAAAATAAAACTTTATTAAAAAAGAAATAATTTTATTTTTAAATGAAAAAAATCAATTTAGTAAAATAATTGTATTAAACATCCCAACCTCCCCATGTTAAGTATGGCTTTCTAAATAAACACCCCCAGCCTTGTCAGCAAACCTGTAAACCTCTAAAAGTTAACATTTCGAATGTGAACAGTGATTTTTCGATTTTGTACGCGCTTGCCGCAATTAAAGACAATTAAAACGGAACTAACTTTATTTCCATTCTATTTTTTAAACAACCCCCAAAACATAACGCTCTCTTCCAGTTATAGCCAATTTTTTTTAATTAAATAAAACAGTTCAAAATAAACAGATAAGCGCATTTTCTTTTACATTTTTCTTACAACCAACGTTGTCATTTAACCAACTGCAGGATACCGTTACTTTTGTGGGGTTGTTTTGAAAATGGCACGGAGATTATAATTTCGTTCCAATTTAATCTTTCCGGTCGAGCCTATTTCGAAAGCCTGTCTTATCATAGATTTGAACTACAAATAATTTATTACATTTTGATTATTACTATCTTAAGACTTAAAGCTTATATTTATTTCATTTTTCTATTTATATATTGAATTAGTTATTTCCAGTCTTATTTAAACTTAGTGCTTTCTTTAAACCGGATGAACCTTTTATAAAAATATGAGTTTAACGTAAAGAACACGAACAAGGTTTTATTCAACTGAATTTATTCCAGTTTACTAACAAAATATATAAATTTAAAAGAGATATAAATAATAAAATAAAAAGGTTATGTAATTTAAAAGAAATACACGTACTCACAAAAGCAGAATTTTTTTTACACAACCATAACAATAAGACTAACAATTACCTAGATCTTAGTAATTATTTGTTTTAATAGAACTGTTTTAATTGTACTGTTTACATATATTAGTTAACCTAAGTTGGTATTACACTTATTTTACATTTACTTTTTTTTTTAATTATTACTTTTAGACTGTGACGTTTACACCCGGAAGTAATGAGTCACAAGTAGGTCGCTTTTATTCATTTTTGCTACGATATAATTGTTTATAATTGTACTATTCAGAAATATTATTTATAGTTCGTCCATTTCAGTTAGTATACATTTCTTTTACGCTTAACTAATTTACAATCATTAATATCGTTAAACAATTCCGTTTAAAACCGAAATTATGCCACCCAAACAAAGTAGAAACGAAAGTGAGGAAGAAAGAATGGAAAGATTGGAAGCTAATAGACTAAGAGTTGCTGCAATTCGCTCCAATGAAAACAATTCAGATAGAGAAAGACGTCTAGAACTTAACAGGATACGTCAAAGAGAAAGGAGAGCAAGACTGTCAGATTTGGAAAGAGAAACCCAACGTGAAGCTGACAGAAATAGACATGCTGTAAGGCGGTTAAATTCATCACAAGATGAAATTCAAGAAAGGCAAAGATATGCACTGGAAAGAGAAGCAATATTACGTTCGAATGAATTATATGAGGTAAGTAGACATACACAAGGTCAGTTGAGAGTGGCTCAACGACATCAGAATGAATCGGAAACCACACGAAGCTTTCGCCTATACCAAGGGCAACAACGAGAGACTGCATGGAGAGAGAGTATGACTTTGCCCCAGCAATTGACAGAAAACGAGGCAGCTAGACAACGAATGACTGTTTTGAGACACCATGAAATAAGGCACTGCAATAGAAAAGGATTGCTCTACAACAAAAATGGCTCTCTCACTACAGCTGATATAGGAAAAATGGACAAAGTATGTCAACATTGCTCAGCTGTAAAATTTAAAGGAGAAACCCCTGGTTGTTGTTGTTCTTCTTCTGGCAAAGTTGTGCTTGATAGCTTTCCACCACTGCCTCAGTTGCTTCAAGATTTGCTCTCCGGAAATGGTCCTATCTCTAAAGATTTTCTGCAAAATCTACGCAGTTATAACAATTGTTTTGCAATGACATCATTTGGTCACAAAATTGCGGCAGTACATGGGTGGAATCCTTCTTTTAGAATTCGAGGCCAGGTTTGCCACCAGATTGGGAGTCTTTTACCACCTGAAGATGAAACGGCAAAGTTTATTCAAGTCTACTTCTTGGATAGTCTGGAAAAGGAACTACATAATCGGGGACGTGACAGTAGACTCAATAGAGACATTCTCCGAAGTCTGACTGAATTTTTACATAAGAACAACAGCTTCATTTGTCAGCTGAAAACAACAAAGGAGAGGATTGAAGAAGAACACTTGGTAGAACATAAAGTTGTCATAAGGGAAGACCGAAGGCCGCAAGAAGAGCATCCACGGCGATTCAATGCTCCAACAACAACGTATGAGATTGGAATATTAATGGAGAATGAACCAACAGCTAACCGGGATATTGTCTTGCGTTCTAGAAATGATACATTAAAACGGATCTCCGAACTACATCCCCTCTACGATACTTTAATGTACCCGTTAATGTACGCCTATGGTTCTCCATCTTACAACATCTACATGAAGGCATCCAATGGGCGAAAAGTTACCCAACAGCAATTTTATTCGTACCATTTAACGACTCGGCCTGGAAACTATTTTCTCTGGTACCGAAGGCTATTTCAACAATGGCTGGTGGATGTGTACTGCAAGATTGAAACAGAACGTTTACAGTTCCTGAGGCGTGAGCAACACACCCTGAGAGCTGACAATTATAGCAACTTGAGAGATTCAATTCTTAGGGAGGATGGGAATCCAGAACAGTTTGGCCAACGAGTTGTACTTCCGGCAACTTATACAGGAGGCCCTCGATACATGTTTGAGCGTCAAAGTGATGCCATGGCATATGTTCGGCGAATGGGCCGAGCCGACCTCTTCATCACGTTCACAACAAATCCAAAGTGGACAGAAATTACAGAAAATTGTCTTCAAAGGCAAGACCCTCAGGATCGTCCAGATATTGTTGCCAGGGTTTTCAGGCAGAAGCTAAAAAAGTTACTTGAATTTATTAAAAAGGGAGGATTTGGCAGGTTGAGGGCTTTCCTGTACAGTATTGAATATCAAAAAAGAGGACTGCCGCATGCACACATCCTCACCTGGCAGGCCCCAGAGGACAAACTTCTACCAGAAGAAATGGATCTCTGCATATCTGCAGAGATCCCTGACAAAGAGGAAGATCCTGATCTTCATGCTAAAGTGATGGCACATATGGTGCATGGACCTTGTGGACCATTTAATCCAAATTGTCCATGTATGATTGACAACAAATGTTCCAAAAAATACTCAAAAGAATTTCTTCAGTGTACCGAGCAAGGCCAAGACTCTTACCCCAAGTACAGGCGAAGAAAACCGGAAGATGGAGGCCAGACTGGTACAATAAGGATGAAGAGAAATGGTCGGTATGTTAATCAAGAAATAACAAACCAGTGGATTGTTCCGTACAACAAGGTCCTCCTTCAGCAGTTCAACGCTCACATTAACGTAGAAATTTGCAGCTCGATCCAAAGCATCAAATATGTCCTCAAATACGTGAATAAAGGATGTGATCAGGCAGTGTTTGAACTACAAAGAACTAATGGAGCAGCTAACCAACAAGGCCAAGTACAAAGTCACATTGTGGATGAGATCCAGCAGTTCCAGAATGCAAGGTATGTCGGCAGTTCAGAGGCGGCCTGGAGGATATTGGAACATCCCATCCATGAACATTTCCCCGCAATTGTAAAATTTTCTGTTCATCTTGAAAATGGGCAGCGTGTCATGTTCTCAGCTGATACTGCTCTGGAACGAGCCCAAGGTCCACCGCCTGCCACAACTTTGACAGCATTTTTTCAACTCTGCCATGAGGATGACTTTGCAAAGGGTCTCAAATACGTAGAAGTCCCTGAGTTTTACACTTGGAACAAATCGACAAAGAAATGGATGAGAAGAATGCGTGGGGTACAAGTTGAAGGTACTAAAAATGATGATGTATGGAAGGCACCATGCATTGGGAGAATCTACACGATTAGTCCAAAAGCAGGGGAGTGTTATTTCTTACGCCTGTTGCTCAATGAGGTTGCTGGTCCAACTTCATTTCAAGATTTGCGAGCATACAATGGTCAGGTGTTTGAAACATACAGAGCAGCGTGCCTTGCTCGAGGCCTTCTAGAAAATGACCATCACTTGCATCAAGCAGTAGGAGAGGCAAGTGCCACTCAATCACCTTCAAATTTTCGAAGCCTATTTGTGATAATTTTAACAGCCTGTGAGCCAAGCAATCCTCTTGAGATCTGGATGGCTTTTCGTGATGTAATATCTGAAGACATTCTTCACAGATACAGGCAAGAAGTTAACAATCCAGAAGCAGATTTGAATGAGGACATCTACAATAAAACTCTTTGTCTAATTGAAGAAAAAGTTCTCCTTATGTGCGGTCAACCATTGGCAAGCTATGGATTACCTACACCAACGCAAGGGAGAGATGAAAGACTCGCGAGAGAGTATCAACGTGAAGTTACTTATAATCTTGAAGAACTTTCCCTACACGCAGAAACTATGCAAGAAAAACTGACCGATTCTCAAAGAGAAGTTTACAATTCATTCATGGCAATGTTGGAAGCACAAGGTGAAATGAACAAAAACATGATGTTTCTTGATGCTCCAGGTGGTACGGGCAAGACTTTTGTAATCAATTTGATCCTTGCAAAGATTAGATCCATGAGAAAGATTGTGGTTGCAACAGCATCCAGTGGAATTGCTGCTAATCTACTACAAGGTGGCCGCACTCTTCACAGCACTTTTAAAGTACCCTTGGATACTCATCGAATGGATCAGCCAGTTTGCAAAATTACTGGTAACCTAGCCTTGGCAAATGTAATTAGAGACACCTCTGCAATCATTGTAGACGAAGCCCCAATGACGCACAAGAGTGCTTATGAAGCAATTGACCGAACACTGCAAGACATCACAGGAAACAAGACTCCCATGGGTGGCATTCCAACCTTATTTTGCGGTGATTTCCGTCAAATCCTCCCAGTGGTTAAAAATGGCACAAGGGCTAACATTGTCAATGCAAGTTTGAAACAATCCTATCTCTGGAGGCACGTTATAGTGAAGAGACTGACTACTAATATGAGAGCCTATATCTCTGATAACACAGCTGCAGCAGACTTCTCAAAATTGCTTCTCCAAATCGGTAATGGTCAGTTTCCTATCACTTCTTCACCTGACACAATTAAGATTCCAATTGCGCTTGGTAAATGTGTCGGTAGTCAGAAGCAACTGAAAGACAAAGTGTACCCAGACCTGCAAAACAATGGAAAATCACCGGATTGGCTTGCTGAGAGGGTTATTATTTCGCCATTAAACAGCAATGTGAATCATTTGAACAATTCAATAATGGATGAATTTCCAGGAGACACAAAGCAATACAAGTCAGTTGATTCGGCTACTAATGAATATGAAGCTGTTCACTACCCTGTGGAGTTGTTAAACTCTTTGGAGATATCTGGAATGCCTCCACATATTTTAAATCTCAAAATTGGATCGCCAATCATGATTCTTCGATCCTTGGAACCGCCAAAAACAACAAACGGAACCAGATGTGTTATCACCAGATTGCACACCAATGTACTTGAGGCCACCATTTCCTGTGGTCCCTACAAAGGCGAAACCGTTCTACTGCCAAGGATCCCCTTAGTTCAATCGGACTCAGAACTTCCATTTAAATTCCGGAGACTCCAATTTCCTGTGAAGGTGTGTTTTGCAATGAGCATAAACAAAAGTCAAGGTCAGACATTTAACACCATTGGCGTAGACTTGACATCAGACTGCTTCAGTCGCGGTATGTTCTACGTCTCAATCAGCCGGACAGGAAGTTCAGAAAAACTCTACATTCTGGCTCCAAATCAAAGCAGCAGAAATGTAGTTTACCCTGAGGCTCTTCAGTGAAAAGTTCGAGAAATGGATATGAGGAAAAACTGACATGGTCTGATTGTGGTAAGTTTTTAGTATTGAATGTGCAAGATAAAATTTAAGCAAGAGTTGAAAATTACTTCAATGAAAAATTTACTATGTAACATCAAGTAACCTTCCTTTTTGATGAAAATGTTTTGTGAAGTTCCTGATTGAATTTCAGTCACTACAAGATGTAGTTAAAATGTTAATCACCTTATGCAATCGTTGCTCTTACAACATCAACTTACTGGAAAGGTGCCCACAGATTTTGGTACCCGAGTGCGCAACAAAGCTCCGTGCGAAGCACCGGTATCTTTGCTAGTATATATATATATATATATATATATATATATATATATATATATATATATATATTCATACATACATAGATGTATATATTTACATATATGTATATATTCCTATAAAATATAAATATATATATATATATATGTATATATATATATATATATATATATATATATATATATGGAGCATTTTTGCATGTAAGGTACTCATTTCAATCTAATATATATATATATATATATCTGTGTCTGTATAATGTATATATATATATGTGTGTGTGTGTGTGTGTGTGTGTGTGTAATTGCAGCAAACTCGTTCTCGAGTATTGCCATTACTTTATACATTTCTGGCTCCAAAGAGGCAGACATGAGCGCTACTAGCAGCACGCGCCGAACGGTCACTTCTATGAATATTCTACAGTACTGCACACCTTCTGATTACCGGGACCAGGTTGTGGTTCCCTGGTCACTTTCCAGTCCAAACCTTGTATGTTCCATAACCTTTATTTCCATTGACACCCATATCCGCATCAGTCTCCATTGAGTGTCCGTTTGCCGTTTTAGGCTACAGCTAGCTTTTTATACACCCTGGTGGTAAAATGTGTATTCCATTATATATCAAGTAATCCCACTCTCTGAACAACTTCCACATTCAATCAAAAATAAAAGCAAGTCAATATTATTAGATGCAGCACTCGCCGCAGGTTTTATATCAGGGGTTTCCTTCTTCAAGAGAGGTTGCCTTCACCACGTCTTAGGGAGCCCTGTCTACCCATCATGACATTTAATCCATGACTGGGACGTGTGTTGTTCGGCACCAGAATATATTCCACACGCCGATGGTCATGTATGCCGCAGCATACAGTGCCTACGTTCCGTTGGAGGTTTCTGTCAGGGTTTCCTCACCTTTAGCCTTTGGTTAAAAAAACCTTTGTCCACAAGGCAGTGGAGGTCCAGTAATACGGCAAAGGGCACTCGCCGTTCTTCAGAGCCCCGTCCGCGTGGCAGTGGTCACGACGTGCCCGTGGGATCGATTTTTCAGAGAGAAGCACAATATGACGCTAAGACATCTGGGTGCTTTTAACACACGTCACACCACACCTTGACCACATATATAAATATATAAGCTTAATAAAAATATAGAAAGATAACATGACTACATATATAAATACATAAGGTGGATTAAAATATAGAAAATTACATGACAACATATATAAATATATAAGGTATATTTAAATATAGACACATATTATGATCACATATAAGAATTCATAGTGTTAATTAGAATATAGAAACATTACATGACCACATATATACATACATAAGGTTAATAAAAATAGAGAAACATAACTTCACGGACAGCACGTTTATTGCTTACTATTAACCCGTTGTCAATCACTTACACTTGATTATTAAACATTTCAACTATTAGCCGGTCACTGGTGTAGGACCGACAGATGTGTTATACTAAATGTCTTAGTGTGAGGATCATGGGAATGCATTTCTTTGTATCGCTGCGCTAATGGCCAAATCACCACTCGGCCATGCTGTAGAGTGTGTTATAAATCGTGTCACTAAGAAATAGTGCCACATCCCTCCCTATGCAATGCGAAATTTTTGAGTATCATTTTTCCGAGGATACTGCGTCAACCGTTGTCAGCGATCAATGTCCGCATGATCTTCGTTCCGCCAGGAACTCAGTGCAGCAATTTATTTTTTTCCGATGGGCCCCTTGTAAACTGGTATACTACTTCAAATACCAGAGAGGGTAATCATCCTCGCCCCCATCGAGGCAGTGAAGAAAATACTTAAACATAAAAATAATAAAACATATTTCTTCTTTTTTTCCGAAGGGTTATTTTTCAATACTTTTTTTTTTAATCGAAATTTTGTAACTGTTTTTTGTTTATAAATAGGTGCAAAACAATTTTTTCAGGTTCTGAATTTCCTTTGTGGGTGCGTTTTCTTTTGTTTGCGCTTGTGAGCGCGTTTGTTGTTTGTTCCATTGGGTATGCCAGTTTTTAATTTTTGCCTGAAATATTTCTTCAGTTCGTTCAGTTTTTGAAAACCGTGAACCCTGTTTTACTTTATTCGTCTAGAGTTTTTCATTTTTCGTTGTGCCGTGGGTTTTTGTTTCAGAGTCAATCTTTCGTCTGAATGCAACATTTATAGCAGGTGGTACCGTAATCGATTTAAAACCTGGCAGTACGAAATTATTTCCTTGCTAGAAAATAATAAGTACAGGTCAAAGCACATCATTTATAACACGATCAGCCGGCTACTTGTGTATGATCAACAGACGTGTAATACTAAATGTCTTAGAGTGATGTCATGAAGATGTGAAGATGGCCAGTCATAGGGTCTGTAAGAAGAAAACCCTGTTTGGCTCCTTCTTTCTATTAAGATGACTTCTACACCCTGGTGGCGTTCTGGTTTGAATTTTCATCCTCCCTTGCTTCGTTGTTTCGATGAAGGCATTTATTGCAGACACAAAATAGCACTACACGCGACACAATTGCAATATATATGAAACATAAGTATTTTATTTTACATTACGGATGCAATATATATTACGAAAACTTTTACAATTTACATATCTTCAAAACTAAACTAACTAGCATTGAGAGAGGGGGTGCTCCCTCCTCATTTACGGAGAGACAGAATTGTGCATGCTCACCTCACAATGATCCGTCCAGAAAGAGTCAGAGCTAGAAAGGGAATTATGGGAATGCATTTCTTTGTCTGTCTACGCTCATGGCCAACTCACAGCTCGGTCATGCTGTAGAATGTGTTAGAAATTGTGACAGTGAGAAATAGTGACACACAGCACCAATAGAACAAATATTATGTAACAAAGTTGGCGTCTCTAGTAGTATTATATATTAAATACGATTATTTAGATATTCTCTGTGATCTCGATTAAATAATTAGTGTGTAATATAAGTCAACGGTGCAATTAATCATAAATATTCTCATACAAACTAGTGTTCACAATAATTTCATGACAGTGTTACATTTTTTTAATGTACAAGTATCAGAATCTTTACGCAAGCACTAAACAGTGTAATAACCCGAAGGTGTAAACATATAATGCTCTCTTTCTTATCCTATCTGTTTATGTTCAGAATATAACGAGAATACATTTCCGATAACAAATAATGAACCTGCATTAAACAAAGAAATGAAAAACAGAAACAAAATAACAGGCAAAACAGAAAATTATTGGAAACATAAAATAGAAAAGTGATAACTACATATTATTAGAAAAGAAAACAAAATACACACGTTACTTTTATACTTTATTTGTGCGATGTTTTATCTTACATATTGGGATTATCGACATTTGCAATATTGGACCGATATTAAGTTCAAAAGAATATAATTTAGTGTTTAATTATTTTTTCATTTTTTTCTTTCTATTCGCCTTGCGCGTGAAGACATTTAAAAGTATATCATACATATATATATATATATATATATATATATATATATATTTATTTATATATATATGTATATATATATATATGCGTACACATTTATGTGCATACGTTTTAATCACTTGGCATAAATATATGTATATATATATATATGCAAATATATATGTGTGTGCGTGTTTATATTTATGCATATGTTCATATATGTAAATCCATATATATTCACATATATGCAATAAGTAATATATTCTATGTAGACAGAAATAGAATAAGGAAGTCGTCCATATTCGGAGCATGAACATTCCAAAAAATATGCACTAACACACACGTAAGTATGAATATATATATATATATATATATATATATATATATATTTATATATGTGTGTGTGTGTGTGGGTGTGTTTGTGTGGCTATGCATTATACATATATATGTGTGTGTGTATATAAAAACAAAGAATTTATAAAAATGTTAATAAAGACTTAATCAAGGGTTAAAAACAGATTTTTTTTTCAAAAATAAACACCAATCCACATAATTCTGAAAGGAGAAAGGGGTTAGCAAAATTCAGAATTAGAATTTGCTTTCAAAGTGTTTAAATATATTACAAGCCGTAGAACATCCTTGCTTAGACGTTAAAAGAAATCATGAAGCAGACGAGATTGGATAAATGGAAAACGGTTTCACGTGGTTTTGTATTCGAATGACGAGGAGAAGATGCAAGGACGGGAAACTCAAAAAAGATTGTAAAAGAAGACGATCCAGATGTAAAAACTCAAAAAGAATATCAGAGTTTATCGTTATGAGACAATTGAGGAGATAAACGAGCGTGTGACGCGGATCATTGACAGGCTCACCTGAGAGGACTTATATGGGGCCTTCCATAAGTTGTTAAAGCGGCACAACAAGTGAATGAAAGCCGGAGGAGATTACTTCGAAGGGAATAAGAGTTCCATGTCGTATTATCAATAAAATCAATATCAATAAACGTGCTTATACGGACAATGTATGGGAACGTTTTGAAGGCATCGCATAGCACAGATGTATTTTTAAATGTCTTTAGATGACGATTTAATACAAACATATACTGGTTTACTTTTTAAAGCGATAGTGTTTTTGTATTGGAAGAAAATTCACTTAAACTGTGCTGAAATATATAAGCTTTGTTTTCCAAAATTAAAAGACAAATCCCAGTTCTATTGAATAGTTTTTGTAGGTTCTGAGTCGGTAAGTCCCCCAAATTTTGAATGAGTATTTTGTATTCTATTAATAAGTAGCGGTGGGGAAAGGGGCGTTGCCGGTCGTAAAATATAGTTAGAAAAAAAGGGACTTGCTTGTCATCAGCCAGAAGCGCAACCGAAAGCAACAACAACAGAAGAGAAAGGCCAGGTGGTGGACACGAACTTGCAAAATTTAGTTCATGAGCAGACATGTTATTGATCAGACCACGACGACACAGATATATAGCATTGCAAATTTTATTTTAAAATAAAATAAAGAATTCATCATTCGCGCGAGTGCGATTTACTAACATCGTCGGAACCGTGTCTTCAAGCAGAACCAGATTTTTATATGAAATGCATAACGATCTCTTTTAATTTTCAATATTACGGTGTACATACGATCCAAAGGGACAGAGTCATTATCATTTCCCCCGACTATTAATTCTTTTTGTCACAATACGGTTTGTCATTTTCATTTATCTTCGGGAGCCCTCCAATCTAACGCTAGACTCTTTTTATTTATTTACTATTTATAATTTTCACTAACGTACTGTGTTCATAAGCGGAATAAATAAAGGCTTTGTCACTCACTACTATTTCAATTTCATCTGTCATAGTCGAGTGAAGTTCAATCATCAGGAAAGACAAAACAATTAGATAGGATCACATATAACCGGAAAATCCGAAGAATTGTTTACCCGTGCTATCGTACGACGTAATTTCTCCGATTAGTGCGGAAATATTTCAAAATTTATATAATATAATTTTCAATATCGTACGACAAATCTGCTCTAAAAAGTGGAGGCTTAGCATGTTGATAAAATTAATCGTCAGATAGAAAACATTTTGAAATTGGAATATGGCTGTTTTTCATATATTTGCATACTCTCTGTAGTTAAATTAAACATGCATCCAACTTTATTCATAAAAGTATTGAGATAACTAAAGGCTAGAAGATAATTGAAAAAGCATATTTTTCTAAACACACACACACATATATATATATATATATATATATATATATAAAATATATTTTAGTCATCGACATACAGTCCTGTTTCGTTGTTTCACAACTCATCAGTGCCGCTAGACTAACACCTATCCCAACCCGAGGATCGAACCAAAAACCGTCGTGATGACAGTCGGCAGTTCTACACCCTGACTACGGAAGCGGTGGCCGCACCTAATCTATCCGAATGTCTATTTAAATAAACATCCGTCCGCCACTCGTAAAGGGCTCAAACGTTTGTTTGTAAACAAACCGCGAGCTTCGCATTTTTTCAGCTAAATTAAGTAGCGAATGAGATTATTTACGATAGTGATCAACCCAAGAGGGGAGCTTTATAAAATATATTTTAGTCATTTACATACAGTCCTGTTTCGTTGTTTCACAACTCATCAGTGCCGCTAGACTAACACATATCCCAAACCGAGGATCGAACCTAGAACCGTCGTGATGACAGTCGGCAGTTCTACCCCCTGACTACGGAAGCGGTGGCCGCAACTAATCTGTCCCAATGTCTATATAAATAAACATCCGTCCGCCACTCGTAAAGGGCTCAAACGTTTGTTTGTAAACAAACCGCGAGCTTCGCATTTTTTCAGCTAAATTAAGTAGCGAGTGAGATTATTTACGATAGTGCTCAAATGACCTGTAAAAATATGTACTTGTAAAAACAGTTTTTAATGTTTTTTAATAATATTTTGTATTAAACACGTTACCATTAGAAACCGAATAAAGAAAATAAAAAACTGTTATACATTTCGCATTCGTTTTCACACATTTTTACACACACACTCACACACACACACACACACATGTATATATATATGCATACATACATATATATATATATATATATATATACTAGCAAAAATACCCGTCTTTGACTGGTTTCAAAAACAGCCAACGGAAAATGGACTCTAATTTATGAAAGTATGATAGGTTATACAAAGGAAGGGTTGTAAAGAGATAGCTTCGAATTTGGGGGTAGCAAAACCAAAGCAAACTATGATGAGAGTAAACATAAAATAGATAGACCCCATAATTTATTATACCATACCTGTTCACACTGAAACACTTATCAGAATATTCTGTGGATCTAAATAAAAAAAAAAACCTTGTTAAACTTTGTGACATATTTCCATTCTATGGAGTTCAGGCGCGAACGAACGCCCCATAATTTTATTATACCATATTTCTTCAAACTGAAACATAATTATTAAAGTATAATTACGCAGATAGATAGGTAAAGTCTTTATTAAGGTTTGTGCCTATTTCAATTCTATGGAGGCCAGGCGCGAACACAGATCCCACACTTTTATTATACCATCCCTTTTTAAGTTAAAACATACTTATCAAGGTATTATTATGTGCATCTGTATCAACATTCTTGTAAATGTTTTATTTGTTTATTTTTTATTTCCATACTTTGTGGACCAGGCGCGTACGCAGACCCCACAATTGTAATGAATCATTATTATACCAGATCAAACATACCCATTCCTGTGTCTCGATGTATCTACCATTATATGTGATCAGTTTTCTATAATAGTCAACCATATAGGAGCCTATTCGTGACCCGACACACACACCCACAGACTTTCAGCTTTATATATATATATATATATATATATAATATTCGAGTGGTGGCCTGGCTGTGTAAGAGCATGAAAATATTCTCGCCTGTTACGTAATATAAAATGCATATGTTCCTAGGTAACACTGAATTTTAATGAATATGTATGATATGTATATATATATATACAAATAGACAAACACACCCACACACACATATATATCTATTTATATGTCACTAAGTGTGAGTTTTATACATACGCAGTCTTTCTTTTTGTTCTAGTGCAATTCATTGATTTACGATATTCAACGAATAAGAACACATTATTTTCTTCGCGTGCGCACAAGCCATAATATTGAATTATCTTCTAATTATCCGCCATGTTTTTCATGTCAGCATTGTTCTCTTTACGTAGAAATTAGTGTTAGGTGTTAATATAAAATTAAGTTTATACTCGGATGACATTTATACATCAGCATGATGTTGGTCATATTATATATAAAAAACTTTGTAATACGCAAAACAAAACGTCGTTTAATATAAAAATAACAGGTATATACCATATTAAAATGACTAGCGAAAATGACCTGTTAGTCCTAGACAATAAAAGACCCACGGTAAGATGCACGTTTTCCTTTTAATTTCCCTTGCTTTCATTAGCGTTCATATTTCACCCTCTTTAACTATCTCTGTATGGATTCATACTGCTTTACTTTCCCTTCCGAACTGTTCTTTTCTCTATAATCATGCTTAATTTTTTTGTTGACGGCTCAGGCATACTTAAGATATTGTAATCCCAGACAAGATGTGTTCTCATTTTTAGTACTATGTAATCCGTTTTGAACTGTTGCTTATTTTAGGATTGAAAATTTCACCTTTTTGGTTGTGAAGAGGATACAGAGATTACCCCTCGTTTATTTTCGTGTGTCGTCAGTCGCCTTTGTTTCTGAACGTATATCTTTAAAATTCATTTTAGTATTATTTTTATTATATATTTCATTTAAATATTTTTGAAATATTTTTACGCGCATAAAATATATACATGCACATATACTTCTGGAGCTAATCTGTTTACGCATAGATTAAATAACAGCAAGGAGTGATATTACGACTACATTCTCAGAAGTCTAGATTTTTTCAAATAAGCCACGACGGCTTGTAAAATGTCAGGCACCGTTTATTATCGCTGTTATATGTAATATATTTAGTTCTCATTCTAAGCTATATATATCGTAACTACACTGATGGTTACGAAAGTTTCAAACACTAGTGTCTATTTATGTAGAAAATATATAAATTATTTTTACGCATTTTTATAAAGTAAAAACAGTCAAGTAGCATTTATACAACGTTCAAGATTCCGCTCGTTTAAACTCTCTTTCTGTCCTTTCAGTATTCTGTGTTTGCCTGGGAATTGTTAGTTATCCGGACATAACGGCTTAGCAAATGGAGACAAAAGTAACTTCTTGGCGGGGTTAAAATCTTCCACATAAGAAAATATTACTTCCTAAAATGATGATTGCGAAATGATGAAACACTAGTGTATGTATGAAAATATTATTATTTATAATTATTATAGTCAGTATGTGCAAAGAAATACTAATATTTATAATTATAAAGCCATATTAAGAAGTTTTATTCTTCAGCACTGTCTTAAAAGCAAAAAACAAAAAATCAGTCAACTAGAGTCTATGAAACAACTATGATGTCACTCAATTTAACCCTCTTGACTGTTTAATGTCTCGGCTTGCATTTAGCATAGGTAAGGTTTGTGAATAGCCTTAATTAAGGGTAATTTTTAAATGACCTGGAAATAATGGCTTAGTAGATAAAGTCAAAGTTAGCTTTATGTATGCGTTCGAATCTCACGGCCAATATTAAGCACCTTATACTGGTGATAACAAAAGCATGAAACTCTAGTGTTTGTTGGTATGAAAAAGTGTTTACAATATTTAAATCTGTGTGTGTGTGTGTCTATAGGTTCCTGTATCTGAGTTCGTTTTCTCTCGACTCAGAAACCATTTGGAATTTCACTCGAAGATGCTTTATGTGCCTCGCAGTTTTCAAAGACAAGTACTGTACTGGAATGTCCATTATAAATATCTGTATATATATATATATATATATATATATATATATATATATATATATATATATATATATATATATATATGTATATATATATATATATATATATGTATATATACATGTGTGTGTGTGTGTGAAAATAATGGAAATAGTATTCCGACAAAATGGAGAAATAAAAAGGAACAAACCGTATTATGTGTTCATCAACGTTTCATCTTTATTTCGTCTTTAACAGCGCCAATCCTCCTCCCTCCTATTTGAATTTCCAACGTCTTTTTCCGTTTTTCTGAAATAGAACTGCATCACACTGTGCGCGTGAAACATTTTGTACTGGTATTTTTTGTTTCTTATACTCATTCATCCAGAGGAAGTCTGGAAATAAAGACGAAACGTTGATGAACACATAATACGGTTTGTTCCTATTTATTTCTCTCTCTCTCTCTCTCTCTCTCTCTCTATATATATATATATATATATATATATATATATATATACTGCTTATCACAAATTTAAGACCATTTAGAAATCTTTAAAAAGGAACCCTTTTTAAGGATAGATTTTAAACTCTTCCGACTTAAGGTTATTAATAGTGCAATCTAAAATATTCTGGAAACAAAAAGGTACATTACAAAAAATTTATTTAAAAATTTGCATTTTTATTAAATTAGACATTTTACACATGATCCAAATTATAAGGTCAAGGGTATAAATTGTTAGATTTATGGTATTCTAAGACGTTTAGTTACGTTAGGGATTAGCAATCACTGTGTAAAGTGTTATTATGCCTAAAGCAAAAAATTAACCGAAGTTAAGCGCTCTGAATTCTAGAATTCCATAAACAGGGTTTGTCATAGCGAGCGATAGCAGCTAAGGAAAGTGCGGTAAAACTGTTATTTGCAACTTTCTATAGAACACTGGGAATTATGGAAAAGCAAAATCTCTTGATAGCCCCCACCCCCGAAATACCCTGCATTGAGTAGGAGAATCAGAAGGTTTGTTATGAATGACAGAGGACTTTCTTCTAGTCAACTGAAGGGGGTAACAGATGCTGATTGCAGTTCAATGGGTGTCGGGCGATATTACAACAAAAACATGGTAAATAAAAAGCGTAAACAAATTCCACGTTACAAAGTGGACTGCTTAAGATTTGGTGATGAATAACACGCCTGAGACGTTGAGAAGCGAAAGAAAGTCCTGTTTTCTCATGAAAAAAATTCACTTTAGATGGTCCTTATTGTTTCCAGAGATATTGGCATGACAAAAAAAATGCCCCTTGAATTTTTTTCACACGTCATAGTGGCTGAGGATCCGTAATGGAACGGCGTGCCTTTACTTACAGAGAGACGATCGAGCTCCAGTTTATACACGGGCATCAGACAGCAGCTGGCTATATTAGCACTCTAGAGAAACGTCCGGAGGTAGGTAGTTTCCATTTCGAATTTTTGGATGGAACATGTTGTTTTACCCTATTATCTAATCTTTTAGATGCCCGCCCGACGTAGCGCTCACCGCAGCTACATTTAAATAAATAAATAATTGAATTTTTTATCGTGGGGAAAAAACGTCTTTACAAATTGAAGACAAAATGGGTTTACAAGAAAAAACAACACGGGTATTTCATGCAAAGTAACATTGTTGTACGGCAGAAGAAAATTCCTTGCCAAATCTTTCACTAATATTACCTAGCCAAGGTAGGCGTAGGTAGATAGGGCATTTGTCGATTGATGCTTGCTTAATTTTATTGAAAATAGAAATATAGAAAAGGAAAGTAATTCTTCCCTTCCTTTTCTAGATGTACTGGTGTGTAAACACCTTTCGTTTTCTTGATTTCCATCTATCGTAAACCTACATTCACTGGTCTTTAAACACGTTGGGACTCTTTTTTCTCCACCAAACAAAAATATAATCTCATCAACACGCTTATTGATAGAGCTTATATGATATGTTCAGATATCAAAGTAAATGATGAAGTCAAATTTATTACCAAACTCTTTGCAATAATGGTTTTCCATTGCAAATCGTGGAATCTACAATTAAACAGAAACCACAATTAGTTCAGAGCTGTAATTGGCCACATAACCCGGAGGGATATAGATCATTGCACATGAAAAATTTCAGCTAGATCATACAACTGGAAGTGGGCCAGAGGCATTACGTATTGCATGCCCTTATTATAAAGATATACATATAAATTACACACACACATACACACACACACACATATATATATATATATATTATGAATATTTACATACATAGATATTATAAATAATTAAAAAAAATACGTGTTTGAACTGAGTCAGGTGTGAAATGGAGCTTATTGAATGTCGAGCAGTGACCCAGTTTTTTTTTATATTTGAAAGGATGCGCACCGCAGGTGATTTTTGATGAAACTAAAGAAATGGTGATAATGCCCCATCATAAGACCTTGTAAAACGCTGGCATCGTGAATTCAAATATGACCGGAAGTCTGTGAAAACAGCTCTCAGTCCTGATCGTACCTCTTCTTCCCCTGATAAAGCATCTGTCCGTCAAGTTGAGGCTGACATTTTGGAAGATCGGCGCATTACTACTTGTCAAATAGCCCAAGATGTCAAGATTAGTACAGGGTATGTGGAAACTGTCATTCATTACCATATGCATATGCATAAGAAATCTGTCAGGTGGATTTCCAGGTTGCTCACACCATTCTCAGAAGCGAGAACGCTATATATATATATATATATATATATATATATATATATATATATATATATATGCATGTGTGCGTGTGTGAAAAGACTTTGTAATGGTAAACTGTGTGTCCTTGATGAACGGCAGACTGATAGATTTGCTTATGGAAGCCCTTAACTGTTTAATAGCCAAACACCAGTGGCAGTGAGAATAGCGACACTATGGATTATTGACGAAACCTCTTTGAACAAAAATAATCAACGAGAAAATTGCTGTACCACGTTTCCAGACGAGACAGAATCGAATGAATTTTTCTCATAGCTTTTATGCATGTTTAGATAAAAAAGGTAGGAAAGTAATTGAAAAAGCAATTTAACCAAGAACATATCCTGCGCCATGTGTTCATAGCCTTGAAAAAATATGTTGGGTATTGGTCTAAGCAAACATTAAAACGGCAGCAGTTAAAAAAGAAAACATAATGAGTATGGCGGCTTAATCCTTATATAAATAAGCTAGCTGTTTTTGTTTTTTGTTTCATGCGGTGGTTTCTTACAATACGTGACTTTAATCCGCCAAGTGTGATTCATTTGCAGTTTGATCCATCGACGTCATTTAAAGTTTGCCAAAACAACATCGATCAATGTTGCGGGGAATATTTAGGGACGAGTTATCGCTTTCATATAAACAATATCAAACGACTAAGCCAAACATTTAAGAGGAATTTTCACGCACATGAATATTCACTGCCTATATATATGGCATCAATCATTTTTTTACGGCAGATGTAACCTACGTTTTAGTAAACAACCTTGACTGCTAAAATATTATGGTTATGCACATACACACACGCATATATATATATATATATATATATATATATATATATATATAGTGCACATACACCCACGCATATATATATATATATATAAATATATATGTATATATATATATATATATATATATATATATATATATATATATATATATATGTTTATCAGACCTGACCGAATGGTTAATTGTAGGCATAGACCAATTCATGCCATCTAAAAAATTCCAACAAAAACCTAACAGCCAGCCATGGTTCTCCCCAGAATGCGCTGCTGCTATCGTGCACAGAAATCACTTTTTCCATAGCTACCAACGTAATAGATGCACTGAAACTAAAGCTGATTTTTTTGACTGCTAGCAACTACTGTAAATGAGTATTATAAAATGCAAGAGAGCTATATGCCCGGTCTGTTAAATCCAAGGTAGCTGATCAACGGCTTGGCTCCCACCAGTTTTGGCAAATAACAAATAGGATCCTGAACAAAAGTGTGAGTTCTATCCCAACCATTATCAAAAGACCAGAGGTCATCTCGTCAGCGTTAGACAAGGCCAAACTATTTGCAAAGAACTTTGCAGCTAATTCTACCCTATGCGACGAAGGCCATCAACTCCCCATATTTCCTCCTATAACACAGAACAAGCTAGGTAACATATAAATATCCGTGCATGAGGTCGCCAAGTTAATCAAGAACCTAGATTTCAGCAAAGCAACTGGCCCTGATGGCATCCCAATTATAGTGTTAAAAAAGCTTCAACCAGAACTTGCTCCCATACTTACGAAACTATTTAAGCGCTGCCTTAAGGAGAAGTGCTTTCCGAATCCCTGGAAGACCTCATCAGTTTGCCCTGTATTTAAGAATTCAGGTGACAAGACATCTCCCTCTCAGTACAGAACAATAAGTCTCCTGTGTTTTATGAGTTACTTGCTGGAATTCATATTAAATAGATAAATTGTCAACCACCTCAGCAGGAATAACCTTCTTAGTGACACACAATATGCTTTCCGCTCTGCAAGGTCTACCGCAGATGTGCTGACGGTTATATCCCACAGGATTAGTGAATTTCTTGACAAAGGCTTCCTTTCTAGGGCAATTGCTCTTCACATATCAAAGGCCTTCGAAAAGGTATGGCATAAGGGTCTACATTACAAGATTTCCAGCTACGGTATAACTGGAAATGTTTTCTCAATCATTAAATCATTTCTCTCCGATAGGCTCATAAGAGTAGTGGTAAATTGACAAAAATTGGAGGGCTGCAATATAAATGCTGGAGTCCCTCAGGGGTCAATCCTGGCCCAACTCTCTTCCTGATCTACATCAATGACCTCCCTAAACGCATACTTAAATCATTCGTTGACATCTATGCTGATGACACGACCATCTACGGCAACAGATCAAAGGTTGTAAATGACAAAGTTCTCTCGGGTTCTCTCTCCTCTGATCTCGAGCGCGTGGTTCAGTGCGGGAAGATGTGGCTGGATACCTTTAATGCATCCAAAACCAAACTCCTATCCTTACATCATCAACGCTCTGTTCCCCATCTGGCATCAATTGTGATGGATGACTCTCGTCTGGGTAAGGCCCCGTGTTTTGACAAGCTTCTGGGTTTGACCTTTACTCCTGATCTGAAATGGAACACGTACATCAAGTCTGTTGCCAAGGTCGCTGGAAAGATGGTGGGATCCTTCTACCGCTCCAGAAGATATCTCCCTACTGATGCAATTCTCTATCTATATAAAAGCCAAGCACGTTCAAGGATGGAATACTGTTGCCATATCTGGTCAGGAGCTGCTAAAAACAGCCTATCCTGCTTTGACAAAGTACAAACTAGACTTCGTGGCTTAGTGAGGGATGCCCTTTTCTCTACCCTGCAACCTCTCTCCCACAGAAGAGACGTTGCGAGCCTATCCTTGTTTTATCGTTATTTCCATGAAAGGTGCTCGTCTGAACTCAACTCTCTGGTCCCCCCTCGCCAATCTTTCACGAAAAATACCCGTCTAGTTGAATCCACTGTGAAAAATTCCCCCACTCTATATCTGTGCCTAAATCAAAACGCGGATTCCATGAACAAAGCTTTTTTCCTTAGAACTGCACGCCTGTGGAACTCTGTTCCGTCTGCCTGCTTCCCACCGGAGTACAACTTGGATGCCTTCAAGTCCAACGTTAAAAAATTCCTAATGAACCGCCCCCTTAAGTAAACACTTCATCAAATCTCCACACTAACGTAATGTACTTGCAATAACCCTTATCCCTGAGTAGCTTGCGGGCCTTGATAAGTGATGATCACTGTGTAATATATATATATATATATATATATATATCTATATATATATACACACAAAAGTATATATATACATATATACATATTCCAAAGAACATACATTTACGCACGTATTCAAAGGAAGATATGTATATATATATATATATATAGAGAGAGAGAGAGAGACAGAGAGAGACAGAGAGAGGGAGAGAGAGATAGAGAGAGAGAGATACATACAAGAGTGATCAATACAGAAGTAGAGCAAGTTACATTTTCAATTTGTCTTTAAATAAGCAATAATTTGTTTCTACACAGCCATGAGCATGTTTCGGTTTTTTAGTTTTCAGTTACTAGAAACCTTTTCATGCACCATGTGTGCCTCTGTGTATGTATGTGGGTGTGCGCGCGTGTGTGTGCGTATATAATATATAATTATTATATATGTGTACATAGTTAAAAAAAAATGATTGTAATAAATATCTGCTGGCTTTTCAGGGTATTTTTCGTTTATTTTTTCTATGTTTTGGCGTATAGAATACAAAACTTTCTCAGAGAATGCTATTTACGTTGCACTTTCGACAGTCCGTAATGTAAGTAAATAAGAGTAGTAGTAGCAGAAGAAAATGTTGTAGCCAGTGATATATGACGACGTTTAGATATACAGATAAACTTATCCACTTGTCAATCTTCACAAAATGCAATCAGAAACGTAATTATGTTGTAAATAATTTCAAAGATTAAAGTGGATGCTATTCTAAAAATTTTAAAAATGTTGTTATGTAAGAAGGAACTCGAAAGTAGCACACAGGATGGAATGCTGTTGCCATATCTGGGCAGGAGCTGCCAAAAACAGCCTATCATTCCTTGACAGAGTACAAAATAGACTTCGTGGCTTAGTGGGGGATGCTCTTTTCTCTACCCTGCAACCCCTCTCCCACAGAAGAGACGTTGCGAGCCTATCCTCTTTTTATCGTTATTTTCATGGCAGGTGCTCGTCTGAACTCCAATCTCTGATCACCCCTCGCCAATCTTTCATGAAAAACACCCGTCTAGCTGAATCCACTGTGAAAAATTTCCCCCACTCTATATCTGTGCCTAAATCAAAACGCGGATTCCATGAACAAAGCTTCTTTCTTAGAACTGCACGCCTGTGGAACTCTGTTTCGCCTGCCTGCTTCCCTCCGGACTACAACTTGGATGTCTTCAAGTCTAATGTTAACAAATTCCGAATGAACCGCCCCCTTAAGTAAACACTCCATCAAATCTCCACACTAACGTAATATACTTGCAATAACCCTTATCCCTGAGTGGCTTCCGGGCCTTTATAAGTGGTGATCACTGTGTAAAAAAATATATATATATATAAGGAAGCAGATATTTAAGCAACAGACATTTCATAACAGCTGAAGTATTAGGCGACAAATTTGCTTACATACACGCGATCGCATATATATATAATATATATATATACACTTGTGCCCGATATTATTCATACCCCTTGGATCTTTGAGATTTCTATAAGATTATTGCTCAAACCAGAAGGTAGACAATATTAAAGGGATTTCAAACAATAAATCAAGCATAAGCATTTAATTTAAACTCAACAAATAAATAAATTATGCAGGTTTGAAACATTATACAAAGAAAAACAATAATGGCACTAGTTCAAAATTATTCATACCTCTCTTACTAATAGTCAATAGCATGCCCTTTATTCTTAATAACTGCCTGTAACCGTTTTGGATATTTATCAACAAGGTTTTTACAAGCATCAACACTGATTTTTGACCATTCTTCAATGCAGTAGTTCTCCAAATCCCTCAAATTTCTAGGTTTCTGCTTTTTAACCTCAGTTTTCAATATGTGCCAGAGGTTTTCGATAGGGTTCAGGTCGGGACTCTGGCTAGGCCATTCCAAAACATTAATTTGATTATCCTCAAACCATTTCTTGACTATTTTGGCAGTATGTTTTGGATCATTATCCTGTTGAATGACCCAGTTTGGTCCTAAATGGAGCTTCTCCGCATCCTGTCTAATGTTTTTCTGGAGTATCTCCAAATATTGCTCCTTCTTCATGGTTCCATCTATCTTGACCAAACTACCTGGACCACTAGCCGAAAAGGAGCCCCAAAACATTAGGCTACCACCACCATGTTTCACCGTGGGTATGGTGTTCTTTGGGTTGTAAGCTTCTCCTTTCTTCCTCCAAACGTAAGAAGCATCCATATGGCCAAACAATTCAATTTTTGTTTCGTGAGTCCACAAAATACTTGAGAAAACAGACTCCGGAGAATTCACATGGTTCCTAGTAAACTTTAGACGTGCTGCAAGGTGTTTTCCGGTGTGCAATGGAGTCCTTCTTGGTCTTCTTCCTTTCAGACCATTTTCATGCAGAGTCCTTTGCAATGTTTGCCTTGATATTTTTATGCCAGAAGACTCCAGATTTTCTAAAATGTCCTTAGTAGTGGTGGTTGGAGTTGCATTAACACTTCTTACAATATTCCTTGTGGCTCTAGCAGACAGTTTCCTTTTCCTTCCTCTACCAATCAAGTTGTTTGTTGTGTGGTGGCTCTGGAATTTTTTGATGATGCTCTGTACTGTTGCTGTAGGGACCTCAAATTTCTTGGAAATTGACTTTTAACCTAAACCATCCTTATGTGAATTCGCAATTTTAGTCCTAAGATCATTACTAAGCTCTTCTTTCTTCCCCATTCTAATAATTTTTATTCTTTTATTGGTTTTCAGTTGATATCATTTTAATTTCTGAAAAATGCAAAAAACGAAATGAAATTAATCAAAGGTTGTATAAAAGTATTCAAAATAAGAATCAAACAGGAAACAAACAGTCAGAAACTCGATTAATACTGAAAATATAAGGGGGTATGATTATTTTTGAACATTGCAGAATTTATAAATCGCTGTATATTTCTTTTATTTCAAGTATCCCGAGATTTTAAGATGACGAAAATGATCAGAAGAGGTTTATTAAGAATATGTATCAATATGGACGTAAACAATAAATACTAACAAAGTTACACCTAATAAACTCAATTTTCAAGGGGGGGTATGAATAATATCGGGCACAACTGTATATATATATAAATAGATTACAATTTTTTTTTAATAAATTAAGTTAGACCAATTACCGCCCTTAGACTCGTAAATCAAATAATAAATAAAGCCAATAACACATGACAATTATCTCCCCTTAAAAACTTGCAAAATAAATATTCTCTCTATATATATTAACTGTAGCGTCTTTAAATCAAAATACGCTAACGGAAACAATTTACTGCACGAGCGTCGCCCTTTTAAAATTCATCATTCAATAAAATAAAAAGCTATAGCAAACATCTAAATGACTACTTTAAACACAGTTCCTGATTTCAAAAAAAGAAAAACTAAAAGGTAACTATCTCTATATATTTTAAATCAAATTTATTATGTAAATTCAAAATAAAATATATATTTTTTTCTACTCATTTCTATCTCTTACCTATACTAATTTTCTTATAAATTTTAAATCCAAACCTTTTATTTCAATTTTTCAGATTCATCTGCCTTACTTTTAATGCTAGGTTTATTTTTGGTGTCCTTTCAATTCAATAGAAATCCTCCTAAATTTGCTGATGAGGAGACCGTGCTTGCAAAAAAAAAAACTATGTATAATTGTTCTACGTGACTTCATGTATACCACAAATAAAAAGCACGGATTTCCGAAACGATCGTACAGATAATTGACTTTGTTGTTGTTCCTTCTTATGAAACTGATTTTTAATTTAATTAAAATTTGATTTTTAAATTAATTTTTTTTTTTTTATTTTTAAATTATAAATCACATTACTTAATATTGAATTAGCTCTAGGACATTTAACTATCGAGCTTATTATATATCTAAATTACAACGAGCATTTCCTGTATTTTAATTAAACTAGTAATTTCACTATTACATTAAAATACACTTAGCTCTTTAGACTATTATTCTAATCTCCTTTAATTTATACATATATATATATATATATATATATATATATATATACATATATATACATAGATATATAGATAGATAGATAGATCATAATTTAG
Source organism: Euprymna scolopes (assembly GCF_053919585.1). Taxonomy (NCBI): domain Eukaryota; kingdom Metazoa; phylum Mollusca; class Cephalopoda; order Sepiida; family Sepiolidae; genus Euprymna; species Euprymna scolopes. Next base: position 86,432,745 of record NC_136507.1, read on the forward strand.
GAATTTCAAATTTGCGATTTGGAAAAGTTTATTATATGTGTGTGTATACATACATGTATCTTTTTAATTATGTATATATATATATATATAGAGAGAGAGAGAGAGAAAGAGAGGGAAAGAGAGGGGATATTTATTCAGTCGACCAATTACTATAAAGTGTCTATAGAGCAGAGATAAACTTGCAACCTCTCTTCCGTTAGAAAGAGGGAGTAGGGAAACGAAAATGTCGTCTTATACCTTTTTTTATTATATGAAAGGGTGTTTTTAAGATTTTCAACTCTGTTGTTTCAACAGAACTCAATCTGAGGCCGTATTTGACTCTTTTACATGAAGATTTTTTTCTCCGACTGGAGGTAAATTCTAGGGCGTGACAACAATCCTACCATTCTCCCAGTGAATTTAACAACGGATCTGATGTAGGTTTTCCATTTCACGCCATAGGTAAGGTTTGTCCCAGATGTGTGTAAAAGATTGATGCTTAATCACGGCGAGATCCATTCGTTTCGACTGGGACGATGCGGCCATCTAGCGCCGGTGCTGAATTGGTAGATGTTAGATTATGAATGTCTTATTTTCTCCATTGTACCACACTTGCTCAAAAGGTGCTGCATGGAAGAACTCACCCTTCCTTGGCAGAGTTCAAAATAGATTTTGTAGCCTAGTGGGGGATATAACTTCTTATTCCCTGCAACCTCTTGCGATCTCGTCCCTACTTTATCGTTATTTTCATGGCAAGTGCTCATATGACCTCTTATCTTTGTTCCCTCTTCGTCAAACTTTCACGAAAAACACTCACCTAGCGGAAACAACTATAATTAAATTTACCCACACTTTATCTGTGCTGAAAACTAAACGTAGATTTCATGGTCAAAGCTTCTTTCTTAGAACTGCACGCCTCTGGAACTCCTTCCTGTCTTACCAGCTGCCTACAATTTGGTCCTCTTTAAGTCCAACTTAAACAGGTTCTTTATGAGCGGTCACCTTCAGTAACCCAATTTACAAGATGCCCACTATTAAGGATTACTACGATATCGTCTCTGATTACTATAAACTCATTAAGCCAAAGGATTGAGTGACCTCCGGGCCTTAATAAGTTGTGAGCTTTTTGTAAATAATACAAAAAATTGAACCCCCCCCCCAAAAAAAACAGAATCTTAACAGAAACATAAAACTATAGAATTCAGAACATAGATAAAGAAAAAACAAATTAAATTTACAAAAATAACAAAAAGAAGGAACAAAGAAAAAAACACGCTGCACTCTAACAGAGTGTAAAATAAAGCAGATAAAAAAATGGTACGGAAGCGGAATAAAGCAACAACATGGAGAAGAAACAAACACCAGCACATATTTTCTTTACGTACAACAACGCAATTAAAGAGATGAACACGAATGAGGAGTCCCGTATCTGATAAAGAGATGTACACATAGTTACATCGACTGGAAACTACAATTGTTTCCATTTTTCTTCAATTATCTACCGACCTCCATTTTCTCCGATCCATTGTATTCTCGTTTATCATTTATTATTGAACACCGAGCCGAAAACATGAACATTAATTCCATTAGCTCTCAGCCATACAAACAGAAACCACCACCACCACCACAATATGTACATCCGTAGAGTTATTAACTATCAATTAGATGCAGAGATCTATTCATAATTCATTTGTTTTCCTCGTAATTCATTTGTTTTCCATTAAATTCTCATCATAGAATATAGATACTGAAAGCAAATGCAACTAGATATGTAAACTTACAATATCTGATTAAAAGTCCACCTCTTTTTTTTAACTACGGCTTCGAAACCAACACAGTCTTCCCAACTGAGTTTTGAGTTAATCATACTGTGTATACCTAGAAGGTCAACCCTCACAGGTGTTGCCTTCCGGCTTTTGGAGGAACTAAGTTTATTATTTACTTCATGAAACGCCCATAGCATGGATTACCGACGGATCTACCAAGGCATATTCTTAAAATCCCAGATCCATCCTCAGTAGAGTGTACTGGCTTGGCTATCAAATCTTCTGGCCTTGTTTCACATCCCCCTTCTTTTGGAAGGATGTAAATACCTATTAACAATATCTTATAAGTGACATTGATTTATTATCAGAAACGAACTTAATATATAAGATGATCACTTTCCTTCAGAAAACTCAAGACTTCATCGATTGGGAAAGGAGGAAATATTAAACAGAAATAGAGACCGAGAAAGAGTATCAAATATAGTAAGTCCAATATTATCGGCAAAACCCCAACCTCTTCTAACGTAGTAATATTTTACCAATGTTCCTCCTTTGCGAATACTTCAAAAAATTTTTTTTATGAATTCAAAGGAGCTGTGCCCCTAGATATACATAAAAGGTGATTAACTCGACAGACAGCAAAACCTTCCTTTCGCAGTTAAGGTTTCTGGATACGGAAAAGCCTTCTAATCTCATATTTTTTCCTTGGATTGATAGTCGGTTGGAATACATTCTCTGCTTTCGTGCTTTCATATGTATACTAATTAACAGAAGTTATAATGTATATAATATAATGTCGGCACAAAAATCGCTGATCAATTAAATAGATGAAAAAGGAAAAAAATGTACTACCTGATTTTTTTAGGATCATTTATATTTCGAATTCGATGATTTTTTTGGTGATAAAAGAAGCCAGTAAAAACAAGAAAATAGTTGTAAGTGAAATCGTAAATATTTTACAAACTAATAACTTGTGATCAATTTAAAAAAAAAACCCTTCGAACAACTCGAAATACGTGGAAATTAAAAAAGAAATACTCCATGAAAAACTACAAAAATAATCGTGAAATCATAATATAGTTATTGTTGAATTGTCTCTCAATCTATCTCCGTTAAAACGTTTATCTCACTTGAACTTTCTCCCTATTCCTTTTATTCCCATTTAACCTTTATCCAGGTTAACCTTTATTCCTCCTAAGCTTCGCTCTCATTAACCTTTCCCTATTATTAACTTTAATCAATGTTGAATCGTTATTCAATTAAATGTGTCGTGATACCTAATCCATTCAATTTCTTTTTATAACAGATATTTTATCTTACTGCATAACTGAAATTCTCTCTAACATGGAACTGTGGCAAGTTGAGCAAATACGAGGGAGCAGAACACATAGAGAAGGTATGGAAATCTTGATATCCGAGTGAGGAAACTATTAGAACAAAATGTTTTCCAGAATTCAAACACGTTAACGGTGAGTTGTATGGTTCTGTCGTTTGCAGACGTGGTCGGGGTTTTGTAAATGCAGGTTGAACATAGGCTACATTTTCGCCAAAACACGTTCCCTTTACGTACGATTATAAATCATATGTCTTCTTGCAAATCACGACTCACGCCAAAAATCTAAATTCATCGATGAATTACGTAAAGATTTATATCCGAAATTTAGTGCAAATTGCTGAGTTCGACTTAAAAATTCGGGAATCCAAGAGGGTTCATATTAATGTGGTCGGATGTAATTTGAATCTCATTAATGATTAAGACCATAGCGTGAAAAAAAATACAAGTCTTTTGTTCATAATATTTTACTACTGGTTTTATGACAGCGTCTTATTAAATTCTTACCATATAGCTACATATCTATATTTTTTCAGCCTTAACGTTACAAAACTTTAGTTTTCAGGCCGAAAAAAAAATGGCGCTGCTTTTCACGTTTTCATATTAAAAATTGAGTAACCTTTCCAGTAATAAATGTTACATTGCTAAGTTCCCCAGTGATAGAAATTTTATACTATATTTTTATATACACTAGCAAAACATACAATAATGCACCATGTTTATTCTCTTCGGATGCAAGAATTGTAGATATTTTGTCATATTTCGTGTGCAAATAAAACGAAATTTATTAGTACGTGCGATATTTTTATGCGATCACTATAATGTATATTTGTATTTTAACGTATAATATACTATTTTGCTTACATTAACTGCATTTTTTACATATGAGTCGCCACCTATCAAGGCCCGAAGATCACTCGAGGATAAAACTTAACTGGTATACATTAGTGCATGGGATTATAGCGTAGTAATCGTAAGTAGTGGAAAGTTTGTAAATTGGATTATTAGGGGAACGGTTCATCAAGGATTTGTTTTCATTGGACTTGAAGACAACCAAATTGTAATCATCCGGAAAGCAGGTACAAGAAAGAGAGTGTCACAGGCGTGAAGTTCAAAGAAAGAAGCTTTGTTCATCGAATCTACGTTTAGGTTTAGGCACAGATAAAGAGTGTAGGAAACATTAGATACTGCTTGATAAAATCCTCTTGTCATTTAAACTTCACACATTTGTTAATTACTGATGACAATATGATTAAAAAACGTTAGAATATGAATCGTATTATTGCTAAATAAAATTAACACATTCAAAGTCGTTAATATAATTTCTGATCCAAAGCATAAGTTAATCAATACGTATTTTCATAGATTTTTTTGGTGATATTATTCTAAAATACATGAATGATAGATAAACAACATTTTTAAATTTTACAAAATCTGTGACTAGTTTCAATCTCTCAACAATAAATTTATGTACTGATTGAAATAATATAAAAGCATGTTCCATTTAGTTCAAATGAGCTGCGAATATCTTTTGGCAACTTATTTGCATTAAACAGACCACCCTTATTTACCCACGCTTGTGAGCCGTTCAATCACTGTCCGAGTCGTAAAAATACTTTAAAATAGAATTTGATTGTACTTTGTATAACCCGCAGCATAATAAAGAGAGGAACACGGACAAGTTAAGTAATCCTCATAATAAAGTGGCGCTCCACATTTACTTTTGGCGTAACAGCGTATTAAAGTAGAGCCATATAGTCATTCACGAGTATAAACACCCACTTAGGGAAGTAGTAGGCCACAAAACGAAAGCTGAATAACTTCGTCGGTTTTTGTTTACTCAAATCAGATCCCATATCATTTACTATGGCTGTAGCCTCTAAAATGTCCTGTTCGTTATAGAATTTAATCTAGTCGTGAGACATATGTTTGGGAGATTTTTCAGTCACCGCTACTCTCATGTTAATTCTTACACTGGCTTTTATTATGTGTCATGTCCTTATAGAAGTTTTCAATTACAGACTATTCGTGTAAGAATATGCGTATTATTTCGATCATTTTGACGATTAATGGAAATTTACTGGGAATGTAATTTAAAAAAAAAACTTATTTAATAGGAATTAATTCAAAGATATTAATATGAACTTTTAGTTATTCATACTGCTATATATTGTACATGTTAGCACGAGGAGTATTATTTTAAATTATAACCCATGTCCGTATATACTCCTTTGGCTAATTATAATTACAAAAATTAGTAAAACAAATAAGTTTATTGCAGATCAATGCAACTCTCTGTTTTTGTTTGTTAAATAATTATTATTTTATTCTAATCTGGGGGAGGGGCATTGCAAAGTTATAATGGATGACCCCCTCAATATTCTTGAAGTATATAATGTCGAACGCGGGAATATGCACGAATTTTCGAACGGTACGGAAGTTGTAAATCAATTACAAATATATAATGTATCGGCAAATACATCGTGTATACATGGGTTCAGCTCTGGAATCGATAATGGCGCATATATTCGTGGTCAGTTGAGGAAGCCTTCTCTCTGGAAACTGGGAGAATGTGTCTTAAGTTAGACTCTGATTAACCTCAATGATCTTGGAAAATATCATCACGTTACTTTATTTTAATTGTTTTTTTTTATTCTTTGTTCTTTTCCACCCATCTACAGAACGCGAGATAACTTTATTTTAATAATTTACATATTTTTCATTTTTCTTTTTTAATCGTAACTCTCTCCATACAGCTTTGACAAAGGAAGGGGTTAACCAATCAGCTGACACCCACTTAATTTTTTTTCTTTTTCTACTGTCCCTAAATTTTTTATGTGTTTAACGTATTTTACTTTTCATCACAAATAATAAAAGTCTTTCATTCGTGATCGCAATATTTTAATTTTGTAACCCCCAAAATCATATTATATATCTATATATATATATCTATATATATATATCTATATCTATCTATCTATCTATCTATCTATCTATCTATATATATATATATATATATATATATATATATATATATATATATATATATATATATATATGGCGATTAAGCTACACTGAATATTCTGCGTTTCATCCACTATAGGATTCGTCAGGCTTCTGCGCGAATTCTGTGGTTGCTTCTTGTTTTTATATATGTTGAGGATTTTAGTTAGCCAATTAGCTTTCTAGTATCCACCGCGCCCCTTCCAATCAGCCAATGTGCATGCATTTTATCGAACAAAGGATATTGTTTTAGAACTAGGTTAGTGGTTTAAGGTAGACGTTTTTCTTTTTTTATATATAAATATACCTATGTGTACACACATATATGCACATATATATACATATATATATACATATATGTGTGATCGTTTACATATATTCATGTTTATTTAATTTATGTATTTGTTTATTTTCTATTGTTATTGTTAGTTTTAAAGCTATTTTGTATCGCTATCCTAGAGTAAGTTTTATTTTGTGAACACAGTTGTTTGCTATTTCTCGTATACAGTTTAATAAATTTTGGGGTTCTTTAAAATACAGGATAGCAAATTTTTCATGGAGGCATAATTTACATGGGTCGTCTAAATGTCTGCATGTTGTAGCTTGTCTCATTATTTTGCATTCGACTACCGGCGAATGTCCGCTTTCTTTGAGTTCCCAGTATTTATTCGCTAGTGTTGTTTTTATACAGTGATATCCGAAGAACTTTTTAACGTTGCCCTAGAATTTGCCGAGGCATACACTGATATATCTTCAGAAGAAATCAACATCATTAAAAAATATAGAAAATCAGTTCTAATAAATAACAATAACCAATGGATAAAAACTAAAATGAAAAATTCGTTCGATTTGGCGATGGGTGTCAGAGACTCTGCAGAGACATCAGATCTTGTGGGATTATTCATTCTATATACTCTCACAAGCATATTCGATACTACGGATATCGGTCTATATAAAGATGACGGACGGATTACTAGTTCAAGAAATTTAAATACTTTTAACCGAAGTATATAAAAGCATCCAGATTTTAAACAAAAAATAATAAAAACTGCCTGAAGACGATTGCAAAGACACAGTGGACAGTACTTGCAAAAAACAAAAAACGAGAAAGAAAACATATAGGCCAAGACGACTATGGAACTTTCTTGCGCAGATTCAACCAAGAAATAAGAACTAAGATTCCAAAAATTGACAATATGCTGCCTAAATAAACATTATATATATATATATATATATATATATATATATATATATATAGAGAGAGAGAGAGAGAGAGATAGAGATAGATAGAGATATAGATATAGTCAGGTCATGTCATATGCTACTAGTATCATGTAACCCAGCACTACCTGCCTCCTGGTCGGGTCACCGGCGACTTAACTGATTACCCCACCAGACTTGTTTGGTGAAGAGGGTTGCTAGTCTCCCTGAAGGATTAAAAACAATACCTTCCAAAGGGCGAATGAACCATATTTTGGGGTCAACGGCCAACTAGCACCGTATGTGTTTGTGTATATATATATGTGTGTGTTGGGGTGGAGAGGGCTCCCGTAAGCCGTGGTGAAGGCAACCTTTCTAGGAGAAGCAAATCTCTGATTTGAAAAAAAAAACACATGTTGCTTGCTATCTTGCTTGTTGCTGGATCTCAACATTTTGAACAGAGAGAGAGAGAGAGAGAGAGAGAGAGAGAGAGAGAGAGAGTCAGCTGTCGTCCAAACCTAAGACTCTGTTACATCATTTGTTTATAGATACTCCCTTAGGCATTTTTCTATAAAAATGCTCCTGTGGCGTTGGAAAAGTTGTTACGTGTGGTGGCTTGAAATGCTGGAAGCATATAAAAATTGATCTCAATGACCGTCTTAAGTGTCATGCCAGCTCGAGTGAGTGAATTTACCAGCTCATGTCTGAGGGAGTGGCCCTCGTCTGACATGATGTTGCAATCATTATATATATATATATATATATATATATATATATATATATATTTAGCTATGGTCGAAATTATGGAGCACTTATAAAAAAACTTAGATAATTGTTTAAACCTACGCATTTAAAGGTTAAGAATTCTGCAGTGATAGTTGAGAGCAAATGTAAAATATTTAACAAAATATTGTAGTATTTATTTGTTTTTAAACGTCTTTTAAGTGTTTCAAGTGAGTTAATTCTAATATAAAAAATGATTCATTACCATACTAAAAGTTGTTTCTCGTTTTCTGGTATTTTTTTATTCCTCTTAGTTCTATGATAGTATATTTATTTGAACATTCCTCCAAAGAATAGCTTTTAGAGATAAAAACTTTCACATTGTTGTTTTAACTGATATACATTCTCTGGTAGGAATTGCACGAAAAAAAAGTAACAAGAACAAAAAAAGTTTACAACCGGCAGGGAGGACAGGTCTTTGACAAGAACATCCTTTGAAATAAGGGGGAAACTTCTTCAGAGCGTGCTGCTAAACTTAGGATGGATGTAAACAAAACATATCAGCTCGGACAGTGAGAAGCTTATTAGAAGGAGAATTAAAATGATGCTAACAAGTTTATAGACATACTTGTTTCAGGTCCCTAAAAAAGTAATTGAATGTTCAAAAAGAAAATAAACCCGAAAATTTGACACCTTATAATTGGGCTAAAATTGTTTCGTCTCACAAAGTAACTTTGTGGTAAGTTAACAGTTTTTATTTTCTAAACTTTGAAAGGAACAATTTAAATGTTTATGTGAATACTCATCCATAAAACTTATTTAAAGATTGTAACGAATTCTCATATTTTAATCAGATTTTAGGTATCCCTGAAACAGTTCATAAATGTCGTAGGAGGTGGGAGCTATTTCATCTTGATTGTGTTGTCCCAATTGCCCCAATTGTTAAATTTGTGAGAAGGAATCGTCATGGCTCGGAGCTTCATGGCTTTTATGGGCATAGGACTGCTTACACATGTGAAGGTAGAATGAATTCCACAGTTAATACTAACATGGTGGACCAGATTTACAAAACCTCTTCAAATAAAAATGCAACAATATAGCCAATAATAAGCAAAAATAAATAAAAACTGTTATAAAGGAAAAGTCAAGACATGCCAGATATTGTTTGCTGCTAAAATATATTTATTTATGCTTATTCAATTATTTTCAACCTTTACATACGTAAGGTTAAATCATAATTTTGATTTAGCATTGGTTCTCTATAATTTTGACCATGCTTATATATATATATATATATATATATATAACTACTTAATTTACTCACATGAAATTAATATACGAAAGTATAGATTTATGCGTAAACTTTAAGTATTTACTTAAAAAGTGCTCAATAAGTGGATAGAGCTAGTTAGTAAGTTATAAAATGTATATGGCGATTAAGCTACACTTAATATTCCGCGTTTTATCCACTCTAGGACTTTAGACTAGAGTTGATGAAACGCGGAATATTCAGTGTAGCTTAATCGCCATATACATTTTATAACTTACTATATATATATATATATATATATATATATATATATATATATATATATATACCGATTCACATATATATTTAACGATAAGACTAAAACCCATCACATCACGTCGCTACGAAGGATGGACCGCTTTTTCTGCACATATTAGATATTAAGAGGAGATTATTATAGAAAAAAATATTAATAATAATATATTAGATATTAAGAGGAGATTATACATAGATATATAATACCCGTTCACATACACTTTTCACGATA
>NC_136507.1:86445044-86495044 GCF_053919585.1 Euprymna scolopes
TTTATAAATAAATATATATTCAAATATTTATTTATATTGTTTAGTTTTATTGTTTGTTACTGTACATCAAACCTTGTTTTGTTATTAATGTCGAATGAAGCAACTTTTGAAAAAAAATTGTAATAGAGTTTCACAGTCTAAAAATAACATATGTTTTATTTTTTACATATGGTTTTGTAACACATGGTTTTCGTTAGTGGGTTCGTTAAATTCTTCTTTTCCTTAATTAAATTAAAACTTTCAAATAAAGGATATATAAAGTAGGATGCCTGAAAATAAGTATATAAGAGTACGAGCAATGATATTCTTGTAACTCGCTGTTGTAATAGCCTTTTTATTTATTCATGTGATATTAAAACAGTGTTTGGTGTTTTCTTTTCTTATTACAAATTATTGATCTAAAGTTATTTTCATAGTACTTACTAGCAAAACCTCTGCAAATTGCAAAGCGAACTCTTTCATATGAAATATATTGATTTTGTAAATGTTCAGCGTAAATGAAGACGCTCTGATATGATGTAGATATTTTGTTAAATCTGCAAAAACATTTATCTAAGCTAGTAGGAACTTGAGTTCCTTCGTACAGCTATAGTCGAAACTGAAACCAACACTTATGAAGGAGTCTTGGTAAAATTATTTATAAAAGAATAGATTACTGGAGTGCCTACAGCTATACTCGAAACCGAAACAAAAACTTATGAAGAACTCTTGGTAAAAGTATTTCTTTTTAAATAAATAACTTGTGTTCCATCAGCTGTTACCGAAACCAAAACCTTTGAAGAATTCTTGGTAAAAGTATTTATTAAAAGAAATAAAAAATAGATAATAATTAAACGCCAGTGACTCGGAATATATACGTGTCACACAAAATAAATAACACGCGCGCTATCTTATTGCTATATAAATACATTTTTCTGTCCTGGGTAAGTCAACAATTATTTCAAACTAAGGAAATACTTTTGCATGCAGATCTTTGTTTGCTACCTTGGTGTTCTTCCCATTTAAAAATATCTTAGTATTGCATTTTCCACTCGTGTCCGAGTAGAATATGTGTGATTACGTAATCTCTTTCATTGTATGAATGGTGTATTTTTTTTTTTTTTACTTTTACTATATATGAAGAGTGGCGTTATCTCTCATTTAATTAAGATTTTTTATCAGTAAGCATTGTCAATAATAATGAAAAAGCAATATAAATATGTGTAAATATACAGAAGCTCCCAGAGCTTTCCAGAACTTTGATAACAACATTCAAGTGTGTTCCAAAATATTAACATGTTGCATGACGCTCTCTAAAAAAATGTGGAAAGTTCTTTTTAATCTTTTTAAAACTGTGTCGTTATATTTTAACATTCACACCCAACACGTGTCTGAGATAGTCTACAAAAATACACAATAGAAAAATATTAGACTCATCATTTTTCTTACATGGGAGTCACCACTTATCAAGGCCGAAGGCCACTTAGGGATAAGGGTTATTGCGTGTACAGTAATCAGTGGGATAGTATTGTAGTAATCATTAGTATTGGGGGTTTTGATAGAGTGTCTTACTGAAGGGGGCGGTTTGTCAGGAGTTTGTTTATGTTGAACTTGAAGACGTCCAAGTTGTAGTCAGGTGGGAAACAGGCAAGCGGCAGAGAGTTCAACTGGCGTGCAGTTCTACGAAAGAAGCTTTGCTCATGGAATCTACGTTTGGATTTAGGCATAGATAAAAAGTGGGGAAAATTATTGACAGTAGTTTCATTCAGACGGGTGTTTCTCGTGAAAAATTGGCGATGGGGGGACGATGGAATGGATCTCAGACGAGCACTTGCCATGGAAATAGCGATAAAACAAAGACAGGCTCGCAACGTCTCTTCTCTGGGAGAGAAGTTGCAGGGAAGAGAAAAGGGCATCCCCCACTAAACCACGAAGTCTATTTTGTACTTTGTCAAGGCAGGGTAGGCTGTTTTTCACAGCTCCTGCCCAAATGTGGCAATAGTACTCCATCCTTTGACGTACTTGGCCTTTTTACAGATAGAGAATTGCACCAGTAGTGAGATATCTTTGTTTTAACAAAAAAACATTTATTATCTGTGATTTTCTACAACGTATTGCATAGTGTTTTAAAGGTATCCTCTCTGTGTCAAAAAGCGTGCATTAAGTTATTAATCCATCACCAGGCAACATGTACATCTTACGCTGGCAACAGCTTTTTAAGTTTTTGCCGCCTACGTGCATTCTAATCGATTTCCGGTCACGAGTGTTCTGTTTTATCTCCCCCTTTCTTTCCCTTCTCTTTCTCTGTTGTGATGTTACTTTGTCTACTGTTTGGCCATTTGCATATTTGTCATGCGGTAGTTCCTGCTGCTGCTGCTGCTGCTACAAGAGCTGCTGTATCCGTTACATATGTTCTGTGGTTAACATGATGTGTTAAACCTAATCAGCGTGATTCCAGTTTGCTAAATAAGTAACTATTGACCTAACTAGAGTTACCATAAATTTCAATCCGTAAATAGTTAAACAACGTAACGTTTCCTGATCTCATCTTCCTTCTAATACTGCCACCAATTTTACTGTCACTAGGATATCTGGCTGCTTCGCCAACTTAAGTAAATATATCTTTTGTTGTCCATTTATCTGAATGTATTGTTAATATTATCTATTTATCAACTTGTTCTCGATGTATATCTAAGTTTGTCACAGTTTAACTTTAGTAAGCGACAATTTTTTTAAAGTATTTCACTTATATATATCTGAATGGACTTGTTTGCGTATTGTTTATTGGATAGCAAGTATCGAACATGGATTTTATTTGTAAAATGAAACTACTTGTATGAAACTAATTTTTGAAAATGATTGCATTGTAGGTGAAATACTCTTCGATGGATTATAATACGTTTTACTGAATAATACAATATAAGACGCAATATTTATGACATGAAATTAAAATTTGAATATATTATAAATACATTTGCATTAAAATACGTAAAATTATAGTTCTAATCCAGATTGGGCGATTTTTATATTACGATAAAATTGTATTTTATGACAAATATTTAGTATAAAGGAAAATGAAAAAAGACCCAATAAGAAAAAATGCATCTAATGAAGCAGTAGACTTTACTGCGTAACTAGAAATTACGCCTACTTCATCTAATTAGATATTTTTGTGAGAGTCAGATAAGGTGAAAGTAATAAAGGAAATTCGGAAATCAAATGAAAGTACCTGTAAATGAACGGGGAGCTTATAATAGAATAATGTGTTAATAACTCTATGCTAACTGAATTCAATGCTTAAAACAATATTTATTGCATTAATCTATACATCTATAATACTGAAAATGTGTGTATGAGGACACGTCTTATTCAATATACTCAAAGATTTCTTGGTATACCCACATGAAATTTGGTATATACGATATTACGACACTTTTTTAATTTGCTTTCATCTTAAAAAAAACGGCTCCTAAGTGTTCAAAATTGCAATATTAGTATATAGGAGTGATCGGGTTTTTATCTGTTTACTAACTGCTTGACTAATGCGCATGCGTGAATATTTCACATGACAAACTAATTATGTTAAGAATAAGTTGGTTTGTAAACACTTTGATAAGGACGTGTCAAGCTGGTTTAATGGTAATCGTACTTGACTCACTGTCTTTAGGGTTGATTTAGATCTGAGCAGAAGAGTTTTTTTTTTAATTACAAGAAGTCAACGGTTGTTAAATAAACATAATACTCGTATGCACATGGCTTAGTTTCATTCCGTTTATTTGTCATTTATTTCTTCATGTTTAATGCCGGACAATGCACGGTACCCTTTCTAGTATATTTAATAAGTAGAACTCATGAAGAAGATATGATTTCTTGTAAGCCTAAGAGTAGTAGTTGAGGGGCAAAAATCAGAAGCTCACACTATTAATGCCGGTGTCCCTCAGGGGTCCATCCTTGGCCCAACTCTTTTCCTGATCTACATTAATGATCTTTCAAATCACATCCTTACATCATTTGTAGACATTTATGCTGACGACACTACCATTTATGGTACCACATCTAAGACAGTAAACGACCAAGTTCTCTCCAATTCTCCCTCCTCTGATCTTGAGTACGTAGTACTATGGGGAAAGGAGTGGCTGGTTACTTTTAATGCATCTAAAACAAAGTTTCTCTCTTTACATCATCAACATTCTAATCCACATCTGGCATCAATTGAAATGAATGGCTCTCGTCTTCAGGAGGCCTCAAATTTTGACAAGCTTCTGGGCTTGACCATTACTCCTGATCTTAAATGGAACACGTACATCAAATCTGTTTCCGAGGCCGCTGGAAAAATGGTGGGATCTTTCTATCGATCCGGTAAATATCTCACTGCTGATTCTATTCTCTATCTATATAAGAGCCAGGTACGTCCAAGGATGGAATACTGTTGCCACATCTGGGCAGGAGATGCTAGAAAGGACTTGTCCTGCCTTGATAGAGTTCAAAATAGACTTCGTAGCCTCGTAGGAGATGTCCTTTTCTCCTCCTTGCAACCTCTATCTCACAGAAGAGATGTTGCGAGTTTGTCTCTGATGTATCGTTATTTTCATGGAAAGTGTTCGACTGAGCTTCAATCTATGGTCCCCCCTCGCCAAACTTTCACAAGAAACACTCGTCTAGCTGTAAACACTATCAATAACCCCCCACTCTTTATCTATGCCTAAACCTAAACGTAGATTCCATGAACAAAGCTTCTTTCTTATAACTGCACGCCTGTGGAATTGTCTTCCGTTTTCCTGCTTTCCGGCTGACTACAATATGGTTGTGTTCAAGTCTAACGTAAATAAGTTCTTGATGAGCCGTTCCATATAAGTTATCAACTTTACCAAATTTTCATTACTAATGATTACTATAGTGTCCAATTTCTACTGTACACTCTTTAACTCTTATCCTTGAGTGGCCTCTTGGCCTTGATTATGTGGTGATGCCTATGTAAAAAAAAGCCGATCTCATTGTTTATTCTCACTGTAACGTTTTACAGCTATGGAAACACCTATATATTATGTGTTTGATGTAGGTCCTGCGCGGCATTTAATACAAATTTGGCCGATTAATTTACATTTTTATACATTTATACGAATATTTTAACTTTACCTTTAGAAAAAATTTTCCTGTATTCTTCAGTTTTCGAAAATATATGTAACTCTCTCATATATTATATTATATTTGTGTCTTGCTTATATTTTCTCTTATCTGGCCTGTGAAGGCACGCATTATAATATTAACTATGTTAAACGTCAGGTGGTTTTTTAAATTTATTTTATGTTTCTTTGATGTTCATTTTGCTTAATTTACTGTCGCAAAACAATACTTATATTAAGAAATATATGTGATTGCTCCATGGAGATATATATATATATATATATATAAATATATATATATATATATATATATATATATATATATATATATATATAACAGCAAACAGTTAATAAAACATGTTAAAAACACGTTGAAAAAGAGTTAAAAACATATTTCACCTGAAAAGGAAACACTTGATAAGTGGATAGTCCTTACCCTGCGGAGTTTCGAAGAAATACTTTTCTCCTCGTCAGAGGGTATGGAATTAGCAAAATGCTTGATCGGATTTTGTATACAAAAGTATTTGATGAAACAAGAAGTAAGCCAAAGATCTTACTTTATAGCAAAAAGTGTAGCAGAGGGTGTATGGTAAAGAAAAAGGTGATTACTCGTGAATGGATAGTCTGATGAAGGTAAATAATCCGATGACGGTATAATCCAAAAATATAACTCCAACAATGTTAATTGAGTTTCCATTTGCACAAGTAAAATCCAAGGAAATCACGTAATTGGAAGATGGTCCAACATAATCCAAAATGCCGAAATCCATGGAATAATTCTCAAATATGTACAAAGAAAAGAAAAGGAGAAAATTCCAAAAATATTAATAAAAGAAGCATAAGATATGCTTTTCACACGACTAGGCATAATATTATATATATATATATATATATATATATATATATATATATATATATTGTTTTAATAAAAACAAAGACAGCAAAGAATGGGTTGATAGCAACAAATAGTGTATTTCATCTTTAGTTACAATTGTTCTTGTAATTTTGTGGCTTACAGTTTAAGTAATCTCTTGTTGGCTTACACGTTATTTGTATATGGACGATTACTAAGTTTTCTATTAGATAAACCCAGTAGAATCCGCAATGCTATAAATAAAACTATGCCCACACACACACACACATATATATATATATATATATATATATATATATATATATATATATATATATATATATATACGCGAGAATAATAAATAAAGTATAACGTTTTGTAAGACTTTTTTGGATTCATGATGAGCAGATAACTTATTTTGTTTATATTTTATCTTTATATATATATATATATATATATATATATATATATATATATATATATATATATATATATATATGTGTGTGTGTGTGTATGTGTGTGCGTATAGTGCATTTGTTTTTCATTTGGTATTAAGACTCTGTCTTGGGGGCTTCTACTGGTCTAATTCAACTGATTGTTTTGTGCTACTCAGAATGGAATCGTGAAAATACAAGAAGACATTGCAACCTGAAAAATCGGATAAATAAGAAACATAAAAGTAATTGCCTTCTTATTTTTCTTTTTTGTTTTTCTTTTTGTAGACAAAATGTAAGTCGTTCAATTCATCGGAATTCCCCAACTGCTGCGCATTGTAGTTCAAAGACAAAGCTCAAACAAAGAGTAATCTATCGTGGATGTTGTTACGCAGTAACTTATAGTCGATGGATGTCTGTCAGAGATAAGCGTACATACATACAACTGTGCACGATCAAAATACCTGTATAATTCCATAAGCGGCGGGCGCGTGAATAAAATGGTAGATATCGCTATAATAATATATAAATTAGCGACAGAAATAAGAAGTAAATATAATCAAAATAAAAAAATGAAAATGGTCAATACGAATCACAGAAACAAACGAACGGAAAGTATAAAATGAGAAAAGCCAATAGCATAAAAAGAACTAAACCAGACAGCGGAACAAATTAATAATTAAACAATGAGATAATTTATTTAAAAAAGTATTAAATTGATAATTAAAAGTTTAAATGTGAAATAAGAAAGAAAAAATAAACATGGTACAATAGGAGAGAATTAGATAATACATAAAACTAACAAGAGTATTGACAGTGAGCTAATAGCAGCAGTAACGGTCGTCGTCGTCGTAGTAGTAGTAGTAGTAGTGAAGAATGCGAAGTAACCAAAATGTATTTGGCAACCTCGTAACTCTCTTTACCATTATTGTGTATTTTAGTCTTAACATTCCACGTGCGATTCTTCTACCTAAAGGGGAATCATTTTTCTTTTTTCAGAATCTGCCCATCTAAAACCTACCGTAACCAAGTTGTTGAGGAAGTAGTAGTATAATTGTAAGCCTTGCGTGGCTCTAAACCTCTAAATCAGATAGTTGATTAGATAAAAAAAAATACCGAGGTATGAAAATACTACTAAAACTGGGTAAGTGCCGAGATAGATTGGGGAAACCGCCGTTGAACGCGAATCAAGTTTGTGTAGTGATGGAAAAATATAAAAAATAATTGTAGAGAGTCTATGAGGATAGAAAGTGTGAATAGAAAAAAAACACTAATCAGATCTTCGCTGGATGAGTGCGAAAAGGATGTAAATTTCAGAGAGGCTTTGTGCCATCCAGATTCCAGGGAAGGAAAATTGTCTCTGCCAACGAGAAATCAATGGTAAACGACTGTTGCAACTTACTGAAAATGATTTACAAAGGTAAATGGAAGAAAAATCCGGCGCGACATGTCACTTAGAATCAAGTGAACACCATTGTTTTTCTTATATATATTTTGTTATGTTTTGCGTAAACACTCCAAGCGAGTTATAATAATGATGATGATAATAATGATAAGAAGAAGAAAAAGAAGAACAAGAACAAGAACAAGAAAATGCCAATTTAAACACAAGTTAAATAATATACATGAATAAATTAACCACTTCATGTACTTGAAAGACTTAAAACTTTTTGCAATAAATTAAAATAAAATCAGAGACGCTAATAAAAACAACCGGAATCTTCACTTAAGACGTCCGAATGGAATTCCTTATAGAAAATGTCCACTGCTGTCTATGTGACAAGGGATAGCAACAGACAAAGTGGAATATAGGTCATTAAATGAGGATGAAACCTACAAATATTTGGGAATTTTCGTAAGCATACAAGATCAAGCCAACATAAATAAAAGATAAAATTGAAATGAACACATCAGAAGAAAAAAGAAAACTCATGAAAACTGATTTATATAGTAGAACCCCCAAAACAGTTATAAACACATAAGCAGTGTCACTAGTAATAGATTCCGGAATATTTATATGCTTGACTCAAAGGGAACTGAAGCATCACGACCAGATGACCAGTGACAAGTGACAAGCAGTCAAAGCACAATGCTGACCGACTCTGTGTGAAAAAGAAAAGACGGGTAATAGGAATTGTTTGCATAGAAGAGTATATATATGGCACAAAATATGAATGACCTCAGCAAAGGACACTGAACATATAAGCAAGACAGAAAAACAAAAAATGAGATAAGAATTAATGAGAGAAGAAACAGTTACACTAGCAATCCATGAAGCTGACAGCAGATGATAGTGTCGAAAACACTTTTACATACGAAACTAATGAAATAGAAATTTAAAAATAGAAAATGGATCAGTAATAACAGTTGCATATGATAACGCAATTCAAACAAACCACATGAACGCAAATATCGAAAAAGATACAAGAAAACAACAAATGCAGACTCTAAAAATAGACGAAACAACAAACTACGCAATGAGCTAATGTAGCAAAGTAGACTAAAAATGAGACAAAATAGTCAAAGACAAATGACAAAAAACTGTTTACTGGGAATTATACGGACACCTTAATCTTGAACGCCCAGACAAACCATAAAAAAGAAACACCGGCGGCAATAGTTGAAAATGAAAATCACAATGCCCTATAGGACATAGCCCTATACAAGCAAGAAGACTAGATGTCATAATATATAACAAGAAGGAAACGTATTCTCAGATCGTAGATCTTCCCTTCCAGCCGATTCCAGCTTGAATGTCACAAACACAGAGAAGAGAACAAGTACGCAGAAATAGCCAAGAAGCTGAAAGGGATACGAATGTTGAAGAAAGTAAAGATAACAGCAATAATTTTGGGGGCAGTAACAGTAACTCGAAAAGAATGCGAAAGATTGGAGTCAGGATGATGGTTGAGAAAATTCAATGGATAAGAGTTATAAAAGCTGAACTATTAAAGAAAATCCTTGAATACAGAGACTACTATACATGCGTTAAAACACTGATAAAACACATAGAATCTAGAAGAAAAGTAGAGGAAAAATTGCGGGACACGACATGCCATATAAAAAACTTAATTGTATAATAGAAAGCCAATTTTTACCCCAAAACATGTGTCACTATTAGTTAGCACTACACTAAATAGTCATGAAGAGTTAAGGAAGATGGTAGTTAGAAAGCACTTAATCAGGCATCCACTTGATGATTGCAATTAAAACTGGAACCTTAGTAAAAATTAGCGGGACCAAAATTCTTGGGAAAACCAATGATCACCGGCATTAAGATATCTAATGGTAAACGGTTGTTGCCATGATGAATGTCACCTGGAAATTTTATTAAAATATGTGAGGAGTATTTGGATTAACACAAGGTATACACGAAGAGATATTCTTTAGACCACCTTCTGTGGAAAACTCATAGTCATTAATAATATCATTAATAATAATAATAATAATAATAATAATAATAATAATAATAACTTACAAGGTGACCTGGCGTTGGCCACGATCGAATGATGATAACCGAATATTTCACAGTCCCATATTTTATCGTCATTGAAATCGGTTAAGTCTTACATTTTTTTAATCAAATTGATTGATTACCTTCTTTAGTTAGTGCCAAAAATTGTTGCGCCAAGAGAAAAGTCCCACGCCTCCTCGCAGTTACTTTGTTCACAATATATTGTAGTCTCCTTGCACTGTGGAGAACTTACTACAGATTTTATGAAATTATTTTCATATATAATCGCTTGAATTAAAGTTGAAAATGAAAAAAGTTAAGTATTTTACCTCAATTGTGCTGTAAAGAGATACATTCATTTCAAACGCGTCCCTATCGTATCTAAGGACTAACTGTAGAGTTTAAATGTCGTTCCTCTGCCTTAAGTGATAATAAAACTTCTCAAAAGCAGTGATGATTAAAAGCTATGTAAAGTCTAGTCTTTGGTAAAATCGCTTGTTCCTTTTTTCATTGGACCATGTAATTATTGGAATACATTTTGATAAACACGTATATATCAACACGGCCAGGCACATAAAGTAATTTCCTGCCAGGTTTAATCAAAATTAGCCCAGTCGATTTGCGTCCATAGGGAACGAATTAACGAACACACAACCACACAATGTTCCTTTTGTATATTATAAATATCATTACTACTATTAGTATAGCTACTATTGCTACTACTACTACTACTACTTATAATAATAATAATAATAATAATAATAATAATAATAACAACAACAACAAATATACCACAACATGAATAGGTCCGGGATATGACCGTAAACTATAGCCGATGGTAAGGCACCAGCTTGCGGGCTTTGGGGAGTGTAGAGCCACCCGTTAATTGCCATTGCTCCCCGTCCACACTGCCCCTGAGTGGTAGTACCTATTAGGGTCCCCACTATGGGTTAACTAGAAACCAACTTGAACCAATATATATTCTATTAAAAGATTTTTCTTCAAAATAACTGGATTCGGCATTAAATTACCTGAAAAACGTTGATAAAACAAAACTAACCAACTAACAACATGAATAATCGGGGACTTCTTCCCGAGGAGCAAAAAGGATGAACAAAAGGAAAAACAGGACCATGATCTATTATATATAGATGAAAAGACTCTGAAGAAGGTAAAAGGAAGGAGAAAGAATTTAGCGATGGCATGGATCGACTACAAAATCATCAATGAAAATGTAATGAGAACGTGGAGACTGGAAGCGACAGCTGATGGACTACACATAACAGAAAGTAAAATATGGAAAAGTGCGCAAAACTAGTTATGAGAAAAGGAAAACTGAAGACGACGGACAGTATGGAACTACACAACCAAACGGAGATGTAGGCACAAAAGGAACCAAACGCCTACAAATACGTGCGAATTCTGGAAGTAAACGCCATCAAGGCAACAGAGATGAAAGAGAGTATTGAAAAGAATACCCCAGGAGAACCAGAAAACTTCCGAGAACTAAATTATATAGCATAACCCTAATAAAAGGTATAAATACATGGGAAGTATCACTAGTAAGTTACTCTGGACCGTTCATAGGGTGGATTAAAGAAAAGCTGAGGCAGCACAATCAGAAAACCAGGAAACTTATGGTCATGAACATTGTACTTCACAAAATGGGCGATTTTGACCGACTTTACATGAAAAGGAAAGACGACAGGAGAGGACTGATTTGTATAGAATATTGTGTGAATGACACAAAACAGGATTAGAAAAATATATAATGCATAACATTGATAGGATACTTATGGGAACGAGAGAATTCAAGAAAACAGAGGCATAAAGAACGGGCAGTTCTGACAGGTTGTATGTTTTGCCAGTCAAGCAGACCACAGAGTGAAGATCAAGGAAACGAAGAAAGAGAGCAAATACATGAACTTCCTTGAGAGCTCAAAGGGATCTGGAATCTAAAGAAAGTCAAGATAATGCTACTAATAGTAGGAGTGGTAGGAACGATAGCGAAAAACCTTTGGAAAATAATGAGAGAAATTGGAATTAGAGGGATGTCTGGGAAGATACAACGGATAATAATGAAAACTGCAGAAATATAAAAGAAAACGTTGGAATGCGGAGTCTAACACCACACATGGACTTCAGACACTAAATGGACATACAAAAACGGCTACAGATATAAAACACAATAAAATATCACATGGAATCATAGAAAACTGATACACTCTAATTTTAAGGTAGCCATATATGACTCTTCTTTTCGGACAGCCTATTTTTGTGTGTATATGCCACCATAAAGTGGCACTACACCAAATAAGGGAAGAGGGGCCAGCAGGATTGAAAAGCCGAGGAAAGAAAGCTGTAGTCAAACTTGCGCTGCATGAGTGTTAAGAAGAGTGAGAGCTTGTCACTCAAATTACCATGAACACCAATAGTTGCTGCCAACGAGAACACAATGGTAAGCGGGTGTTGTGATAACGGCAATTCGTCTGCAAATGTTATCGAAAGAGGTTGAGAGTACTAAAAATATGGAGAGACGTGTTGTTACCAAGACTGTATAACAACAAGTTGTTCTCCAAAAAATCTTTGATTATGTGTAATTACACCTAGTGAGTAAATAATAAGACTGATGAATATTTTTACATTATTAAATTGAAATTATAACGATACACAGACGCAAACGGTTGCTCTGCACCTGACTTTACATAAATACGTTGATAATTTCATACGTTTCAGAACATGATATCACATATAATGGTGGGTTAGGTAATCATATACAATCAATTGACGACATATCTTAATAAATACTTAGGTTATATGATTAGTGAAAATCTTTGTACCGGACATAGGCTGGAACAAAGAAGAGTTCAGGTGGATTCATTAGCAGATGATGAAATTAATAACGACGAACAATTCACTACACATAAATGATGATGCTGGCTGATTCTACAAAAGGAGAGATGGTAGTAGAGAACCGCTAATATATAAGTAAACTAAAATGAACACAAAACAGACTTGAAAGATAAATGCTAACCATCGCAGCAACATACACTGCGAAAAAAATTATATAGAAGATAGGGAGATAAGTGATCAAATGAGACAATAAAAATGGAAAATAAAACAACTTCTGTCATCATTTCTAAAAATGATAAGAGAAGGGACTCAGAAGAACACCTGGACAAGATTACAAAAAATATCTAAACAGAGTAACCGACTCCCAACTATTAGTTGCACATAAAATGTAGAATAGAACTGTTTCAAGCCAAAGATAGGCAAAGCCAAAGAGAAACTCAAAATATAGGCAAACAGACAAAATGATAAAAATACATAAATAAATATCGCAAACATGCCCGCGTCGAAAAATATAAAAAAATAGCCACAACCTGCCGATCAATATATTGCAGAGAAAAGCATTTTGGATACACGCGTAAATGGTTCAAACGCGAATTTGTAGCAGTACCGAAACAGGGCATCATAAAATCTTGTTTATTTCTAGATAACGTCGTCCCATCAAATCAGAAGGTGGATATAAAGCAGAGGGGAATGCGATTAAAATATATGAAATTACGAGTGAAATCAAAGGGTAATAGAGCATGGAGAAACCCATATAAAACGAATAATCGTAGGATCACCACGAGACAAAACCTCTATAACCGAAGAGTATTAATGGCACCGTGGGGAAACATTTATGCCGCCAAAACATTAATATTGCCAGCGAAAACAGTAAACGGCTGTTGCAATAAGGTAATACCATTAGAAATGGTAATTTAAAGTTTTGGGAAACACTAACATTCTTACGAAACGTGAAACCTCTGAGATCCCTATCGAATACTACTGGAAACTTTCAATTATCGCCACATGGCGATAGCCTTTCGGAAAACTTGATGAATAAATAACAAACCAAAAATAATAATGATCTATGTATTAATACGGTAGTAACTTTAACGGATGTAACTAAGTGTGTCACAGTGTTCAGGTTATAAATTATTTAATCAGGAGACACTCTGTTAAACGAAATAGAAAAATATAAGGTGATAACATACTACGAATATTTAATTAGTATATAAATACGCTAATTTAATGTTCGCAATATGGCATCACCTTCTCTCTTTTTTAAAATATTTTCTCCTGATCACCGTGATGTAACAAACTAACCTAAATGGAATACAAGGTCAGGCACAGCTGAGCGATTAGGGCAGTACACTGGGAGTTGTGCAAACAATTGCGTCTCGAACGCACAGACACATGGTACAAGGAAAAGCCAGCAACAGTAAATGAAAACGAAAATCACAAAATCCTATCGGGCATGGACATACACTAGGACAAACCCACCCAAGCAAGAAGACCGGATGTCGTAAAAATTAACAAGAAAGATAAGTCCTGCCGAATCGTAGACTTTGGTGTCCCAGTCGACCACAGGATAAATTTCAAAGAAAAGGAAAAACGGAGCAAATACACAGAGCTAGATAGAGAGTTGAAAGGGATATGGATGATGAAAAAATATCAAGATATCACCTAATATAGTAGAAGAACTAGGAAGAATTCTGAAAAACTTTAAGAAGAGAATGGGAGAAATTTTAATCAGAGGAATGGCTGGAAAAAATACAATGAAGAACAATATTGACCACATCTGAAATAGTAAGGAAAACTCTGGAATGTAGAGATTAATACATGAGCCACATGCGCGGGAGAGACGAGCTACTGCAGAGACAAAGCACGAAACATTACAGGAAACCAAGAACATTAAAGCTGCATATCTTTAAGTTATCTATTGTGATCGTCATTGCCCAGCCATTGCGCCGCCAAAGAATGATGTCAAATAGCCGAGAAGGCTCAATGAGGGCGGAAAGAGTGATGGGACAATCTCCATTGGCAAATGCCAAGAGAACTGGTTCCTTGGGAGAGCATAGTGCCACTCAAACTCCAGTAAAGTCGAATGATCGCTGCTAGAGAGAAATCAACGGTAAACGGCTTTTAAGATAATCCAAGTTAATTTCAAATCAAAAGAGCATAAGAGTGCTGGAAATTTGGAGAGACGTGTTGTCGTTCAGCTTCCGGGGAACACTACAAGTTGTTCTCAAAGAAAAATCCGTTATTACCTGTGTAAAAGCTTTTTATGAGCCAGTAATATACGTTGTTGTTATTATTATTATTATTACTATTATTATTTATTATTATTATTAGTAGTAGTAGTAGTAGTAGTAGTAGTAGTAGTAGTAGTAGTAGGGGTAGCAGTAGTTTTATTTATATAATAATAATAATAATAATAATAATAATAATAATAAACATGATAAGCTTAATAACACCTTAGACAACAAAACAAAATTGAGATAAGTGAAAAGCATATAACTACGAAGCACAAACGTGACATCATTTTAACAAAAAACTAACGTGTGTATGAAAACTGTATGCAAATTTTGAGGGGTGTGCAGAATTCCGTTTCGTTAAAAACAAAATGTAAATACTATGAAAACAACGTGTGCACAAACCGACGAGCACGTTAGGAAAACGATCTCATAAAGACGTGGTTGGCGTCCCAGCCGTAACAAAATATCACGGGTGGCTGGAGAATAAAAAATTAAGGTATTTTCTTTAAACCTGAAACGGCTAGTAGAAGTTGTTTCCTATTCTTTGACTTCTTTGCGACTGAGTCTACACCGTGTTGGGCCACGAATGTCTACATATTTATGCGTGTGTAATCGCGTACTACGTTATGAAAATATACACATAATTTACATAGAACCTTCAAATTGTGGAGGATTTTTTCAAATAAGTAAAATTAATTTTAGAAAATGCATGATAAAGACAATAAAGTTCTTAGAGATAAAGTTATTTCTTAATGATCCTACAAAAGAAAATATATATTTGAGCATTATCTTGAGAGATTAATTTCGGCTACTAAAAATCTTTGCAAAATAAAACTTTGGTAGATCGTGTGATTGGAAGAGGACTAATAATAATGCACACCACGCTAAATCCGACTTAAGATAATAATCTGGCATATGTAATCCAGAGAAGAGGTAAGAAGGCAGGTAAATGTTTAAAATTAGGTTGAAAATAAAATCGAATATTTTAAATAATATATAATTCGAGATAAATAGCTGTTCTTTAACACGCCATTAAAAATAAAATGCTGTCTAGATCGGGCCAACCTATAACAATTACACTTATTAAAAAAACAAAGTAAAGAGAAATAAAGTAAAAGAAGGGTAGTAATTCAAATTTAAAATATACAGAGCAACATTACTTTACTTTTGTAATTTGCATTTAAGCTACAACAAAAACTCACAAAAACAATCCATGTGAATTAAAATTAAAATAAATGTTAATCAATGCAATGTAATATCACAACGGAACACTCGACACGTTTTTATAAATTTTAACTGTAAAACTAATGAACACTTAGTCGTCGGAGAATGATCGAGAAAATATGAAATGCTGTATGTTTCGAACGTCACGGCCGGCAAAGCTGAATTCGGTAAGTTTTACCTGTATTAATCCTTTCAAAATATAGAGTGGAACGATAACATTGTTGCATTAGTAAAAACGGCATGATTTTATTGGCGTTTTATGAAAACCGGGTTTCTCTTTTTGTTGAATACCACCTACTAGTTGACCAGTTGTGTACAAATCAAACGAGCGATAGGAGCCGTCTATCATGTCTGAAATGACACAATGTTCAATGAACGATATCGGAGATGCGCCGATGTACAACACATGCTCGCTACTGATTCAAGTTATGTCAACAGGGTCATTGCTAGCCCTCTCAAAATGTATCGCTAGATTGTCATGAATAAAAGGCACGTGCCCAGAGTGATGACAACGAAGCTTCCAGCACGGTTATTATCTTTAGTGTCGTTTACACTAAAGGTCAAATCATGCAACCTCACATCTTCAAAGTCGACTTGAAAGTAAACACTAAAGTGTACATGTATCTGCTGAAGAGTGTGCTGATTGCCTGTGGTGCAATCAGGCGGCCGCTGGCAAACGCAGAGTGGTCAGCAGCAATCGGTCCCGGCCCGTATGTCTACAGAGACCCGGGGTTGGTTTCAGATAGAGTGGTACGACTTTGTACCCTTCTCTCACTGGCCATTTTCATTCCCCGGGTCTGAACCCACAGGAATACTTTGTTTGGTGATACGTCGAGAATATCACGAACATGACCCACCACAACACTTATACGCCGAGTATTCGCTGAGCTCCCTCCAGTGCTCGAGGAAAATGCATGTTCTAAATTCCAGACCTGTAGCTAGGCGATCATTGAGGCTCAAGGCTGTTACATTGAAGAGATGTACGCTCTGCTAGATAATCCAGATACCTGAATTGATTATTTCAATTAAAGTTTGAAAACAACACTGTAGTGCTGTTTTCTTTCGGAGAGACTTTTATCGTTCGACTCTTTAGGTTGCCCCGTTTTTATCATTAAAAAACAGATAAATAAAACATTGTTTATATTTCTGATAATAAAAATATATTTCTAATAATTTACGTAACTTCATTTGTTTTGTATGTTTTGGAGACGATTGGTTAAGACACATAATTTGCGTAATGCGTTTTACATAAGGTTCTTATTCTAAAAACAAAAGAAGAGCAAAGTAACAAAGAACAGGAAAGTATAAAGTGAAAAGCAAAAGAGAACACCTTGATGGTGAAAAGGTGTCAAAAGTAACAAGGACAGATACGGTGAAAGGAGTAAGTAAACCTAATTATATCACAGCAAACCTCACAGTTGTTTATACATAATACATTCAAATCTGATAGTCTTTAAATTGATGTTACTTAGAAAAAAATATCCAAAGATGTATGGCTGATCAAGGATAAGTTTTTAATCGAACTTTGTAAACGACAGTATTTATAAAATAGAGACAGCTGCAGAGGCACATCGTGTACAGTGTTAAATATCAAAGATTACACACCCTCTGCGTCTTAAATGTAAGACGTAAAAACTAATCTGAATACAGAACTTTAATAGTAGATTTCTTCCTCGAAATATAAATCAATAGGCCATTAATAAATTAAGCATTTCTTGGGGTTGGCAAAAAATTGAAGAAGACACGAAATATAGACAAAATAAATGAATACAAATAATTGTAAATTGGACAGAAAAGAGTTTCCCTAAACAGGCATCATCTAAAATATGGAACGATGTAAACATTTGAAATATTTATGAAAACCATAATAACAAGGTTACATCCATCAACCACTAGTAAATAGAAATGCACAGAAAAATATATAAACAATATTACACGAATGTAACAGAACTGCAACGGCCAATATAAATGTTTAAGAAAGAATTCAATAGATTGTGCAAACCTATCAATGTTTAAATAAACATGCGGTGGTATCAAAGAAAGTCGTCACGTAGGACTAAGCGGGATCGCAGGATCAGTTTTTTAGTTTATCATTCAGACTTTAAGTAAAAAATCACCCAAAGCGATTAAATTAAGAAAACCCGAATTGCCAATCAAATTTCAAAGTCAGCCAACATTTAGTATTCGTAAAAAATAACTGATCCTCAGAATTTATGAAAACGCAGAGTTTTTAAACAGTTTTTTTTCAAGCTGTAATTAAATGAGATATTTGAATTCTTATTACTGAACCCGAACACCGTTGATATGAATAAGAGCTCACTAATTAAGACACGCGATCTAACTAGTGAAATGTAATAAGTCTTATAGAGAAAAAGGAAACGGATAAGAGAAAAAAATAGAAAAAGTGATTGGCGAAAAAGTTTTACTAAAAGGAAGTATACAAACGCTGACAAAATTAAGAAATATAATGACCTTTAAATAACAAAGTAGATTAAGATGTTGATGAACGAAAGGATGCAAAAAAATAGAAAAATTGTGAACTTGAAAAGTGAATACTCAATTACCATTATTATCTTGAGTAATAATAATAATAATAATAATAATAATAATGATGAGAAGATGTCTCCAAATATCATATTAACGTAGCACTAGAAGAACACTAACCGAAAGAAAGATAATGAAAATAAAAAATAGAAAAAAAACGAAAAAAAAACGGAAGTGTGACGTTGAACAAGTAGTAGAAGAAAACTGCTGTAAAAAATGGCAGTTTTCTTTTAATAAGAAGGGACGCTGCTTATGAAGGCCCCAATGCCACTAAAGGATACGGGTTAATAAGCGTTATTTAGGTGAGTGAAAAAATGATTGTCGGTTTTGATCTAACTTGTGTAGTGTCCGTTTCATTCATAGCACGGTTCAACATGAACTTTATGTTAAATTTGAGAACAACTGTGAAAACACCCCCGTGGTATTGTGTTCCACAGAAAATCATGTCATGGAAACATACTCTGCCTATAGAAATTAGGTTTATTTACAGGCATTGTTAGATAACAAAGGGAAATGCTTAGCAGTGGTTGGGGGTCCCTGCTCCGAATAAAATCCTGGTGTATTACATGCCTCAAAAATATCAATAAAACAGGAGTAAACTCAGACCATCTTGTCTGTGAAGAAAATCGCAGTAGAGTAGTGAATAGTTTGTGCCGATTTTGAAGTCCGCCAAGGCAGGAAATGAATAAGGAGGAGTAAAAAGCAAAGAAAAATAAATAGATGAATAATGTGAAGAAATTAGAACAACAGAATAACCAAGGATTGTAAGAGAGAGAGAATATTTAATTTTATTTTAAAATTGATGAATGCTATCCATTGAGATATGCATTAAAAAAATAAAGTATTTTTTTAATGTTGTGCCAAGATTTCAAATCTCAGAAAACGTGCTTGAATTTCTCAACAGATTTTTCTACTCGGGCATTTCTTGCGTAATTTTTCATACTTTATGTTTTGCTTGTTTTAACTCGGATTTCTTTAATTTAATTTTGCTAATGATTTTTCCTTGTTCAAATTCAAAAAATGATTCAGAAAATGGTTTAAATTATAATCACATCTGAAAATTGAGCAGTTTAAAATTAAAAAAAGAATAAATAACATATTTCTATTAAAAATTAGGTGTTTGGCAATGCATTGGGTTGCCGTAATTTTTTCACATTTCCGGGATTAACATAAAATGATTTGACTTTTAAAATAGTAAATGTTAGATTTAAATTTCTGAAAATATAATCGGACGAACCCAAATGTACATGATGTGTGTAAGAAAAACTCGTTTCATTGAATTTAACATAATTAGATTCTACAAAAAAGTATATACATGCTAGTAACTTTTACGGCTTAAACTAACACAAAATTAGCTACAAATTTAATTTAAAAAAAATGTGCATATCTCCGGAAATAAGGTTGGTTAGTTGTTTTTTGTATTACCGATATCAACCCTTTTCAAGTTATTTAATGCCGAATTCAGTTATTTTGAAGAACTATTTTTTTAGATAGAATATTTTTTTTTCAAGCCGGGTTATATTTAACTCATAGTTGGGACGATATAAAGTATTACCACTTCGGGGTAGAGGAGAACTAGGAGCAATGACAATTAAAGGGTGACGACACACTCCCCAAAGCCCGCAAGCTGGGGCCTCACCATCAGCTATAGTCTAAGGTCATATCCAGGAACACAGATAAACTATAATTGGTAATAACTTAAACGCAGATATGTAAATCAAAAACAGATAAGGACACAACACCTTGTGTTAATGTCGAAAGATTATTTTGATTAGAGTTGTTTTGAACGTAATGCATTATTTCTACCAAATAAGTTCCTTGCGAGTTTTCTTGCGAGTGTTCTTGTTTGTATGATTTGTTTAGACTTGCTTTTTTGCATAACGGATTCATACTACCTTAAATATACAGCATGTTTTATTGCATCAGGATAAAACAGTAAATACAAATAGGAGAAAAACGGGAACGTTTTTATTCAGTGAATCTATTATTTTGATTTTTATAGGGCGTTTTTCGCAATCCAATCTATTGATTTAGTAATATTGTTACGTGTTTTTCTAAGGATATGAACCCACAACATTTTTTTTTTGTAAATATTAGAAATTTTATTTCAAGTGTCGACCGCACTGAGGATAGAAACTTCAACCTTCAGAATCAATTAACTACGCCACGGATACTACAGAATATTCCTGACTTTTTTAAAGGTATACCTTAACACCTAATACCTAGATATTCTTATGAATAGCTTTACACATGTATAAAACCTTTGATTGTAAGTTAGTCGTTCTTATCAATATATTGCAATCAACTCTATCAACTATCAATTTCAAAGGTTGTAACATTACTATTAAGAAAGTCTATTCACTTGGAAATATTATCTGTATGCTTGTTTTATGTAAAAAAAATCAGTTCCTGAATTGTTATCTGAGGTTTATTATTGGCGTAGTTAATTGCTTTGGAATGTTGACGTTTATATCCTCAATGCGATCAACACTCAAAATATAATTACTAAAAATTATGACTTCCCCTCAGTCATGGACAGCGGACCGAGATTATGCGTCCACCTAAATTAAATAAATAATTGCAGTTGCAGTTCCGAGCAGATTTTCAAGTTCAACTTGAAGATTCCAGAGTTCGAGAGAAAGACTCCCAAAGTTAGACAAGATATACTTTAAGAAGACCAGGACTTATATCGGCATTTGCGTTAGGAAAGTAACCCTTAAGATGAGAAAACTACTCTCAAGAATGTAACTACCACGAATCCTCATTTACAAAATTCAGAAAAAGAGAAATTATGTGCCAAATTAGACGTTTGCATATTATTTGGCACATAAAAGAATGCGACATAAAAATTATTTAAAAGACGAATGGCTAA
This sequence comes from Euprymna scolopes, assembly GCF_053919585.1. Taxonomy (NCBI): domain Eukaryota; kingdom Metazoa; phylum Mollusca; class Cephalopoda; order Sepiida; family Sepiolidae; genus Euprymna; species Euprymna scolopes. Next base: position 86,466,615 of record NC_136507.1, read on the forward strand.
ATATCTTTACATTAATCTCAACCCTAATTTAATCACATAAATCATAGTATATTTATTTATATTTTTATTCAGAGGTCATACACTAATAGCTATTTTAAAGTTAACAATATGCCTTCTCTGGTAATACTAAATCACGTCTGTTTTAGACGTCCGGTAAAAAGAAATACTTCTAGACTTAGCCCATCAGAAAAGATTTAGTTTTGTAAGACTAGTGAAAACTGTATTTAAAACAATCGAAGAGATACATATTAAAAGTTACGCATTTTTCGTTTTTGTAGTGTTTTATGCTTCCATGACAGAAGAACGAAAACATAGTAGATACCAAAATTAAATTTAGTTGTAAAAATACAGCAAAACGGTGAAATGAAAATTGAGGGCAAGTCACGGGCCGATAGTTACAGCTATGGGCATGATACCCATGTATTTTTATTGAGCATTAATTATTAAATCCTAAAATAAAGTACACATAAATAAAAGAATAAATGTGCCTTTCTAATATACACGATGTTTACATAATTTTATTTAATAACCAAGAAATACTCGAAAAAACTTTGCGAAAGACACGCCCGAAGTCTTAGCATGCATGCACTAATTCTCAGGCAGGCAAATATGTATTGTTAATTTTGATTATTTTACAGGTTTATATATTCTATTACAAGGTGGTCACCACTTATCAAGGCCCGGAGCTACTCAGGGATAAGGGTTATTGTAAGTACAGTACGTTAGTGTAGATATTTAAAGTGTCTACTTAAGGGGGCGGTTCATTAGGAATTTGTTATGTTGGACTTGAAGACATCCAAGTTGTAGTCAGGAGGGACACAGGCACACGGAACAGAGTTCCACAGGTGTGCAGTTCTAAGAAAGAAGCTTTGTTCATGGAATCTGTTTTAATTTATGCAAAACGTAAAAATATTCGTGAAAATGTTTGAAATGGACATGGTTTAAAAAGGTAGATATACGTTACAATCTATATATCTATAAAAGTTAACGTGTCTGTGTGTCTGTCTGTGTGTCTGTCTGTGTGTCTGTCTACGTGTCTGTGTACATTTCCCTACGCAATAACTCTGTCAATTTCAAGTCTACAGACCCCAAATTTGATATACATGGTACTGAGATTTAGGAACATCGATATGATCCGTTTTCGGCCCGAAATTTTACTGCTAAGGGGTCAAAGTTCAACGATTTGACCTTTGAGAACTCTACCATACTGCTCCGACAATTTTCGTTATAAACACTTGACATTTTAGATATAGGTTCCGTTAACATGGATCTAACTTAAGAACTTGAGTTGAGACCAACACAATTAATGTAAAGGGGTCATAATAGGGGTCAACATTTTAAAAAATTGACCTCTGCGGTCTCTACCAAATTACTCAGACAATTTCTGGTCTAAACATTTGAGATTTTACATAAAGTGTATTCAGAGATAGGGCAAGCTTTTTAATTGGTTTGGGTCGAAAACTTTTAGTTACCAATATATAAATGTATGTATGTATGTATGCCTGCATGAAACTTTCGACAGAATCGACAGATTTTTACAAGGTCATTATCGTTTTGTAAGTTCTATCTTTCATACGACAAATATAGAAAAAATGACTAAAAATATTAATATATTCATCTTCAACCGGCCACTTTTCTACAGGGGAGTTCGCTTTTTTCGCCGATATTTTGGAAAGACACCCACTACTTTCGATTGTCTAGCCTTAATTAAAACCTACGTAATTTCCGGCTTGGCGGTGGTTGTAACAGAAAAGACGTCAGGTTTTTACCCCATTTTTCCTCCTTCACGGTACGGGTTCGAGCCTGCCTTCCTACTACCACTTTTTTTGCTCGACACACACACATCCAAACTTCCGGGCAACGCCGTGCTGAAATGCTCGTACATTATAAAATACGCCCACATAATAATATTTATTTTTATTCGCGTACATCTAAAAAGTCAGCAAAATGCCACAATGTGTGAACCCTTTGCAGACTCCTGGTATAGAGTAATATAATTTAATATAGAAATGTAAAATAACAACACCAGATTTCATGAGAAAGTGTGCATTTTTTAACCTATAGTTATTGTGTATCGGTAGAATTTAATACACAAGTCAAGCATATTAACTGGTTGCAATACAAAAACAACCACGTTTTTGCAGCACAATTTGTCCGTAACATCTATGGATATTTCTTTCAATCAAACACTGCAATCTACGCGCAATCTTCCTATCAACTTTATATCATGTCACATAATAACAAATATATGCTATTCTAAAAATTATTGAAGGGTTATTTAAGTAAGGTTCATTCATGTTTACCTATAAATACGCCATTTCCGTTTAGGATTATATTATCTCCACATACCAAACGGCTTATCGACATATTACTCGTGCCCTATTATCAATTATGCATTACGAGATGCCTCCAATAATTTTCTAGACTTTTCTGTACAGGCATTTAAAATTGCCGTAGACTTCTAAAAATCCAGTATGTTATGGCCATCCGTATTATTTGATTACTGACCAATTTTTATGATTGGAGGTCCACATGAAGACCTACAACACAAGTAGGAATAAACAATACTAAATCCTAGTTGTCACAGCTAGTTAATTTCAAAAAAGTCGATCTGGATGTGAGGACACTTTAGAAGAACGATATGCAATAGAATTGTTTTTAAAACTTTGAACAACGCAACAAAAATGTATGGAAGGCTTCAGAATTTTTTTTGACTATTTTGCATGTATCATGCATCAATTTCCCAAGTTGCATAAGAGATTCGAGGAAAGCAGTGAGTTGGTGAGGTATGATGGTGGGCATGAGAGTAGTAAGGAAGTCAGAACACTAGAGCTTATTGACCAAATAAAGAATACATACAGACAATAAGTACACAGTGCCAGTGTTGAACTATACACACAATTATTCGCGAGGAACTGAATATGCTGAAGATTTGCTCGAAGTTTTTTTCCAGAAGAATGCAGTTCACAAATCCATCTTTGTCACATATTATTTTACCATGGTGGTCATCAAAACAATTCCTTACTCCGGCTATAGACTTTGCTTGCTTCGTGTGCCATTTGTTTATAATTCAAAGAAAACCTTAGAGGAAGTCGTTATAAGACAATTGAGATGTTAGAAGGTGATGAGGGTTATTGAATCACTCACACTAGTAGTAGCTTGAACGGTACAAAAAGTGTATTGAAGCCGGAGGAGATTACTCCAGAGGAGACTAAAGTATCCTATCAATAAATATCTCCATACAAAATTAGTCTGGAAACTTACTGAAGGCACATATATATATATATATATATATATATATCAATGAAGTCATATATCTATCTATCTATCTATCTATCTATCGAAAATGTAATTCAAAGAATAAGAAGAATTGAATGTGAAGTTATCCGATGCTGATCTATCGATCACTTTATTAAGGATATGCCGATGGGTACTTTGTCAGTGCACAGCTTTTTCTTCTGTTACATACTATTTTATTATTCAACTAGCTGGGGTACCCGGCGTTGCCCGAGTGTTTGTTTCCGGGACAGGGGGGGAGTTTTAAAAAATGTCATGGTAGGTACGTAGGAAGGATCAAACCCGGAGTCATGAGTAAAAGTAGGAAAATAAAGTGTGAAAAAAAACAAAAAAAAAACATCTGCAACGTTAACAGTTCGGCCACCAAGAAAAGTCCATTCCAGTTGTTTAGGAAAAAAAAACGACTACGGTAGGTCGGCGCGAACGTGAAAATATAATGTGAATTGTCCAGCACGCTAACCACTACGCCACAGAGCACTGCAGCTTAGTTTAGTGATTTTAAATAACTTCACATGAAAGAACTACGAAGCCAAACCGGTGTTCTCTTTTCAACTGTTCCTTGTGAACGATCCCCAAACGGTGTTAAGTGGTGGCAGGGGGAGGAGGAATTTATTAGAGAGAAAATATTTTACCACTTCCATTGATCTTAACCGATTTTGGCCGTGACTTCTCAGCAGAAAAAGTATAGAAATCTAAGATTATCGAGGAATTTGAGAAATAATAAGCCTATAACACACCTCAGATATTGTTCTGCCGTTTGTGCATATTATATTTGCATGAAATATCTTGATTTTTAATCCTATTAATGTCAAAATCAGACGGGAAAAAATGAGTTCATTTTATTTATATAGATAGAAGAGAAGAGATAGGGAAGAGAAGAGAAGATAAATAAACAGGTATGTAAATATACAATAGAGTTGCCTTTATTATTATCATGTGCTGTTCTATTATTGTAATATAGTCCCTTAATACTTCATAGCAGATTTTAGCACGAACGCATCGTACAATTAAAAAAAAACTTAAAGAAGGCATGTATCAGAATATATTCAAATATTTTTACAAGTGCATGGTATGGACACAGATTACGATTTATTTAACTAATGACTCAAAAACGATTACAACTTTGTTTTATAAACTATTAGCGGGGGTACACGGCGTTGCCTGGGTATGGGGAGGTGTGCGGCGTTAGCAGCTAAAATATTATAACTTTTTTTTTAAATCGGAAACACAAAAACAGCGAACGCTATACAAAATAAAGAATAAGCGAACGAAAAAGAAATTGCATAAACAACTTTGTTAAAATGTTAAAACGTCTTCTAAAAAATCAGAAAAAAACAACAAAACAGCGAAAGTGATGGAAAAATATTTTTAAAAGCGAACGAAACAAATGACATAAATGATCCTGATTCAATATTAAAAAAAATAACCATCGAAAAAACTTATATCTGATATCTCATCTCCAACGTGCAATATTAAGATAACGACACTGCTACTATAACGACTGGTCTATGATCGCGTGAACGAAGTTCGTTTTTTTTATATTTAAGCTAATTTAAGACAGCATTTTTTTGCGCATGCGTGTTTGGTTAAATTTTCTTGAAGGAACGATTTTTTGCTACTCCGCCCTGTAGAAAAGTAGCAAACTGTGGGTGAAGGAATTAATGTTTTTAGTCAATTTGGAGATATTTATCGTCCGAAGAGTCAAACGTCAAAACGATTCCGATATCGTGAAATCTGTCGCGTCTATCGATTGTTTTAGGCAGACATACAAACATACATTTAAATAGGTTTTTGCCCTTTATATTAGAGATCGACATAAAAATGTAACGAAGGGGTATTCATAATTGTAAAAAGAGTTCGTTCTCATGTTTAGGTTCATACTGGCAAGTAAGGATAGTGCATAAACAGATTAGAAAAATGAATTACACACACGGATATCTAAGAAAACTCACAATGTACACAGTAATCAGACGTGGAAGTGAAACACAAATGTTGTCGAGAATACTTTTTTTTTTTTTTTTTTTTTTTTTTATTACATTTTCACCCCAAACAAGGCAAATTGCCACTTTGGTGTAGGGGGCTACTATCAGGGGCAACAACTACTGGGGTACTATGTAGGGATTTGGGCAGCAAGGTGTCGGTTCACGTTACACTTGAACTTCTGCACGTCAGTACTGTTGGGGAAGCAGGGACCTGGAATGGAATTCCAGAGTCTTGCGGTTCTGGGGAAGAAACTATTGGAGTAAAAAGATCTTTTACATCTAGGGACCTCTACAGTGTGGGGGTGGGATCTAGTAGCCTGTCGGGTTTGTCGAGGGTGCTCGCGTCGTGGGGGCACAAGTGATTGCAGTTCATCAGAGCATTCACCACTAAAATACTTGTAGAACAGGCAGAGGGATGCAACATTTCGTCGATGGGACAGAGGCTGAAGCTTAGATGCCAGTTCAGGGCCTATCAGATTTGCGACTCTCTTTTGAACCTTGTCAAGGAGCGAGAGACTAGTAGCAGATGCACCAGCCCAGATGTGGCAGCAATACTCCATACATGGGCGAATGGTGGCCTTATAGAGGTACAGGATACTTTCGGGTGTTAGTAGTTTTCTAGCACGGTAGAGAGAGCCCACCTTTCTTGCAGCGGCCCTGGCAATGCCTTCAATGTAATTGTTCCAACTCATGTTTCCTGTGAACGTTAGGCTTCCTTAAATGACGAATTTGCTGGGTATTGTGTTCCATACTGCTGACATATTAATCTTTCAAACAAGTTTTAGACACATAGAAACAATCAGAATACTTGATAATTTTAATAAACCTTAAAGGAAAATACTGACAACTTACAGAATAAGACTCTAAAAATATAATAGTTTCATGTAGACAGGAAGAATCACCCCATACGTGGTATAATAGATTAATAGAAAAAATATTTGTATGAGATTTTATGCCAAAATATTTTAAATAAATGATAAAAATTAACAATGTTATTTTATAATAATTTTCATTTGTGATTGCCTATTACATAATATACAGTAAGAAAAGTAATTATGAACTGAATATTTTAATAACTATTTGCAAGTTTTCTTAGTAAAAATGTAATAACTTATAAACAAAAAATACACATCATTTATTTTGTCAATCGAAGTACATGCATATGTAAATATAGTTTTATTCACGTTATTCGCATCTAATATCACTTATATATTATTATGAATTTTGAAGAAAGCTTTAGGCGTAAGTGCGATATCCAATTAAAATTCATTTTATACCAAAACCTGAAGAGATTATAGAAACGTTCAGTTAATATGATCTATTATATTTTTATATGATTTCTTTCATTTATATGAGAAACTAGATAATAAATATGCCTCAGTGTGTGTTATGCTGTAAGTAATTTTAGAGTTTAAGTGATATCTTAAATAGAGTAATCCTTTTTTTATTGGAGAATTGAACACCCCTTAATGAGACACGAGGAAACACCAATATTTTAATTACAATTTCTCTTAAAAACATTAAGTTTAACCATTTGCTAGACCCAACTTAATATAAAGGTGTTGATCAGTATCGACATAATGTATTGAATAAACGTGTATAATAATTATATGATGATGTTGATCTTCCTAACAGAGCAGACAGTTTTGTGTCTGGAATTTATATTACTTTATGTTCGATTAGCATTCTTTTAAATCAATTCACGAAGTGTTTAACATTTTCTGCACACATACAGATATAAACAGTGTATTAAGGCCGAATTAAATGGTTTTGTTTACATACATATATTAACATGAGTGTTGCATGCTGCAGCTACATTCGACGGTTTGTATACTATGGCATACGGGAATATCTTCACGTACGGAGTTTAAAACATATTTAAACATTCTGGGTAAAAAAACTTGGAGAGACAAAACAGTTTTCTGAGATAACAACAGATAGTATCATATGGAGTGATCTGTAGAGTTGGTTGGTTGTTTTTCTTTTACGGCATATCAACTCTTTTCAGGTTAATTAATGCCGAATACAGTTATTTTGAAGAAAAAAAAATTAATAGAATATATTTTTTGTTTCTATTCGGTTTCTACTTAACCCATAGTTTGGACCCTAACAGGCACTACCACTCCGGATCAGAGTATACCAGGGAGCAATGGAAATTTTAGGGCGGCTCCACATTTCCAAAAGCCCGCAAGCTGGGGTCTCACCATCGAATATATTTTAACGTCATATCCAGGACCAGATCTATAGAGAAAAAATGTATATGGAAGGTGAGAAATGGTGTAATTCGAGGTCGGTAACCTACAGCTCACAGGCTGGATACGGCAGGTTTAGACATTTTAATCGGCCCGCGAGCCTTATTACGAATAATTCTGCTTTAAGACGGGGGATTCCTCTTGAAAAGGATTTCGAATTCAATACAAATTTGCGGTTATCTTTTTCTAGCTCCACAGCCAAATTTCTATACTGTGGCTACAAGAAAACATGATTGAAACCTAATACCCTCCATTTAATCGTAAAAAAAAAAAATAAACAACTCAGCAAAACACAAACTGAAAGCCTATTTGACTACCGAGCGACAGCCGGCGATAGTCGGCTACAGACATTACGCGGCGATAGCTTCAAAGGTTCGGAGTAGCGACTTCTTATCTATCTCTTTTACATCGAAATCCCATCGCTTATCTCTGCCACCTACTGGAGAGAAAGATGAAGTATGAATAATAAGTTACATTTTTATAAAGCGAAAAGGCGAAAATATGGCAAATACAATGGCCAGCTGTAGAATTTCATCACGGATTGCTGATAAAAATGCGAACATTTACAGATGCCGGCTTCGAATATTGTTTCTAAGGAAACAACTTCTTTAATTGAAACTATCAATTTTTCTCCACGGACGGTCACGAGGCGTATTGGAAAAACGTGAGCAAATGTTAAAATCGAATAATGTATTAATGCTGTAAATATTTTTTCATTGTCGTCGATGAGTGAACAAACTCAAGTGACACTGCGCAACTTGCAATCTTTGCGCGAGGACTGACTTATACTTGTCATGCTTTCGAAAACTGTATTCGATTAATTTCGACCGAATCAGACATTTTGGAAACTTTGTTTTAAATGACTACACAAATTATATGTTATTCCTCACCAAATTATTTGTATCACAACTGATGCTGTGCCCGCAATAGCAATGGTAGGAAAAATAGTTTTGTTAGACTACAAGAGTAAAATATTGAAAGCTTTTAAATCACTCATAAACCCATTTATTCCATTGCATTATTCATCTGCGTGTGATCTGTTTATGGGTTAAGAAGGTTATGAATGTAACCATGGAAATTGTTAATCCGATTCCGACTTTGTGAACTGAATCATCCATAATTCAACCAATTATTGTTTGATTCCAAGGCTTACTGAGCTTGCGTGCCTCTGTGATGTATGCTGGTTTAGAAAGACGATGTAAAAGCGACTATTTTCCTTACATAATGATGATATTTCTCGAAACACCTATGGATTGTTCACATTTTCCGGATTCTGACTAGCTCGCAACTGTGGCATTCATTGTGGATATAATGCCTCATTTGAATTATTTCATTTTTCTACTTCAAAGTTAAATCCATCTTCAAAAATTCTGAAGGGACTTTTCCCCCGGCCCGTAATAAGTTATAAGACTATCCGGCCTGCGATTTGAATAGGTTTGCCGGTCCCTAGACACTGTAATTACTATATTTTCACTCAATTAACTGTAGACATGTGTTGGAAAATAGGACAGAAGAATTGTCATTGATGTACTTTAAGAGAAACTTTACTGATTACGGTTTTAAAGAATAAAATGTTTCAGTAAGCACTTGAGAAAAAAAGTAAATTAATAATATACATTTTATAGCTGGGTTTATTTGAACTGATGAGACGTGTTAAACAGAATTTATAATGAATCACCACCATGATTATAAGTTAATAATAATATTATAATTAATAATAATATTATAAGTTAATAATAATATGAAATATATAATTATGAAAAACCTCGCTACAAATATAACCAGGCGTAATATTAAACTAATTCGGTATTCTCTAGTTCATAACGAGATGCATCAAATTGTATACTTTGTGTTTAATGGTGGAGGGTGCCTTAGACAGACTTTGTAGAATACCAGTGAATGTGACTGTTTTAAGTTGCCACTTAGTGTCATGCTCTAATACCTTACCTTATAGTGATTTAGATTGTAGACGCGTTTGCGCGTTGAAAAACTTTCATTCATCTAATGTCTAGTTGCTGTTTTCTGAAAAATAATATTCAAACATATCATTCGCAGGCTTCATGAAAAAGAAAAAAATATAATATACAAACACATGTATGGTATCTCTCTCTCTCTCTCTCTCTCTCTCTCTCTCTATATATATATATATATATATATATATATATATATATATATATACATGTATATATACATATACATATAGATATACATATACATATATATATACATATATATATAGATACATAAATATATACATATATATACATATATATATATTAAGCCATAGATGATATATATATATATATACATATACATATATATACATATATATGCATATATATATACATATATATATTAAGCCATAGATGATAAATATATATATATATATATATATATATATTAAACCATAGATGATATATAGTATGCTATACTTATATAATATATATAGTAATAATATAGGATGACAGACATTGGACATGAAAATGTTTTTTGGTTGTTATGACACCTTAGAATTAGACATTAGATTGTGGTTTTATTCTAATAAGAGTCTGTCAGCAATTCCTGGCAGTACATTAACAATTTCTGCAAGGATCTTGTGTGGCTGTGTGTTATATGTATGCGGGTGTGCAGTTCTCGGTCTCTGATCAGTGTGAATTCGTTTATATATATATATATATATATATATATATATATATATATATATATATATATTCGTGGTCGCCAATGTCCTTGTCGGATGTGTCCGAGTCTGATATTATTATCAGCTCGTCCTATGTTTTATAATAGCAATAGGGGGAATTTCTTGCTTAAAACTTCATGTAGTTATCTCTCTTGTATTAATGGGACATGTCGCTTAAAGAAAACCCCACTACAGATTTTATAATTTTTATTGAAAAATTTATCTCAGGTAACTTGATTATGTAGTAGAGTTGACATCTATTCATTGTAGCAGCCTTTAGCCTCAACCACTGCCTCTATATGTGTCCGAGACTGAAGGCATGACTTTTCAACAAGCGCCGACGAATACTCGGCAAATGGCGGCCATCAGGCTGACTTTGGGGTTGTGGGAGGTCATGTTGGTAATGCTCTTGAGGTATGAACAAACGAGGTAGTCCAGAAGGTTCAGGTTCGGGGTGGATGGGGAGCCAGTGAAAGAAGGGTACGAAGTGATAGAACTCTTACTGAAGCCAAGCATGGTCTCTTTGGACTTATGGGCCGAGGATGAGGCCTCATGACAAACCGAGGTTTTCTCAGCGGCCAAATAATTGCACCAAGGTGTCACCACACACTTCAGTACATCCAGGTACGCTTTAGTGTTTACTTGTAAGCCGACTCCAAAGATGTGAAGTGGTGTGATGTTGTTCTCAATTTAAATCACACCAAAGACCAAAACCGTGACCAGACCCTTCGTTGAGCTGTGCGCTAAAGCGTTAAACTATCTTCATTTATATTTTGGGGGTGCTGGTAATGGTCTTGATGTCAAAACTTTGATCGCAAGAGAGCATGATTTTTACAGCGGCCCATCTCTGATCTCGCGCATTGATCCCTGTGCCACTTTCAGAGGTAACAGTAGGCTCCTATACCTATTGAAATATTTACACAACTTACAAACTAGTAGATGGTCTTCTACAAAAAATCGGTTTTCATCAAAAGGGATGGAATCATATCGTTTTCTCTAGGGCTCAACTTGTATCGTTCCACCTTGTATATATATATATATATATATATATATATATATATATATATATATATATATATATATATGTGTGTGTGTGTGTGTGTGTGTGTGCGTGTGTACATAGATGGGGGTTTTATATATATGTGTGTGTGCGTGTGTCAACATTTTAGTGTACGTAAACTGTACTTAATATAATTAAATTTGTTGAAATGGGTATCTTGAGAGGATTCATATATTGTTGCTTACTAATTGAATGCAAATTTTCTATCTCTCTGCAGTGATATCATTTATATTGAAATAAATATGATACTGTCAGTGCCGCACAGCGATGAAATATCTGCTTAACGAGTTTGGTCATGAATATAATAAAAATTATTTCCAGCGGGGAATATTCCTTTACTTTCGGCGTTTAGCGGTTTGAATTGACTCACTTGCTGAGGTCGACATCGCGATAAGAGTGCACCATGTATCTTTTCTACACCGTTAACATTAAACATCCCCAGATGCATCGACGAATGTGTGTGTGTATATATATATATATATATATATGTGTGTGTGTGTGTGTGTGTGTGCGTGTGTGTGTGTATATCAAGTTAAAGCTATTCAAGAGATATAACTCATTAATTAAAAGGAGGTTATTAAGAGTGCTCAATAAAACAGCGCAAATATTAAATAGTGGCCACACTGAAAATGCTACTATTTTGGACAATTGGTTGGCAAGAATTAAAAGTCTTCGCCAGTCGACGTAATTAAGCGTATGTACCACCGAAGGAATCTGGTGCTCAAATGGAAGTAATTAAATATATTTTTTGTTCAAAAAAATAAAATGTTAAAACCCTAAATGTACATGGAAGGGGTCGTAAAATTAGTGACATTTTAGACTCAATTAGAAGGCAATACGAGGATGAAAATATCAAGACATAAGAGAATTAATAGGAGGAATACAAAGGGAAACAAAAACAACAACGAAAAACAAAAAAGGAAAGAGAAATAGAGAAAACACAGAATAGAGAGACAGCAGAAGGACGAGGGCGTCAGCATGATTACATTACTAGAGGGGGTGAAAACATTTTCAATGCAACTTAGATTAAGAGTTCAGAGTCCACGTGTCAAAAGCATGGGCTTGTCTAGTACATAGACAATATATAAAAGTAAAGAAAGTAAGAATAAAGGAAAGGAGGAAAGAAAGAGATCAGCACAAGGGGAAGATAGATAAAGACAAATTAAAACATAGTATTTCCTGTCAGTCACATACACATATTTATATGCGTATCATCAACTCAGTCGGACACATACACATACAGGCACACATCTGCATAAATAATAAATAAAACCTCTAACAACTTTATTCATAGGCTGTGTTTGCTTAAGCGTAATCATATTTATTACAATGGTGTGTATTATTTAAATTGAAATATTCAGTAACTAGATGAGTTCTTTTTTTATAGATGTATTAAATAAGGATAATATATGATTCGAGAATTATTACAGTAACAATAGTTTATAGGAAATAATATGGAATTTGTTATCAAGACAAGTAAATAATGTTTAATTTACGATACAATTGTCCACGCGGAAACACAAATTATGATTCGTATTTTTAGTGGGCTCTTGAATGTTTTTTGTTTGTCCTACTGCCCTGTAATGCTTGGCTTTGCAATAATATTTCCCTTGTTTGGTATAATCTTTTTTAACTTCGGAATAATTTTCGTTGAGTTAGCAGTGGATTATAATTTTTTTTGCAGCCTGTCACGTTTCATTCATTGAATAGATTGTTATTTGCTATATCACTCTTATAATCAAATTAATATCATTCACGTCTGAAAAAGAAACATCATTTATTTTTTCGCGTTTCTGTTTGATAAAAAAAATCTTGTTCGTCCCTTGCGATTGAGTTTAATCTGTTGTTTTGAGAGGGAGAGTTGTCCCCATAGCATGTAATAATAATGTTTTTGTCGATTAATTTTCACTTAAGTTCCTCTTAGTTTATTTAGCTTTTTTAGTAAAAACATGTGAACCGTATCATTCGGTTAAACATGAATTAGAAAGAAGTTTATTCTATCATATGCGCACATGCTAATATAAACAGCCATATTATATATATTTCATTATGCAAATAAAGAACACGTCAGGTTAGTTGTCCGTAAGGCTGTTATCGGGTATAATATTATGAGACAAAATATATTCTCAAACAGTCCTGATAGTGATTCACTAATGTAAAGATCTAACCTTTACTATGTATAGAGTAGTTAAGCAATTAGTAAAATAAGCGAATATCCAGCAGATGTTCGAACTGTAAAAACAATTTATTTTCAACTTGCTAATGTTCTATTTATTCCGACTGCGTAATCGCACAACTGACGTACATTTTTTGAATATTAATACACTGCTCGTATGTTTTTTTCCATCTTGCCTTCTTAATATATCTTTAAGAAAACTGCAGTTTTCTATAGCTTATAGTTTGTGTGTGTATTGCTATTTGTTAGTAGATATGTATTTTACACAATATCTTTAAATACGGTCGGATTTACCATCGAGTAAGTCCTCACGCACTCTGGAACTTTTACTCCCAGTTTGGTTTTATTCTTTTTGTGTTTTCCCCTTTTTCTCTATATGTTCACATATTTTAGACTGACATGCACTCATTTGTTTGAAATTTATGACTAACCGTCATGATTTGCTGTTTTATTGTATACCTTTACCAGCAAAGTTTAGCTCTGCTGTCAGAATAAATCATCAACGCTCTGATCCCCATCTGGCATCAATTGTTATGGATGGCTCTCGTCTGGGTGAGACCCCGTGTTTTGACAAGCTTCTGGGTTTGACCTTTACTCCTGATCTGAAATGGAACACGTACATCAAGTCTGTTGCCAAGCTCGCTGGAAAGATGGTGGGATCCTTCTACCGCTGTCGAAGATATCTCACTACTGATGCAATTCTCTATCTATATAAAAGCCAAGTACATCCAAGGATTGAATACTGTTGCCATATCTGGGCAGGAGCTGCTTAAAACAGCCTATTCTGCCTTGACAGAGTACAAAATGGACTTCGTGGCTTAGTGGGGGATGTCCTTTTCTCTACCCTGCAACCTCTCTCACACAGAAGAGACGTTGCGAGCCTATCCTTCTTTTATCGTTATTTCCATGGCAGGTGCTCATCTAGACTCTAATCTCTGGTCCCCCCTCACCAATCTTTCACGAAAAACACCCGTCTAGCTGAATCCACTGTGAAAAATTTCCCCCACTCTATATCTGTGCCTAAATCAAAACGTAGATTCCAATAACAAAGCTTCTTTCTTAGAACTGCACGCCTGTGGAACTCTGTTCCGTCTGCCTGCTTCCCACATGACTACAACTTGGATGTATTCAAGTTCAATGTTAACAAATTCCTAATGAACCGCCCCCTTAAGTAAACACTTCATCAAATCTCCACACTAACGTAATGTACTTGCAATAACCCTTATCCCTGAGTGGCTTCCGGGCCTTGATAAGTGGTGATCACTGTGTAAAGAATAAAAATCGTGAATGTTTTTCTTTCTTCTGATGAGAAGAATAGCGAGGAATAAGATTTTCTCAAACTCTGCAGAATAAGAATTTCTGAAAATTATCTTTGTAATATTCTGTCGGATAATAAATTTAATTGCAATTGTAATATTATTGTTTTCTTTCTATTATATATATATATATATATAGAGAGAGAGAGAGAGAGAGAGAGAGAGAGGGAGAGGGGGAGAGAAAGACAGAAAAGGGAGACAGACATAGAAAAAGAGATGAAGTCATTCCGGTTGAAAAAATAAACATTGAATTACCTATCTAATTTTAATACCTTGTTTTAATTAGTCGATGATTAATTAATGCTTGCTGTTTACATTTGTAATTACACTGTGCTGTTGTCCTTGTGTATCTGCGATTGTTTCGCTCATATAAATGTTAATTAATTGAAGTAGTATGATATAAAAAATACATCACAAAGCTTTTCTTAAAACATGCTCCTTAATTATAATTAATGAAACTAACGTGTTTAGTTAGAAATAGATATAGATTATTAAGAAGAGTCTAACAGGTAGCAGAAAAGTAAGCGGGTTTCCAGGTGTATCGCTTAAGTGTCCAGGATCATAAAACCCTCAATGAGAGGCCATTCTATGGAGGGGAGGGCTTTCACAACCTTGGTTGGCCGGCTACAATGATCAGTTTTGCCTTACTCATCTGATCATCACGAACTGTTTACCGACTCTCACAATGCGGAAGTTTTATAACAACAGAGAAAGAGAGAGAGAGAGAGAGAGAGAGAGAGAGAGTAAAATGTGTGTGTGCGTGTATCGTTAACATCTTTTAAATGTAGAGTAGTATATTATTGTATGAAAAGCTAACAGCAATGCCCACTCTCCTGTTAATTTCTCCTTCTTACGTACTATAGCATTTTAATTTTGTGTCGCATTGATGTGAAAGTCTGCCAGTATTTATTAAAACGCGACTTTTGTTATTCCGTGCCTATCAGATCCAATTAGAACTTAAATCCCTTGCTGTCATTGAGGATGGGCTGAAGCGACGCATGTCTTATAGGAACTTGTGACTAGAAACGTTGAATACAATTGTCCAAACACCTCATTATTTTAAATAGGAGTGTACCCATCTTATTTATTTATATATATGTTTTTTATTTCGTTTTTTGTTCACCTACGGAAAGGAACCATTCCTAATCCGCAATGCTTGTGGATATTATGTTATCTTTCAATGTTCTCTATTTTTTGTTTGTGCGTACTTTGTATTACGCTTTCATCCATTATAGCTGAGTGTTTTTTTAATTTTTTTAGGAATTAACTTCTGCATTGATGTGATCATGACTGCACTCCTATTTTCTAATGCATCGCATTTACTCATTGCTGTCAATACAACGTTGTGAGAGAATGCTGGGAAAATATTGAAACAGATTTTAACGATAACTTTATCACGTAACTGCTTCAGTGCTGACCGTTAAAAAGGTCGATGAATGCAAAGACATTACAGTTATCCGTGTATTTTAATTTAGATTTGTCATTAATTCGTCCAGTCTACAAAGATTTACACACACGCACACACATACACACACACATATATATATATAAATAATTATATACACGTATATATATATATATATATATATATATATATATATATATTGGTGAATGTTTGGCGTTAGAACCAACCACATTTTTGGTATTACTTCAAATCTTTGTCGGTGCTGATGACGTCCACAACACAAAGCATACAGTTGACCGCAAGTTTTTACATTAGAATTTTTACTTCTCTTAGATGCATCATCTGCATGGATTTCCGAACAACTTAATCCTTTTGGCGGATCCCCTAACGTCGAAATCGACGGGCAAATCAATTTACACAAACACACACACACACACACACACACACACACACACACACACACACATATATATATATATATATATATATACCCCACACTTAAAAATTCAAAAAACAACCAAGAACACCAGCACGAAATATAAAGCAAGAATTTCGGTGCAGTTACGTAACTCTAGTTGACAGAACTTTGTATTTATATTGCCTCAAAATTTATCAACTAACATTGATTTGAGCTTTATTACGGTTATGAAAGAACTATATCATTAAAAACCTTGAGTACAACTAATTTTCTTTCGAATAAAGCACAAAATAAAGCACTGAATTCATATTATCGTGTTATAGGCTGACCGTAGAATGACTGGCAATTGTGGCCAGTGCAGTATATAGAATTAAAAATCGGTGTTTGCTGTCTTAGATTAGAAGTTGTAAGCATAATGACATTGTGTGTTATAACAAAATTAGTGAAACCGGTCGCACAGTAGAGCATTCATTGTTCTGGTGAGATGTGGATCGCCCGTCAGAGAACGATTCATAAAACGCAATTGTTCGGAAAGATTGATGCCAGTTAGAAGAGAGTCTGTTTCAGTGTCAACGAGAGCAAATGGGAGAAATATTCTGCCTCTTATCCCGAGAAGATTTATCGGGAGGCGTCTCCTGGAGATAACAAGATAGAAACACTTTTCGACGAAAGCTACAGCAAATTAGAAATCTCTGCTCCCTTTCAATGATGAGAAGCAGGGATGCAATTCATACCATGGAAAACCATGATGGCTGAATAAAACCCATTTATCTAGAATGGGAGGAGATATTCTCCTGTTGCTCTGCGTGTAGAGCTTTTGTTTCAGGTGCAGTGTACGGCTGGACACAAACCACTCGTTGGCATCGTCAAGGAGCACGCTGGCTGGATATAAATGATACGTGCTATTTCGTCTTTACAACCGCCCCCTCCGAAAAATGTGTCGTAAGTGGAGACATTGATACGTGATAAAAAGGAATCGTGTTAAATCAATTCTGTTATACGAATTTTTTGTATGAATGTGGAAAAGCGTCCACGTTTTTAGAGGATACTTAAAACAGTTTTATTTTAAACATTTAGACATTATTTGTATCATATAAGTTTATTGACAGTGATCGCTATCATTGGGATTGTTTAAAGACTTTTATAGTGTGACAATTATCCACGCTATTTTCTGAAATATATAGACTTTTCTAAACACTATATATATAGAAAAAGTTATTGCAGAATATTGAGGCTGTTAGGGAACTCTCTTTCTGTAACATTCACACTACTAAAAATACATATCCTTATATATATATATTTATTATGTAATTCAGATCATACGAACAGCGAGTACAAATCGTACGGATTCCGACATACAATTACACGGATTATGTTAAACATAACCCTAACAAGTAAAACTAAGACTAGGGTCAGATAAAATGTTCAGATGAAGTGAGAATATGTTTTACCATTAAATTATACATTCGTAACAAAAAAAATATTACAATTGCTAAAAGTAACGAAGTTGAAAAGTAATAAGGTTATTACTTGATTTCGACATAGATTTCTTCATGATAACTTTTAACATGTAAGAAAATATCAGAAAACACACTTTTATGAGTACGAGAATGCAGCCGAAGCTTCACTTTACTGTGAAAGGTCGCTAATACTAAAATGTGTATAAACTCTTTCTAACAAATTTTCAAAACTATAATTCCGTAGCTGGAAAAACATGATTTAAAAGAATTTTGTCAAAAATTGTTTGTTTCTGGTTAACTAAGGATTTATATGAAAATAGTTTCCATGTTTTAATTAGAACAAAGTATTTTGCATAGATTTTAGAAATAAAAAATGTTTCTTTCACGTCATTAAATTAAACTGAATATGAATAAACTTACCCAATAAATATATTTGTGAACACATTTCAACACGATTTGTTTCTTCTTTTTTTTTTGCACGATGCTCTCACGTTCGGTGTCCTTTTTATTTTAAATTATAATGACAATTGTACAAGGAAAATAGATCTAGTTATAATCTTATTTGGTGAGCTTAGGAATGTATTGTAGTTAAATCATCTTAAGTTAACTATTCTACATTATCCAATTAAAAAATTCTGTGGTTCAAATGCGGAACACTGGCGTCAATACACGTAGCTCCAAATCTCGCGACTCCAATACTTGCAACTCCAAATCTCACAACTCCAAACCTCGCAACCCCAAAAGTCGTAACTCCAAAAACTCACTTCTCCAAGACTCGCAACTTTTAAACCCGCAACCCAAACCGCGCAACTGTCAACCACGCAACTCCAAAATCCAAACTCCAAACTTCGCAACTCCAAATCTTGCACTTCTAAAACTCGTAACTCCAGAACTTGCAACTCCACAACTCCTAACCCAACTGTTGAAACTTACTACGCTAAAACTCGCAACTCTGCTGTCACAACTTGCTACGTAAGCATTCTACTGCAAACTGTCTGCATCTCTGAAAAATCAACCTTTTTCTTCAAAACACGAAGCATTTTCAGTTGCGTGTCCACTAACGATATCGAAAACACATCAAGTTCAGCTTCAGCCATTTTACTTTTCTTTTTGTCCAATAAAAGACAAAAACAACCCGCATAAAAACACGTACAGAATTTTTAAAGACATTTATTCGTACGCCCTTTGATTATCCTATACCACCACTAAAGGTGGGTGACTTCGTTCGTGATGCGACCGGCGTAAGTGTTTTGTTTTTCTTTTAGGGGCTTCATCGACTTGATTTTATGCTGGCAAGGAAACACTCCGTTCATCTAAGGTGTGTCCTGACACTCATTCAATACAAGTCTGTTCGTGGAGTATACTTCAGTTACCATCACCTTCATCCAGCGGTTGCACATCGAGGATTGAGCAGATTTATCTACATCTCCTCACCCACCGCCATCTCCACTTACGCCTAAGCTCTCTCAATTATGGTCAGTAGATGTTATTTGAAATTGGAAATATAGCAAGGTGGCATTGGCGTTTAATCTTGATTGATTTATGGTATCATGTTATATGACAAAACCGGTTCTCCATTATTCCATTACCGCTTGTGTGGGATTCAGATGTAAAATATTGCTTGATACCAACTTTTCACGGAGAACGGCACTCTGAACAGAAGAACATACCGGCATTAACCTGAGAAACACCGCCTTAGCAATGTTCCTTATATTTTCCGCCGTTTCTACTCGAATTTCTGGCCATCTCGCAACTCTCTCATGTCTACAGTATATCATAGTTAAATGTGTGTAATACATAATATCAAAGACTAATCACCATTTTCCATCTTTTTTTCTCCTGCACGGTGCATGGTAAATAGATTCGCAATCCTTATATTATTCCACTCCATCCTGAACATCGTCTATATAAATATTATGATTCACCTTCCTTTATTTTCAAAATTATAAATATTTTACAGGATTTTTTTTATCTTCTACCGCACAGCACAAAAAGGCCAACTTTTTTGTTTACGTAGTTAATCCATCTTTTACTGTAATTAGTCTATCCACTTTCTACCTCTGTGATAGGACCAACGTGACGGTTACTGTCAGACCGAATTCTGTGAAAAGATCTCATTCAAGGTTGAAGCTTGAAAGGTATTTCAACTGCACGTTTCGTCCAGGCTCGCTGATTTAATCCGAGATGCTATTCTTGCGGAGTTGGTTCGCAAATGTACTGTCTGTAGCCCCCATTTCACTTATGTCTAATGGAGTGAACTTCAATAAGAATGGAAGGTTATATTAAATTTCTTAACAGAAATTTTACAGTCAAGTCTAACTAACGAATTGACCAGGTTAGCTTATTCGTAAAAGTAAAGATGGCACGCCGGTTGAAATCCGTCTTAATAAATTGTATACATTTGACAAATTGTATACGTATAGACAATTCATATTAAAATAGTGTGCGGGTGTTTCAAGTCTATTACAGATTAATACAAAGCGAGATACTTATAAACATAAGTACCTTATTCCACAACATTTGTGAAAAATGTGTATACTATCATATTAACTTTCTCTGTGAGAACAGCAGAATAAGTCCAAAATACGCTCCATTGTGGAAGTACTTTTTTCTTAGTCTTGCATGTTTTATCTGTCATTTACCGCGTTAGGAAACTGAAACTGCATTTTACTCTTAATGTAAACCTCAAACAAAATGACGCATCTTAATTAAGATATATAATGGACCATATTTATTAAAGCAGGTATCTCTCGATTTTAACATTTTCGCTTATACCATTTTATATTTCTCACTTCAGTTTGAAATATTATTTTATTTTTACTCTCACGAAAGCTCAATGTGTTCGTCAATGATTCACGTTAGATATAATTTTCGTCTATATTCCTTGGCCAGTAAAACTTAGATTAAATAATATTTTGTCTGCTACATTTATCATAAAACAACACTAACCTCACAGATTGAACAGACGTGTCGAGAGATTATTCCGTCTAACTACAAATCATTTTCCGCAGATTTTATCGAATAACAATATATTTCGCGTTAAAATGCAGACATTTATATCGTTTTGCAATTTTTATGACGAAGATTTCAGATTTTAGTGTGTTAAAGCAATAAATAAATGTTTGACATCTTTTTTATACGTTTATCATGTGCTGGTACTTTTCGTGCAAAAAATAATTTTTATTCTGTTGTTATAATTTTAAAGTAGAGGTGAGGAAGAGATATAAAGGGAATGCTGACAGTGTTAATGAACAACAATAGTATAAGAATATAAGCATATTTCATTATGCAGGTCTATGTTATTGTAAAACAATTGCTAGTAAGCCATGTGCTTTCTCATTCCGCTGATTTTTAATGTGCAAGTAGGGGATGTCTGAAAACATTCCGTAAAATATCTTGTTAACATACAATATGATTTCGTGTATTATCCAGAAAGTGTAGAATTCTGTCAGAAAAATCATCCTTTTTTTATTTAATATGTAAAATTAGGTTTACTTTACGTTTTTTTTCCTGTAAAACCGTTGCTTTAACTAGTATATATTGTGTGCCTCTTTATTCTTAAGCTTCAAATATGAATCCATGTCATGTGCTTCTAATATATATGCGTGACATTGCTTCCATTGGTTAGATGTCAGGAAACATTAAACTCCATGAGTGTGCTCGCTTATAACTTTTGAGGATGACACGTATGAAAATAACTATACATTCGAAATTACTTTTCATCACAGGGACATATAGTATCTTTAAGCACGTAATTGTTATATTAGTAATTTCGGAATATTCCTCCGGGCGGTTGCAAAAGATGAAACTTGAATCTAGAATATTTTTCATTATTAAAAGTTTATTGATATCGCCAATACATATAATTCTCACAGAAATACAAAAATCTCTGATGGAAGCTAAGCCCAGCACAGGGTCGTATATCAATAAATCTTCTCTCCCTGTTCATCAGCTTTCCAATAAAAATGCGTTTATATCTTACACATTTTGTTCTCAACAGCAACGTATCTATTTATTACGGCAATCCTTTATGAAGTTTACTGAATGACAAAATTTAAAGACAAACTCCACCTAACTTTCAAATGTAATCAATACAAGCATTCCAATCCTTAACCTATTTTGCATAATCTTATCAATTGTAAATAATAATAATAATCATAATCATAATAATAATAATAATAATATTAATAATAATAATAATAATAATAATAATAATAATAATAATAATAATAAAAGAAGCAGATGTCGTAATAATTAACAAGAAAGATAACTCCTGTAAAATCGTAGATTTTACTGTCCCGGCTGACCACAGAGTGAGTATGAAAGAAAAGAATAAACGGAGCAAATACACAGAGCTAGCCGAAGAATTAAAAGGGATTTGGATGATGAATAAAATCAAAATAATAGTATAGTAGTAGGAGCATAGGGACAATCCCGAAAAACATTGAAAAAAAATGGGAGAAATTGGAATCGGAGGAATGGCTGCAAAGATAAAACGACTAACGATAATGAAAATAGCTGAAATATTAAGGAACCCCCTTGAATGCGGAGAATAAATTCCATGCACCACGTGCGTGAGCCACACAAACTGCTTCAGAGGCAAAATATGAAGAAGCATTACAAGGAATAAAGAACACTGAAGCTGCATAACAACTAGTTCTACATCCCCATCACGCATTCCCTCATATTGTTCCATCACGCCCCCTCTCATAAAAGTGTGATACCAAATAGCCGAGAAGGATCAAGGAGAATGGAAATACCGAGTAGAAATCGCTGACTAGACCTTCGTTGGGCAAGCTCGAAGAGAACTGGGACTTTGGGGAGGCTTAGTGCCAGTCAAATTTCAGCATAGACCAATGTCCGTTGCCAGCAAGAAATCAATGGTGAGTGGATGTTACGATAACGCTAATTTATTTGCAAATGCTATTGAAGGAGGTGGAGAGTGCTGGACGTCTGGAGAGACTTCTTGTCACTCAGCTTCCAGGGAACACAACAGATTTTCAGTCAGATTTTGATGAGCTGTGTAAAAGCTCCATGTAAGTCAATTACAATAATATCTCATTAATTGTTTTCACACGGATACGCATCAGTTTTCGTAAAATAACCAGTTTAGTAAGGGAGGTTCGGCTTTAAAAAAGCCAATCTAACCCTAGTGTTATGTAGTTTTGTTTCTTTAATTTCAATATAATAAAATATGGTAGTATACTATATAATATTCCAACACTTAATTCAGTGATACGGAGAGACATTTACTGTTCTTTTTTTACTGCAGAGTGTGTTGTATAGTATCTGTTTAGCTGTATAAGATGATCCTACTATTAATTGGTTGTGTAATATATGTTTATCTTTCAGATATACTGTAAAGAATATGTTATAATGTATATAGAATATGCTAGTATAATTCAGACGAAATATTATGGTCTGGTTACAATGCTTTGTTGTCTAAATTTACTCTTACTTTATTGATCTGTTTCGTCTCATTTCGCACTTGATATACTTTCCCAATAATATCACAGAGGAGAATGCGGTCACTAAATATGAGTCTGTTTAATTTCAACTCAATTTGCCAAGTCCATAAACAGTGTTACAATCTATTGCAATGCACAACAATGGCATCTTTATTTTAGATAGCTTAATTGACGTAACTTTTTATGTTTTTTTTCTGAAATTAGCGACAAATATTAATATCTGAAATGCCCTATGAATAGTTAAGTGTGATATTAGTTATTCTGGATATGCAATACGTAATCATGATGATTCTTGAAAGAATTCGACTTTGACTGGTACATGTTTACGGTATTAAACCAAAACAGCTTACGATTGATTTTCAAGATATATTCTCTTCCTAGATTCAATATATGGTCTCCTGGCAAACATTCCCAATATGTTCTTCTCTAGCTACACGCACTAACAACAACCCCCCTTCTCTCTATCAGTGCATACATCTAAATGCGAATGTCATAAACAGTGCTTCTTTCCTTTAATTGCCTGACAAATAATCTCTATCGAATCGCTGGTCTTCTTCACAGCTTATTACTATATGGTCGTCTTTAATTCCAATGTAAACAAGTTATTGTTGAGTCGTCTCTTTAAATAATCAAATCCTACCCAATTTCCACCAATAAGAACCATTACATGATTGTGTATATGATAACCGGACGCACATTAAACTTATCTCTGAGTGAGCTTCAGACATTAATAAGTGCTGACGCCCTTTTAAAATTTGGAAATCTCGGTTTACTCGGTGCTGTTTCAAATTCTCATCTTGTTATTTTCCAAATAAAAAGTTTCTCTTTCATCACCTTATATATATATATATATATATATATTGAAATAGAAAAATAACAATGAAAAGTAAGATGGTTAATATTAAACATGGAAAAGTAATGGACTAGTTATTAAGATTTGAAAATAAAAGAATATATTCTAGTAAAAAACATAATAAATGTATAACTTTGCAGCAGTAAGAATTGATTATATAATGTTATAAAATGAATGTTACAAAATTCTTAATGCTGCAATATTTTAAGTTATAAATTTATTCTATTTTTTACTACAATATCTTGTCTCTTTCGTTTCCAGTTTTTACAACTAGCCCTTTGTTTTTGATGACTTCGGGGTTTGCTTGATCTGTCTTGGTTAATAGAAATTCTTGTGTGCGTGGCGTTTACTTAGTTGGTAGAGTGCTTGCCTCGCATTGAAGAGACTCGGGTTTCGAATCCTGAATTCGAATGTGTCTAACTGATGAGGCCAAATGAGGGCAAAACTGGAATCTTGGACTTCCGGTTCGTTTACAGTCATGGCTCTTGTGGGCTTCGACCGTTGTTTGGCCGTGGAATTTATATATATATATATATATATATATATATATATATATATATATATATACAGTTCAAGCCGAAATTATTGAAACCTTTTCAATTTTAGCGTTTTTTGGAGGAAAAACATTTTTTCACTAATTATTTTTATTAAAGTGTTGATGAACATTTATATCGACCATCTCCAGATCTCCTGAACCACTTTTAGTTTATTATGAAATATTCACAATAAATATTATTAATGATACAAAAAATAGACGAATTCAAATTTATTGGCACCAGTGATTTTATCATAGAATTCATGCAAAATAATACTTGTTTATTATGATTTGGGTATTGTATCATCTTTTAGAACGTTTCAAAGCCTTCTATAAATAACGTGCATTAGTAAATCCTTCACTTTATCAATAACACCAGACTGAAAAGATGGCTAAAATACAGGAACACAGTTTCGATGTTAGACAGAAAATAGTGGATGCACACATGAAAGGTAGCGGATACAAATCCATTTCTAAGCGTTTTTAAGTTCCTGTGTCAACAGTGAGAAACATTATCAAGAAGTATGGTGTTTTCAATATTATTCAAAACTTGACGGGTCGAGGCTATAAAAAGAATTTTTCTCCCAGAATGTACGACAAGTCATTCCAGAAGTGGAAAAGAACCCGAAAACTACTGGTAAGAATATAGTCCAACAATTGTGCGATCAAGGTATTGAAATTTCTGTTTCGACATACAGGAGGACACTGAATTCACACGGTATTCAGGGGTACTGATCAAGGAAGACTCATTTCCTCTCCAAGAAACATGTTAAAGCCCGCTTAGAGTTGGCACGGGAGTTTATTGAAAAAAATTCGACTTTTTGGCGTTCAGTTTTAGGGTCAGATGAGACTAAAATTGAACTTTTTGGCAGCGGAGATGTGCCGTTTGTGTAACGGAATAAAGGAAAAGCCTTCAACTCAAAGAATACAGTCCCTACCGTGAAGTATGGTTGAGGAAACCGTATGCGTTGGGGTTGCTTTTCGGCCAATCGCACTGGAAAACTTCTCACTGTGGATGTCATCATGAGACAAGATCAATATATTAAAATATTGACTGAAAATCTGAAACCTTCTGCAGACTTCCTTAGTCTTGGAACCAACTGGATCTTCCAACATGAAAATGATCCAAAACATACGTCGAAATCGGTAAAGAAATTGATGTTGGATAATTGAATAAATGTCCTGAACTGGCCAAGTCAAGTCCGGACTTGAATCCAATGAAAAACGTGGGGGCTGTGGTGAAGACGAACAGGAAAAGAAAGAAACCTATGAACCTGAGAGAATTAGAAGATATCGCCAAGAAATAATGTGTTAATATTCCTGTTGATGTGTGTAGAGATTAATTAATGACGTATAGAAAACGTCTGGAAGCTATTATTAATTAAAACAACGGCTTCGCAAGTGGCTATTGATAAAGGGCGACAATAACTTTGAATTCGTCTGTTTTTTCTTATCAGTAAAATATTTATTGTGAGTATTTTATAATAAACTAAAAGTGTTTCAGGAGATCTGTAGATGGTCGATAGAAATGTTCAACACATTAATAAAAATAATTAGTGAAAACATGTTTTTTCTCCAAAAACGTAAAACTTGAAACCTCCTCACCAATATCGGTTTATCTTCAGAAAACTCCTTTCCGTAGCTTCACATTAAGATGAAAAGTGCACTAGTCAGTCTACGTTTAGAAATGAGAAATATTATTGTGTAATGAATAATTTAGCATTTGTTAGATTTGTTTGATTTAGTATGGTTTTGTTGAACGACTGAATGTTGGCGTATGTATGCGCTCTTTCTCGTGATCTGCTGGCAACCATCGTTATGTCGTTTCAATTAGAACATATGTCATTTCATCTATTGATTAATGTTATTTCATCACATTTAATTTTACGCACACCACAATCTCAATTCTATGAGTGTGACTATACGAAAAGTCTCCTATGGTTTTGGGGAATAGGAATTAGATAACAAAAGAAAAAAGATGTTTGGGATATTTAATTCGATGATTACGTTGCCTGATTGATTGTTAACAACTTGAGATTGATGCTTGAACTCTTCATTAATTTCAATTAATTAGCTTCGTGCGCGATACCTTGCCAAAGCACGATCAGTTCACATGTGATAATTTAATTAATCAAATATCAGTATGATATAATGAGTGGCATAATAATACAAATTATCAATAAGGTAGGTGTAAGAGATTGACAATTTATAGGAAAGGTTATTCTGGTTCATTGCTATATATTACCTTATACGTTTACACTTTATTTAGAATACTTTGTACATAAACTAAAACATTAGTTCGCATATTATACAAGCAGTTTTAATCTTTCAAAGTTTTTTTTTTACATGGAATTCACGACTTATCAAGCCCCAAGGGTCACTCGGGGATAAGGGTTATTGTGTGTACAGTAATCAATGGGGTAGTGTAGCAATAGTATTGGAGAATTGATAAAGTGTCATTACTTAAAGGGGCGGTTCATCAGGAATCTGTTTGTGTTGGACTTGAAGACATCCAGGTTGAAGTCGGGAGGGAAACAGGCAAGCGGAACATAATTGTGTTTCTTTATTTCCCAGTCGTTTTAGTTTACAAGGAAACGTATTTTTTTTAATATTTAAATAAAAAAAAAACCCTCATTATATATTTGGCGTACGACTCCATTATTTCATTCTGATTCGTCAATTTCTTGTTATTGTTATATGAATCAGCATGTTATTTTGAAGACTAGCATGACATCAAACTTTTTACTCTTTAAAAATACTTTGTTTTAAAGTGAATTATTTTTAAATGAGCGCCATCCTTAAAAAGCGACGTGCGCATGCATTCGTACATGCATATTTATTTATTTTTATTCGAATCTATAATATATTTCTGGCAGACGGCACTTCGGTTCTGTTTAAAATTATGTAGGATTTTTTTTTATTAGGTACATAGAACTAATATTATTAGTTCCGATGCACAGTTAACGATTAATAGAAATTAATGATTATTTGTATTGAATGCAAAAATGAGCATGAATTAAACAATTTCCAACGATCATTTTAACATTATCAACTGCGTTCGAACAAGCCACGATGTTCGGAGATAATCAAAGATGTGTGTAAGGGGGCTACATTAGAGCTATAGTTAAAAACTGCCCTATATGAGGACTAAGGAAAGATGATTTAGAATTTTGTAGTTTTATGGCAGATTCCAATCTTGGAAATAAAGCTGGCTTAGTTGCACATGTGAAACACATTTTCTTTGTAACAGAAATAAAAACACAAAGTCAAAAAATCAAACAATATTGCTGTAAATGTGATACTTTGGAATTATCTAGCCATTGTTTAGGCTAAGGGGGTGTCCTTACAGATCACGGTCGCAAATAAACCGGACTGTGGGAATCGTCGCTGTGAAACTTGTTTAAAATTATCTAATTGGTGTGTATGGGGATGTTGCTAATTATTCATTCAGCGAAACCAGCTTATGACGTCCTCAACGTAGATTGGGCAGGGAAGAACCTCGTGTATGTTCAGCCGCCAGCCATTCCG
>NC_136507.1:86497544-86507544 GCF_053919585.1 Euprymna scolopes
AGTCAATAGCATGCCCTTTATTCTTAATAACTGCCTGAAACCGTTTTGGATATTTATCAACAAGGTTTTTACAAGCATCAACACTGATTTTTTACCATTCTTCAATGCAGTAGTTCTCCAAATCCCTCAAATTTCTAGGTTTCCGCTTTTTAACCTTAGTTTTCAATATGTGCCAGAGGTTTTCGATAGGGTTCAGGTCGGGACTCTGGCTAGGCCATTCCAAAATATTAATTTGATTATCCTCAAACCATTTCTTGACTATTTTGGCAGTATGTTTTGGATCATTATCCTGTTGAAGGACCCAGTTTGGTCCTAAATGGAGCTTCTCCGCATCCTGTCTAATGTTTTTCTGGAGTATCTCCAAATATTGCTCCTTCTTCATGGTTCCATCTATCTTGACCAAACTACCTGGACCACTAGCCGAAAAGGAGCCCCAAAACATTAGGCTACCACCACCATGTTTCACCGTGGGTATGGTGTTCTTTGGGATGTAAGCTTCTCCTTTCTTCCTCCAAACGTAAGAAGCATCCATATGGCCAAACAATTCAATTTTTGTTTCGTCAGTCCACAAAATACTTGAGAAAACGGACTCTGAAGAATTCACATGGGTCCTAGCAAACTTTAGACGTGCTGCAAGGTGTTTTCCGGTGTGCAATGGAGTCCTTCTTGGTCTTCTTCCTTTCAGACCATTTTCATGCAGAGTCCTTTGCAATGTTTGCCTTGATATTTTTATGC
This sequence comes from Euprymna scolopes, assembly GCF_053919585.1. Taxonomy (NCBI): domain Eukaryota; kingdom Metazoa; phylum Mollusca; class Cephalopoda; order Sepiida; family Sepiolidae; genus Euprymna; species Euprymna scolopes. The sequence goes on from NC_136507.1 coordinate 86,498,280, forward strand.
CAGAAGACTCCAGATTTTCTAAAATGTCCTTAGTAGTGGTGGTTGGATTTGCATTAACACTGCTTACAATATCCCTGGTGGCTCTAGCAGACAGTTTCCTTTTCCTTCCTCTACCAATCAAGTTGTTTGTTGTGTGGTGGCTCTGGAATTTTTTGATGATGCTCTGTACTGTTGCTGTAGGGACCTCAAATTTCTTGGAAATTGACTTGTAACCTAAACCATCCTTATGTGAATTCACAATTGTAGTCCTAAGATCATTACTAAGCTCTTTTTTCTTCCCCATTCTAATAATTTTTATTCTTTTATTGGTTTTCAGTTGATATCATTTAATTTCTGAAAAATGCAAAAAACGAAATGAAATTAATCAAAGGTTGTATAAAAGCATTCAAAATAAGAATCAAACAGGAAACAAACAGTCAGAAACTCGATTAATACTGAAAAAATAAGGGGGTATGATTATTTTTGAACATTGCAGATTTTATAAATAGCTGTATATTTCTTTTATTACAAGTATCCCGAGATTTTAAAATGACGAAAATGATCAGAAGAGGTTTATTAAGAATATGTATCAATATGGACGTAAACAATAAATTCTTACAAAGTTACACCTAATAAACTCAATTTTCAAGGAGGGGTATGAATAATATCGGGCACAAGTGTATATATATATATATGTATATATGTATATATGTATATATATATGTATATATGTATATATGTATATATATATGTATATATGTATATATATATGTATATATATATATATGTGTATATAAATATATATATATATATATATATATATAAAGTGTTTTCCTATCGCTTTACCTTTTCGGGAATATTCTGTTTAAGATAACTGATATATATATATATATATATACATATATATATATATATATATATATATATATATATATATATATATATATCAGTTATCTTAAACAGAATATTCCCGAAAAGGTAAAGCGATAGGAACACACTTTTATTTCCCAAATCAAACCTTATAATTGGCTTTTATTATGAAGTCGTTGTAAAGGTGTGTACCGATCAAATATTAAATTTGGAAATAAAAAATAGATATTCTATTAAACATCTTCAATTATAATAATAATTTATATATATATATATATATATATATATATATATATATATACGTGTATATGTATACAATATAACGTTTGTTTTATGTTATCTGATTTAATCTTTCAACGGGCTTTTAAATGCCTAACTTGTAAAATCCTTTTGATTTTCATCGGAAATAAGAATAACACTCATTTCACTCTCCTCTCCTGATTTAAGCTAAGGTAATCTAAATTGTATTGTAATCTTCTAAATAAATGATTATTCGAGAGGCTTGGTCAAGAATATATTTTTAATATGAGACAATATTACAAACAAATTTTCCTTGGAGATGTTTGTAAATTAATATTGACAGAACAAAAATTGTAATTAGAGGGTGTTTTCTGGTTTTGTTGATGAAAGGAAATCGTTTTCGTTACTCTGCTCACTAAGCTGGCTAATGATCTTCGGAAAGGGGTACAGATCTAATAAAAAAGGAACTGTTCCTTCTACTTGAGATTGAAATATTATTGAAAGACTTACAAAAATTACTATTCAATGTAAGGCATTATAGTTCACTTTTTTTATTGGTAGTAAATCGGCTTCTATCCGATAAATATACATGGTGTTTTCAATAGACTTCAAATATTTTTCTCATATGGAAACGTTTATTATTGTACCCGCACGCAAATTTAGAACGCTTTGAAGTAATATCTAGATGAAATGTACTTGTTTTACCGCTCCAACAACTTCGTGAAGGCCGCTTGGAAGCCCTCTTGTGTGAGCGAGAATGATTATCGACAAAGCCTCTTTCATCTCAGGACTTGTCTCATCACGAAATCCTTGAGATTAGGGAATAACAAAAAGTCACAGGGAGCAAGGTATGAACTAGAGGGAGGGTAAAGAACATTTTCGATTCTCAAATAGCCTGTGAAAATGATGGAGATGTATACTACACTCGTGAGACAAAGTTCGCGCAAATCTTCCACATCTTCAGTTCATCGCGAATATTTGTGTTTCACAGTTCCCACACTGACAACAAACTTTGCACTCAGTATCTCTGCAGACACACAACGATCCTTATAAATAAAATATTTATTGAGCTAACCAACTCAGGGGTTCTGACTTCCTTACTCCTCAACTCCTCTCCTCATCCCTCACGCTACTTACTTTCCTTGAATCTCTTATGCCACTCGAAATATGATGCTCAATTCATGCAAGATGGTCGAAAATATCAGTAGCATTCCACACGTCTACGTGGCCTTTTTTTAAAGTTTAAAACATAATTTTATAATATATCTTTCTTCTAAATTGTCTCCCCGTCCAGATTTCATTTTAAAAATATCCTGTGATAATCAGGCTTTATAATGGTGTATTCAAACCCCTGCTGTAGTTGTTCATTTAAACCTGAAGCGATAACAATTATTCAGTCATCTCATGAGATGTATAGGAATAACATACTAAAATTTTCAGCGTCTACTAAAACTTTACATGGCTGTACAAAAATGTCTGCAAATTTATTACTAAGTAATTGAATAGATTTTACACTAATAAGCTAATAATGCGTACTATATTGAGAGAATATTAAATAATAGGAACGGTTGTACAAGAGAAAATACATGTTGCTTGCGGGATATATGATTGATGTCATTTTTAGTAATCGTATATTTCTCCAGTTATTGTTTTATATAGAGATTCTCTATTTTTTCTATTCAATTCTTCTCATACAAATAGTAGCTAATAATATAATATAATGTTCTTTAGTTTGAATTGTTCATTTTTCTTTTTCACGAAATATGATTTATAATGAAGAGACAGAATCGTGATATATTACGCTGTAACTCATAAAATACACCAATTATCATACAATTGATATACATCCATTATATTCTTTCAAAACTTAATTATGTTTGAGAAATCCATCTTAAAATACGTCATATTTGTGTGACATACTTCTCTACAACACTTGCTTTTTTATAAATAATTATACAAAACTGTCCTTGTTGAGATAGTGTTTTAGAGTATGACTTTTAATATTACACACAGTAAGTTATATAGAGAATTTACGATCGTGATTTTTCTACCAATTAAAATATATTAGACTGTGAAATCATGCCTGCTCTTTTTTGCATTATGCAGTAATCTTGCCTGGGGAGGCTAATATTAGTCTACAATAAAATTTTGGCAGGAAATCCGAAACTAACGATGCGTCAATTCAGCATGCAGTGAACACATTTTTCATCAAAGAAGTTTCTGCTTGTATATAGGAACAAAAAATTTCAGCGAGTTTCCAATTAGAAATTAAAATTGTGTTTATTAAATTTTGTTTATCAGATTGGCGCTTGTGCTATATGCATCCACTGATTTCACCATTGGTAACCGCAATGTTACGCCACTTCAACTTTTGATTATTATCAGTCTAGGTCATTGTTTCCAAGCGTTTACAGCTTATCCCATTATTTGAAACCGAACTATCTAATAATTAATAGCATATTTATCCACCAATATTTAGCAATACTGCGTATCATATAATACCAATAATATACAGGAATGGCAACAGAGCATGTTTGATTCGATTCTGAAAAAATCCCAACTGTAAGCTTTTTTTTTATAATGAAATAATTGCCTGCAATCCATATCTTATTGTGTCTTTTAGATTAAATTGATTGACTGATATAGTTATAGAGACAAATAAATTATATAAAATCATTTTCTGCTTTGATAGTATTAGATGTCAGCACAAAGTGTATTATATACTAATCGTTTTCACGCACATTAACAATTATATAAAATAATAGACATTAAAGAATTGGAAAAGTCTTGACAGCATCAAAGAGATAGCATTTCTGACATGTATCTTCTTTCATTTTCCGAATATAACATTGATCACACATAATGGAAGTCTTGCATGTCGTTCAGCTTATCTGGTTAAAGACACCAGTAAGAGAATTAATGGCTTAAGAGTTCCATTATTGGAATATTGGAAAAGAGGCATTCGTGATCGACTGGATCACTAGTACAGCTCGCCAATTCTTATAAGGCAGGTAATTATTGTTGAAATCCGATCACAAGTCTTTAGGAATTCGATAAAATCCGATAAACGAATTACAAAAAGTGACATCTTCCAGAACATTTGAAATGATTATTAATACTCTTGTCTTATGATTTTAATGTGTCTGAAATGTTATGTAAAATTTTATTAAGTTTAAATGTATCAACAAATAGGAGACGTGATTGTGGTCAATTCTTTATAACATGGATTGACGACCTAGGTGGTCATAGTTCTAATGCAGTATTTAACTAAATACTTCCACGTAAAATGTTGACAAACTTTTTTGTGGTTCCTCGCGTAAGTATTCGATGTTTTTCTGAAAAAATATCGGAGAAACCAATTCCAATAATAGAATCTTTGGATTGATACGATATGATGATGAACTAACAGAGGGTATCATGTTGTATATGTCCTTTATCTCTATAATATAAAGTTTTGTCATAGGTTCTGAAGTAGGGTTAAATCTACCCCGTTAAGGGGTAAAAATTATATAGTCGGCAAAAATAATCGAAGTACATGATAATTTAATAATAATTATTTCTTTTTAAACTGTTTCATGTTGTTTTAAAAGATATTATTTCAACGGATAACCCAGTACTAAAAGAACTGATTCATCTTCAATTTTGCTACTCGTAGAAAAACATGTAACAAACGTTTTTTTTTTTTTTTCTATTTATGAGAGAAAAAATGTCTGTATTTTTGAAATGAGGTGTTTCATTTATTGAGATTATCGGACTGACTTCCTCATCTTGGTTGTTATAGTCACAACGTCTCGGCCGTTTTGCCCTCCGGTCTTCATCAGGTGTTTTGTATCGAACTGGGGTACCCCCGTAATAATAATAAACGGTTGGGTTCGAGACTCCTAACAAACGGTTCCCCAGTTCGATACAAATACGGAGGGTAAAACGGCCGAAACGTTGTGACTATAACAGCCAAGATGAGGAAGGCAGTCCGACAATCTCAATAAATTAACTGAGAGAAAAATTCACAAATCTATTCTCACCCATTATTCGTCGTGATTTTTCATTGTTAGTTCTATTATGACAACGTACTGAAAGCTGATGATGATATGAGGGTTGCATCCTGAGAAACAACTCCTCGCATTATCAAATGGATTGATTTAATCAATCAGCGGTGTTCTTATTAATAATGCTTCTGGTGTGTTTATTGATTACTAGCATTGCATCCCGGAATTGCCCGGGTGTTTGGAGGTGTATTTTGAACAAAAAAAGCGATCAATTTCATATACTTTGCCACCTATTATGACCCCTTAACGTTTATTGTTTTGGGCTCAAATTAAGTCATTAAGTTAGATCTCTGTCAAAGGAACTCATATCTTCAATTCCCAGTGTTTAGACACAAAATTGTCGGAGGCGTTTGGTAGAGTTCTCAAAGGTCAAATAGTTGAACTGACTCCTTAACAGCCAAATTTCTGGCCAGACACGGATTACTAAGATTTTCCCAAATTACAGTATCCTATATATACAATTTCGAATCTGTAGACTTTAAATGGGCAGAGTTATTGCTTTGGGAAATGTACGCACACGGACACACACACACACAGACAAAAACAGACAGACGCGTTCACTTACATATATATATATATATATATATATATATATATATATATATTGTATAATACAAACAAACTTCATACTTTTCTTATAAGAAAAAGATTGATTAACTTTTATTCTTGTGATACGGATGTAGAATACTATTTTCATACAAAACCTAGAGTCCTGACTCCTGAACAGTAAAAAAAACTTATTTTTTTAATTTCTTGTATTTCTGTCAATTTATCCTGGTTATGATTTTTATATAGAAGTAAACGGTAAATAGAGAAATACGTTAAGTCGAAGATTCAATGATAAATAAAAGTACGAAAATGGCTGATGTACGTATATATTTATTTATTTTTAATATATATACTTTGTCCCTAAATTAATAAACAGTTCTTAGAATCATTATTCTATGTCTTAAGTCTCCAAAGATCGTTTATATTTAATTTTGTTTGTCTTTATAAAAAAAGAAACATATTAACAGTCAAATACATTTTATTGTTATAAAAATGGGTACACATGTCATTATGCATCAATTACTAAACATTTCCTAACTTGCAAGGCAGTTTTAATTTTTTTTATTAATTTCGATTTCTTCTGAATATTCTTTAAACTTTACATTTTAAACAGTTCCTAACATAATAATTATGTGATCTATTTCGATTTAAAATGCAAAACATTTAAAATCATTATATTTGTAATTAGCGGGGTGCGTCTTGGCCCGGCCAAAAAATACGCTTAAATATGATATTTTAAGTTGTGAAGATTTCTTATATCTATGTAATTATAAAACTATGACCAGCTTGCCTGCCCGGGCTTTTAAACCGCTTATCCGGTTTTTGACTTTCGGTTTCAAAAATCCATCTACTTACTTATTTCATGGCAGACATGTCTTAAGTCTTATATTACAAGTAACTGCTGCTATTTACGAACAGTGTCAACAATATTTTTTTGTTTTAACTTATTTAAACGTGTTTTCCTTCCAAATAAATGTAATTTAACTTCGTTTAGTTAAATAAAAATGACTAATTTTAATATGAATATACAATATTGAACTATAATCATATTAATTTTTCTGCTTGTAATAGCACTCTTCTGACAATATATTGCTCAGGTATTACTTAAATATACTTTCTCTCCAAGGAGGGAAGGTGGAAATTTGGTTTTAGACGTGATTTTAACACGGCCTGCTAAATTTTAATTAGTGTCTGCAGTAGTGTTCTAGGGATTTATTTTTTACTTATCACTTGCTCAAGACAATAAAAGTCAATATAATCTACAAAATTAGGTTTTATTTTGATTATTTTAAATCTTACCTTTAAGGGACAACGGGTAGGCTAATACTATTTATAAAAAATAGCATGCGTCGTTAAATATAAAAGCACCTTTGAAAAAGTCGTAAATAGATGAATAAAACATAATGACGGGAAGGGGGATCGATCTTTTCTCAAAGGGAAAAGTCGTAAAAAAAGAGAAATAAACACTATAATAAGAGTTGAGGGAGTGATGAAGCAGCCAACGTCTAATATGGGCTGAAAATGGGAGATCGATTTACTAGAACGTTGTAGGTGAAACTAAACCTTCTCTGAATCTTTAAATATTGATGCGTTTCATTTGTTTTTTGGTAATATGGTAGCTTAGGGGGGATAACCAGTTTTCAAAAAGACGAACAGAAAAAAGTGTAAACGGTGTCGACATGTATATATATATATATATATATATATATATATATATATATATATATATATATATATATATATATATGTATATATATATATATATGCACCTATTAAATATCTTCTTAACTTTAGATGCGTAGTTATTCCGGAACTTGATCTAAAAAACATAAGTTTTTTGTTTACAAAATTATTAATTTAGAGTTATTATATTTGTATTTTTAAGTGGAGTTGGAATTGATGTTAAACAAAAATAAACAAAGCAAATATGTGTTTCTAATGTAAAAAAAACTACTCTGGCCATATATAATAATAGTTTGGTTTTTCCAACTGAACCAAACGTAGTTTACATAAAAAATATCGAAATCTATATTATTTTGCAACTATGTTTCAACGGATTTAAAACTTAATATAAAAGACAGAAGTTTTTTGTTGTTGTTGTTTTTCCTTTGTAAAAAATAATTCCAATTTAACATTTTAGCGTGGGTGATCACTCTCCTATATACGAGACATGCAATCGTTTGCATTCTTTTTTCAAGTTTAGTGCCTGGATTGGGCGGAAGATACAGTGGTGATGGGCCCCAAAGTTTCGAACACTATTAAACTGCGTAGTAACACTGTATACCTTATATGTGAGGCGACTTTCATTTTTTTTGAAGACTTGTTTTGAAAAGGTCCTATCGTTAGATATTACTTAATCAGTTTATTGTTATTTTCTGACAATTTTTAGGATGTTAACACGAACTCACATACAGACTAGGATGAACATTTATAGTGCACATTATCACATTGTATTTTTTTCTTTTCGTTTATTTTTCAATTTTGTAAAACAGGTAACACTCCCTATATAAACAAGTTTCATACAATCTAACGGAAATGATGTTCAGGCCTTGATTATCCAATGTATTGTTTTTGTGAGCGTGTGCACTTTTCTTTACGTGCGGGTTAAATTGCGTGCTGTTTTCACTTGTGAAAAGCATTCCATTTTGCGCGTTCAAACAGTGATTCTATATAATCACGTGCACTTTTACACATTAACTAGTGAGATCTGTGAAAATTTCACAAGGGAATAATAAGCATATAATATATTGATGTTGGAATTCTGGGTGTGTTCAGTGTAAATGGAGACGCTCTGATATTATTGAAGCTCTTTTGTTAAAACTGCAAATGTATTAATTTAAGCTCGGGGGGACGCCCGGCGTATTCTAGTCGAAAAGTGCGTTTTAATATATTTTCATTCTTACAAATTTATTATATATATCATAATAGAGTTAATATTCTATCGATTATTATATATTATAAAGTTTCGATCTAAGAAAAACAGCAAATATCCACATGATATGATACGAATACGTAAACTTGAACTAAAACAGAAACCAAAACTTATAAAAATGGAAATGTTTCTATGTAATATATATATATATATATATATATATATGTATAAATATATATATATCTCTATATATATATATATATATATATATATATATAAATATCTGAGTTCCTTACACTTTAATATGAAACCGAAATTAAAATGTATGAAACATTTATAAATAGTTTACTGGAGTGCAATCAGCTATAATCGAAATCGTAACCCAAACTTATGAAGAATCCTTCCTAAAATGATTTACAAAAATAATTAAAAAAATAGATTACTTAAATGCCATTACCGATGATCGACTCTAAAGCAATCACTTTTGAAGAATTCTTGGTAAAATTATTTATAAAAAGATAAATTACTTAAGTGCCATCAGCTATAATCGAAACCAACACTTATGAAACATTCTTGGTAGTCCATTACAATTAAATGACAGTCTCTCGGATGTAAGTGTTCCACACAAAATAAATAACACACACGGTACCATATTAATATATAGATTCTGAATACTCACTCTTTTATAACTAGCTATAAAATATAGTGA
>NC_136507.1:86510044-86720044 GCF_053919585.1 Euprymna scolopes
ACATGTACGTTATTTACTGACCCCATTTATTGTTTTCACTCATTTATATTATTTTTTATCGATGTAGGAACGATAGAATCTTAGTAGTGTAAGAAACATGTTGGCTGTCATTTAATTTTTTCCAACTGGCTAGTAAATATTCAAGGAGTGTCAGCATCAGAAGACCCTGTTTCTCCGCACTTATTCTTCGTGTGACCTCTCTCTCTCTCTCTCTCTCTCTCTCTCTCTATATATATATATATATATATATATATATATATATATATATACTTATCTAACCACCTATCTTCCTGCCCGTCTATCTATCTATCTATCTATCTATATCTGTATCTATATATACATATATATATGTATATATATATGTATATCTCTCTCTATCTATATATCTCTCTCTATATATATATATGTATATCTATCTATCTATCTATCTATCTAGCTATGTATGTATGTATGTATGTATCTATCTATCTATCTATCTATCTATCTCTCTCATTATATATATATATATATATATATATATATATAAATATATATATATATATATATATATATATATATATACAGTGATGATCATATTTATTGGCACGGTTAAATTAAAGTTAAATTTTGTCTAATAAATTCTAAAAAAGGGATTAAATTAAAGAAAATAACAATGTATATTATGTATTTTTAACTGCCCTTTCCGATGCAGCAATCGGATTTTAGAAAAAATAAATAACAAAGGAACAACAAACATAATTGCAAAAAACCCTTGTTCAAAATTATTGGCACGATTTATTTAATAATCAATTGTATAGCCTTTGTCCTTGATTACCTTCCTCAGTCGCTTTTCATAGTTTACAACCAAGTTGTTGCACTCTTCAGTAGTAATTTTAGCCCACTCTTCCTGACAATAATCCTCCAATTGAATAAGATTCTTAGGCTTCCTTTGCATTACCCTCAATTTTAATGTTCTCCATAAATTTTCAATTGGATTAAGGTCTGGGCTTTGTGATGGCCACTCCAAAACATTAATATGATTGTCCTCAAGCCATTTCTTAGTCAGTTTAGCCGAATGCTTTGGGTCATTATCTTGCATGAACCACCAACGACGACCAAGTGACAGCTCTTTAGCAGAGTCTTTCAGGTTTTCATCCAATATTTTAACATAATCTTCCTTTTTCATGCTACCTGTGACCTTAACAAGTTGCCCTGGTCCAGAGGCAGCAAAGGATCCCCAAAACATCAAACTACCTCCACCGTGCTTTACTGTGGGTATGGTGTTCTTAGGCAGGAAAGCTTCGCCAGATTTTCTGTAAATATAAGACACTTTATTATGGCCAAATAACTCTATTTTCGTTTCGTCAGTCCATAGAACACATTTCCAGAATACAACATCTTTATCAATATGACGTTTTGCAAAGGCTAGCCTTGCTTTCAGGTGCATAGGCTTCAATAAGGGAGTCTTTCTCGGACGACATGCTTTTAAACCAGCTCTCTTCAAAACTCTACCAACTGTATGTCGAGATACATTCACTCCAGAGGTGATCTGTTCATCAACAATCTCCCCAACAGAGATCCTTGTGTTTTGTTTTACTTGTCGAACAATTTTCCGTTCATCTCTTGGGGAAAGAATCCTTTTTCTCCCTCTACCCTCTAAACTCATAACGTGGCCTTGCGATTTGAACTTGTTTATTTTGGCTCTAACAGTGGATTTGGGAAGGTTTAGCTTCTTTGAAATCTTATCATAGCCCTCCCCATTGGTATGGCATGCTACAACAAGCTTCCTGACGTCTTCGCTGTGTTCCTTTGTTTTAACCATGACGATTGAAAATTATAATTTAGTCACTTATAATAGTTTAAATAAATCGCTATCTAAAAATTATCTGAAAAAAATTATTCACTGAATTAGCGTTAAACAAGCATAATATGGCTATAAAAAAGTTCAGAAAGCACGTAAACCGGAAATTGATTGATATTATACTGATACTAAAAGAAAAACAAAGCCGTGCCAATAATTTTGAACAAGGGTTTTTTGGAATTATGTTTGTTGTTCCTTTGTTATTTATTTTTTCTAAAATCCGATTGCTGCATCGGAAAGGGCAGTTAAAAATACATAATATACTTTGTTATTTTCTTTAATTTAATCCCTTTTTTTAGAATTTATTAGACAAAATTTAACTTTTATTTTACCGTGCCAATAAATATGATCATCACTGTATATGGACAAAAATCATTATAAGCCGAACATCCGCAACTCTCAGGGAAAAAAGAAAAATACTTGGGTTAAGACCCTTCTGTTAAAATGTCAAAACAAATAAACCGAATTATGTGTTTAATATTGTAGAAACTTCTTTTAAGCCACCACACCGAAACATTTCCATATTTCCTAAAAATTCTATTAAAATTTCCCACTTTACAATGATCGATCTAGCACAGACAATAATAGCATCGAACAAAAAAAATCAAATCAGCTCAGACTACCCCTTTCTCCTTAAATCCTATAACTAACTGCAATTGTAACAATAAGCAGGGAGTCCCACTCTAAAACGATTACATCAAAAGGGATGTCATCTATTCGTGTACGTTTACTTAGTTTCAACGAAAAAATAGTTGGAAATGACAGAAATTCCCGTGTCTCGTCGATTACTCACAATATATCTCCAATTAATAAACCGACCGTTTTACGAACCGTTTAACCTTCAAACAACTACGACACAACCAACAACGTGAATAATTATATTCATATTTAAGAATATAATAATAACAATAATATTATGTCTTTTAATAATAATAATAATAATAATAATAATAATAATAATAATAACAATACTGGTACTACTACTACTACTACTACTATTACTACTACTACTACTACTACAGATAATAATAATAATGATAATAATAATAACAACAATACTACTACTAATACTAATACTACTAATAATAATAATAATAACAATAATAATAATAATAATGATAATAATAATAACCCCCCCCATATTTTCTTTCAAACCACTTATAATACTCTAAACTCACGTCGGGAATACAGATGAAAATATACCTATACAGATTGAATCTTCTGTTGCTAATGAAAACAACCTGGAATTAAACTGTAATCCCATGCAAAATCTTAACAGAACTCCACATACAGGTTACACTACACGAAGCCCATATTATCTTTCATTAGCGCTACTTCAGCATTTATAAAGGTGAAAATATCAAGCTAACCTATTTCCTTTAATAATTAAATCACTGATAATAGCCAGTGGCATGCAATATGGTTTCCGTTCTGCTAGATATACAGCAGATGTGCTAACGGGTCTATCTCATAGAATTAGTGAATCTCTCAACGGAGGCGTCCTTTCTAGGGAAATTACTCTTAACATATCAAAGCCTTTGGCTAGGGTATGACATTAAGGCCTATTTCACAATATTTCCAGCTACGGTATAGCTGGAAATGCCTTCTCAATTATTAAATCATTTTCTCTAATAGGCTCACAGGAGTACTGGTTGATGGGCAGAATTAAGACGCTCACATTTTTAATGCTGGAGACCCTCAGAGGTCCAACCGGGGTCCAACACCCTTCCTGATCTACATCAATGATCTTCCAAAACACATATTTAGATCATTCGGTGACATTTATGCTGATGATACAACCATGTATAGCAACACATCAAAGGAGGTAAATGACTAAGTTCTCTCTGATTCTCTCTCCTCTTTTCTTAAGCGCGTGGTACAATGAGGGAATAGTTGACTAGTTACTTTTAATGCATTTAAAACATAGCTTTTATGTTTCCATTCCCATCTGGCATTAATTTGATAATATAAGATATATTAGATAATATTGGTACAGTCACAGTAAACAAAGAAAAAAAATAATAATCCGACTCCAAAGGAAATGGAGTTGTTCATTGTTATTACAAAAAAAAAAAAACGCATTTTATTATCTTGCAAACGTATACACATGTGTGTGTTTAAAAGTCTTTCCCTTTGCTACTTCATTCTGGCATTAGCAAACACGTTTTCTACCCTTGAGTTTACAGGTTTATCTTTCCCGGTCCGAACTTTGCTTCCAGCGTGTTGGCTCTTCATGCGCAAACGTGTACTGTATTACACACATACGGGCACACACACACGCATATATATATATATATATATATATATATATATATATATATATATATATATATATATGTACATATATATATATATTTATATATATATATATATATATATATATATATGATTATTTCCACGTCTTCAGAGAAGCTTGTCATCTCTTCAGATTGATGTCGAATTTCCACGTGCACGTACTTTTCAACCCAGCTTTGCTTCTGCATAATAATTACGAATCTGGAAAAAAAAACGGTGTCCACACACACACACACACACACACACACACACACACACACACACACACACACACACACACACATACATACACACACGCACACATACACACACAACCCCCATATATATATATATATATATATATATATATATATATATATATACATACATATATATAGAATAAGGTTCTTTTTACGCAAATATTACGAAGGTATAAATCATGTAAAATAGCCGCATGGAGATAAGTACATGTAATAGTAAACTAAAGAAGATCATATTATAAGACCCCCCCGAACAAAAAAACAAGATTAATAGAAAAAAGTATTAAATGTATGTATAAATTTTCAATTTCTATTCGTATGTACAAATATTTTTTTAAAGGTGGATGGTGAGAAATTATACACTTTTGTCAAACGTTGATTATTAATAAATGAATTCCATAGGCATAACATAAGGTTCTGGGTAGAAATGGAAAGTCAAAAAAAGAGTTTAATCAAATACAAAGTATGGTTTGCGAGAAAAATAATGAAGTATCATTATTTACTTGCCAGAAACTATAGTTAATTAAAACTGATCATCTTATAAGAAATCGAGAAAAAAACTAATAGGGAATTAACTAAAAGGAATGTATGAAATATTATGCAAATTAGCTAGATTGGTTTTGTTTTTTTTACACAGTGATCACCACTTATCAAGGCCCGGAAGCCACTCAGGGATAAGGGTTATTGCAAGTACATTACGTCAGTGTGGAGATTTGATGAAGTGTTTAATTAAGGGGGCGGCTCATTAGGAATTTGTTAACATTGGACTTGAAGACATCCAAGTTGTAGTTCGGAGGGTAGCAGGCAGACGGAACAGAGTTCCACAGGCGTGCAGTTCTAAAAAAGAAGCTTTGTTCATGGAATCCGCGTTTTGATTAAGGCACAGATATAGAGTGGGGGAAATTTTTCACAGTGGATTCAGCTAGACGGGTGTTTTTCGTGAAAGATTTGCGAGGGGGGCCAGAGATTGGAGTTCAGACGAGCACCTGCCATGAAAATAACGATAAAACAAGGATAGGCTCGCAACGTCTCTTCTGTGGGAGAGAGGTTGCAGGGTAGAGAAAAGGGCATCCCCCACTAAGCCACGAAGTCTATTTTGTACTCTGTCAGACTATTTTGTACTCTGTTTGCAGACTAATGAAATTCTACGACCTATGTATAACAAGGTTGTATTTTCTTTTGAAATAAATAGAAACGGACCGCGCATGCGTTGTTCCTTTGTGCTGCATGTGAAATAACGCCACAAAACTAATGAAGAAACGATTAATGTGAACAGTGTGAAGGGCCAACCTTGCCTTCACATTTTCGCCAAGTTTCAGAAACATCTAATGGATAAGGCAAAAGTAATGGATAAGGCAAAAGTAATGGATAAGGCAAAGGTAATGGATAAGGCAAAAGTAAAGAGTAAAACGTAACTTTTTTCAATTTTTGGCGTTTGTAACACATTTGAGCTCCTAGAATACTGAATCCCAGGGAAATGGACAAACGATATGTATATTTGAATTCAGCACCATGAAAAACCAGTATATAGGTATACATATCAAAGTTTTTGAGTCAGATGAAAAAAAGAACAAAGAACAAAAGTATGTCTTTTAGTCTTAAACGTCTCAAAGAAATGCGAACCAGAATATTGCTAGGGTAACCCATACTAAATTTATATTAAGAACAATGGCCTTCAGATTTTTGTCAAGTTTCTGGAAAATCTAATGGATGGATTAGACGTTATGGGGCAAAAAGCCTCATTTTTGGCCATTTTGAGGAATTTTGGCATCTTTTGAGCCCATGGGGATGCCGAATCCCAGTGTAAATGGATAACGGTGTAGTTTTATATTTGAGTTTACCACTGTGAAAACCTACTATATAGCCAGACATATTAAGATTTTGTTTGGAAATATAAAGAAAGAACCCCCAAAAAGGGGCATTCTTAGCACAAAAAGAACAAGAGTTTTGCCAAGATCACTCGTACTGGGTTTATATTAAGAACCATCGGCTCCACATTTTGCCCAAGTTTCAATAAAAGCTAATCGATGAGTCAAAATTTCTGTGGCAAAACGTGTCATTTTTAGCCATTTTGGGGATTTTTTTAAAACCTCTTTTGAGACCCTGGGGACGCAACGGGAATTTTCGCAAAAAATATTTTTTACTGTGCACATCTATTTAATGGAATACAATTTGTGGCAACATTTCAGGAAAACTAATGGACGCTTATTTGGCAATCGTCAGGAGTAACGGACGCAAGGATGCCACTGAAAACATAGGTCCTTCTCCGATAAATTGGGGGACCAAAAACAGGTTTTTAAATATGAATATCAATGTATACACAAAACAAAACAGATTCATACGAGCATAGATTAAGCCCTTTAATATTATCAAATTTGAAGCCTGTTGTAAATCAAAAAATATAAGAAAACACTTAACTAGCAAATCTCAAATGTTTACGACGGCTGGTTGTTAAAATAGTCTGACTGCTACACTATTCTGCATGTATTTGCCATTCATAGGTGTATAATTCCCTTACTTCATCTGTATGATTATGCTTGCCCGGGGGTAACATCTTAGCAAATGGTATAAAAGGGTCTGAATCTCGTTCTCAACAGTAATTATAATTTTGCCTGATTTTTTAATGTATATGGTAACACGCTCACTAACGTACACACACACGCACATATATACATATTATGAGGTAATTTCAAATGTCTTGAGATGATGTTATTTTTTCATGTTTAAATAGTTTTATTTATGGACGAATGTTTATATTTTTCTAACGTGGCTGACACGGATTTGGTACGGAGATTGGTTCAATTGTGCCAGCAAGCAGATAGATATTAAAAATTTCGCAGAAATTACAGATCAATAACTATAGGTAAATCATATTATGAAAAAACGAAAATCTAGCAAACTTCAAAATCTCAACAAAAAAAGAAATATTTACACATATACACATACACACACACACACGCACACATATATATATATATATATGTGTGTGTGTGTGTGTATATGCACATACATATATATGTATACATACACACGGTCAATACAAAACAATTACGGTTGGCACCTCTCCTCTACATAAGAGGTTAGGTGCCAGCAGTAATTGTTTTGTATAACACACACACACACACACACACACACACACACACACATATATATATATATATACATACATACACACACACATATATATATATATATATATATACTTCTACACATGCATGTGAGCGCGCCTTTTTGTCGTATTTATGTGTATCTGCAAATTATTGTAAATGTAAATTTGGTTATATAATGAGGTTTCAGAATCAATGCTTATGAATGTTTATAAGGTTTCTATACAGGTTTCTTATGTAAGCAGTTATTTATTGTGTAGTTGACCTAAGTAGGTTATTATATATGCATTTCTAAAAAAGATTCTGACAGTTTATATCTATTCAGCATTTGTTCATACTTTTGCAATGAAGTTTAAGTATTTACAAAGGTCAGTTCTCAAACTGAGACTCACCCAGACATTTGATTAAACCTCAATTTCAAAGTACACATTGACTAGCAAAATAAATAGACGTTGGAATTGAGAAACACACTCGCACCATCTGGAAACCTCTCGTTTCGTTATTTCCGTGCGATAACTCTTCGTAAATCTTTTCAACATCTGTATGGATTCTCTTCTACAGCTTAATGGCGTCAAGTATTATTTAGATACTGTTCGAGATCAGTTAGTCTTTTGAATCATTGTAAATCCCATACCATTATGTTCAGATTCTTATCTACTTCGCTGTCTTTCTTTTTTCCCACACCTTTTTTGCTATTCTGTTTCAGATCAGCGTTTTCTTTCTCTCGATCAGTTTAAACGACAAGTGTTTCTCAAGATTGGGCGTTTACAGTGTGGCTTCATTTATCGATGCTTGATAATAACGCACAGTAGATAACAGAGGATTTTCAGAAAGGAATGCGCCATTTTTATTTAAAAAACAATGCCTCATTATATATACCAATGGACAAAATATTTTACTAAAAATAGGATACAATCAAAATATTTAATAACATAAGTGATGTTAGTACCATGTAAAATGTATATCATATCCAACTACTAACCAAATTTAATAAACAATGGATTACTACCCCATCTCTTTGACCGATTTACTTTTATATATCGATATATCTATATATTTACGCCTCTATAAATCTAGATATGTACTTTAGTAATTTAAAGAGTTTTACATAAAAAAGACAAAACCGTGAGGACATCACATCTGAGGATTTATAAGTAAGTAAAGCATTATCAACGATTTCGATATTGGATAACTCGCGATCTGAGATAATGAACTAGCTCAACCAATAATTACTTTCGCATAGTGTTATAATCATCGACTATTCATTAACGATATATTTTATCAAAGGCTTTTTGGAATATCTGGAACAGCAACAAGGATCCCTATAGGTTCCAATATTCTCTGCATTTTTTCACTCGTGTTTCTATCCTTCGTTACCCTTAATGGGAAATCGCCAATAACAAAAAATATATTTTGCCCATCATGAGTGTCACTTTTTAGGAGCTCGACAGTTCCAGCATGAAACCCCGACTTCGTGTCTTCTTACCATCTCTTATTGTGGAAACTAAATGCATTATAGCTTATTTTATTTACCTCTCTATGCATCTAAGTATCCATCTTTTTTGTGAAGCCATTTTGCTATAATCACCTTTATTTGGTACAAAGTTACATCCATGACAACCCTATTGTCGCCACAGCTATCAATCATAAACTCATCTCTTACACAGAAGATAAAACCTTACAATGCTGATATTGTGAAACTGGGCAGAACTATTTATTTGTTAAATAGCAAAACATTTTTTATCAGATTGCTTGTGGTGTACTAGTACGAACTGAAATAATTTGGTTTTACTTGTACTATCATGTTTGCTTATATTGAAATAATCCGATAACAGTATATTGACGAAACAAAGAAGTATAGAAACAATACTATCTAAGTATAAAAAATCAAAACGTTTACCCAAGCACTGATCGACAATGATTGGAGATGTCGGTTAGATCAATATGTCTGTCTCTAATTCAATGTAGTCCGTTATATAGTTTTTTGTTCTTTTTGGTGCAAAGTCTGCAGTTCTCTCGATCGTGATTGATAGTTTTATATACACGTACAAAGTAAGGTAATTCATGAATTCCATTGCCAGTGTGTTTCTATTTATTTTAGTCAAACCACCTTACGTTTTCAGACGCATAAACCAATATATCTTATTACGAATTTGACGGGGTAAGCCATGTTTTTTTTTCGCATTTTTCCACCTTGGAATCTGCCATTAGTCAACACCTTATTGTGGCAATGCCCCCCCTAAAGTTAACTTTAAAAAAAATTACTTCTAGTCTGCACCACCAGCGTAAAATTCTACGACTACGAATAATTACACCGAAATCAATGGTGTATCCATAGGTTCAATCTTTTGAGACATCTTAAGTGAGTTCAGCATGAGTCGGCTAAAAATTTTATACTGATCAACAGCAATAAACCACTTCTCCCCTTTGCTAATAACAACCAATAGATCCTTACCCGTAAAGACCTGCCTCGACACAACGCTGTATTGATATTTACTATAGAATTAAATGGTAATAAAATTCCTTCCGTTGACTTCTTTATTGACCCTTCCAATAATACTTTTAGCACTTCCAACTACAAAAACCTACCTGCTATAATTATTGCCTTTTAAACATTAAGAGCGAATGCCCCCACTGTTAGAAAATATATATCATCAAAAACCTCCTCAGCAAAACGTATCTTTTCCGACAAAAAAAAATAATACTCATCGAACTAAAAATTATTAAACAAGTCCTCATCAACGATGGACTCCCAAATTATATTTTGTACCAACACATAAACTCCAATTTCCAGAAGTTAAAAAACATTCCCACTAACAGTAACACACCACGCCATCCTAAAATTTATACAATCAACCTAGTCTACAGGAATCAAATGCATCCTAGTTTTAAGTGAGAAGAAATTTATATCAAAAACATTATCCATGGATACATCTCCCCCGTAAACAACTAAAACTTTAGATTCACCATTTACTATAAAAAAATTAAACCCAAAACTTAGTTATTAAGATTCATCCTTTGCTGTCTTCTAAAACCATTGAACGCACCAACGTTATCTATCAGTTTAAATTCATCTTGGGAGAATGTAACTCCCATAACAACAATGTAACTAATAATTACGTCGGACATACCACTACCAGAGTATCACGTCGGCCTATCTGTCATAATAAATATCTGTCATGATAAATCGAGTGCAATAATAAACACTTTCATAAAATACATCACTGCCACCCTCGAAATTCAGAGAAATTTTTATCAACAACACAAAATTACTACACCACGAAAGAAATGTTAAGAAGCTACAAATCCTTGTAATTAAACAATAAATGTTTGATGATAACCGTTTATTGGTTTGGCTCTGGGCTTTTAAAGGAAAATGAAGGAAATTAATCACTAATAAACACACAATTCGGGTGTAGACAATATACAATTTAGATTGTTCGAACAAACCGAAGTCGTGAACATTGCACACCCACGCGCACACACACACACCAACAGACACAGACCCCCATATATATATATATATGTATATATATATATATATATATATATATATATATATATATATATATATATATATATATACTGTGTAAGCAAAATCAATACTTCATAAAAGGTGTTGATGGCAATAAAACTGTATTTCATTTTACGTTACAATTGTTTCCATGCCCGGTCGACAATTTCAAACATTATATCGTTTGAAAATTTTCCAAAAACGGCATTTCTTCAGACGTCAGACTTCAGACAAAAAACACTCTTGACGATAGAACAGTGTTTGAAGAGAAAAAAAATCCCTTAACAGAAAAGGCATGTGAGAAACATTTACGCTTTAGGTAACCTCCACGGAAAGCCCATTTAAATATTACATACAAGTACACACACACACACACACACACACATATATATATATATATGTATATATATATATGTATATATATGCATATGTATATATATATATGATTTTTCATGGTTAGTCTGTGTGTCTGTATGTTTATCTGTCTGCTCTTCCACTCTTTCTCGAACACTAACGATGTGATCTGTTTAACATTTTGCATGCATCATTAATGTCATAATGTGCAGCGAACTAAGTATTATGTTCTCTGTTAGATGCACACTATGATCTCACTACGGCTGAATATTCAAATCAAACTTTTTTTCTGAAAGTATTGGTGCGATTTGGCTGTAATCGTCTTTGTGCTTTTGTGGTAAACAAAACTTCCTTACTCAATAGCATAAAGCTTTTTTCTGTTCTTAATACACCCACCCACACAAACACGTGCACACACACACACACACACACATATATATATATATATATAGAGAGAGAGAGAGAGAGAGAGTAAATGACAAATAGTTATATTCCAAAATTCATGATGTTGCCCATCTTGTAATTTATTACTTTCATTTACTTGACTTATATCATTGCTGGCAGTATCTGTTTCGTAGCGAAAAATCAATCACTTAATTATTATATTAATCAGTGAATCTATTATGCCCTTTACTCATCAGAGGAAATAGCAACGTCAAAATGAATTGAAATGTGATTTGACATTGTAAAAATCTGAAAAGTGTTCGTCAACATGGTCAATATCATTTATTTGTTAATATATCTTTTTGCCATTTATTCTTAATATATTGCTCTGTAATTACATTGAGCTTCGTTTATAATGATTGATATCTAATAAGAACATATATTTCTAGAAATATATATGTATATATATATATATATATATATATATATATATATATATATATATTACTTTCTATATTGGAATATGTAAGAAATGGGATGCTGAATTGGGATAGGAATTCGGTTTTTAAACACTTTTTCATACTTATAAAACTCTTAGTCATCCGCGTCTGATTGACCAATATAGCTTGAGGAGGAGTTTATCATCACAGGTGTTCGAGATTTGACGTCTTTCGCCAGATTAGTATAAGCTCTTGAAATATCAATATCGGTGCCTTTGGGAATACATTTCGAAACTGTCGCTGTCTAGATAATGGACCACCTGAAGACGTACTATTTTTCTTTTATACGTTTTCCATAGAGTATACTGCTTCTCTGTGTTCCAGTCACCTAACCGTATCGCCGTCTATATTTTTCCCCAGTATACAGCTTTATAACACCTGATGATGTCCGATATTTCTCTAAGCTATTGTTTGTGTCAAGTGTGTTATTGTGAAAGTGAAAACTGTATATCTAAGATTTCTTTTTTTAACTGATTTTGGGAAAGTTGGAGATGGAAAACTCATGGGCTCAAATGAAATCGATCTTAGCGTTAATGTTTTCGAAAAGGAAACAGCATAATTGTAAGCAGTACGTATATTATTCTAGGGATTTAGAACAAGAAAGGAAATCTTGGCCAGCTGTCGATATTAATCAATCCTGTCTGTGTGAAAATGTTTTATGTATGAACTTTTTCGTTTTATGTCTAAACGAATATAGAAAAAAATAAAGGTGCATTGTGATTAGTCTTTAAATGGTTATAATTATCCAACTATTTTACATAAAATATAGGGGAAACATCCATACAATTACAGAAGAATATCGGGTATAGTTGCTCTGGGATACAGTTGTTTTTAAAGATTGGGATGTGGAATACAATGATATTCCGGCCCCTGGTTACGGTATTCGCCCGCCTTAAGATGTTATTTATAAAGTTATTTGATTATATGGATGTGTATTAAAAAATATATTGTATATTGTTACTAATTATCTACTTTAATTAAAACTTGTACATATATTTCATGTATAAAAAATAAAAACAAATATCTAAAGCTCCCTGCGAGAGTCTTGTTATCTATCAAAAATTCGATTTAACAAAGGCTGTATTTATACTTAAAACATTACTTGCGATATTTTTATAAGATCAAAATAATCTCGAGTATACACACAAACACACACACACACACACACACCCACACATATATATATATATATATATATATATATATATATATATATGTATATATATTATATATATATACATATATAAATTATGAATTTATAAAAGTAAATGTGTAATATATATAAAATGTATACATAAATAATAAATTTATATAATATATATATATATATTTAAATAATGTACAAATAAAAATAATTTTATATAATATATATAATGTATATATAAAAGAAATGTATAATATATATAATGTATATATAAATAATAAATGTATATAATGTATGCATATAATGTGTACATAAAAAATAAATGTATATTCTATATGTAATATATATATATATTATATATATTATATATATAAAATATATACATTATTTATCCAATATAATACATGTATAATATATAATATATATATTACATAGTATATATAATATATATTATTTGTATTTATTATGTGCATATAATACATATATTATAAAATATGATATATAAATTATATACATATATATATATATATATATATATATTTATATATATATATATATATAGTAATAATACATAGACTGATTTGTATATATATATATATATATATATACAAATCAGTCTATGTATTATAACTGGTCTTCAAAACATTATAATTGTTTTTTAATCAGTGCATAATCTTACTACTAATTGTACTAGTAGCAACCTTTACACGGGATCGATACGATAGAATGTTAACCGCATCTCTTGATAAGCCAATTGCATTCGTCGACCGGAAACAGAGTCGACGGCACGATCCAGCTATTTATGTTTTCAGCGACGGACAAAAAAAAAATAATAAAAAAAAAAAACGCCAGCCTTTTCAGTCAAGTCTTAATGACCACATTCGCGTTGCTTCGAACCAGTGTGTGCACTGGGCGCTACCAATTAACGAACGACCTCATCACCTGGCTGACGCATCATGTGATCGAACCAGCGGAGTCTCCTTTTCAGTAGAGTTTCCTCCAGGTAAGAATGTTACATCTCGAGCTTATGGTTCAGTTAGGAAACCGGTCGGCTAGATGAATGTGCAGGATACGGTCGAGGTAGTAGTGATCCATGTTTCAATTTATGAAGATCCTCTCTGCGCAGTTGCCAGGTCTGAAGTTCATAGATAACAGTGTTCTGACCATGGCATTCAAACAGAGAGTGACACAAACCGTCCAACTTATTACAGCTTTACAAGAGGACGCACCACTGAGTCTGACCCAAAAGCCGACACTTAAAAATAGAACCGTCGATCAAGTTTAAGTAAAAACATTTTCCCTGATATAGAAGAAAATGTATTTTTTTACTGACAAGGAAAGATTTTGTCCTAAAATTATAACATACGAGGTATGACCGAATACGGACATTTTTGATTGTAGCAATCTTGCCTGAGTATGCTAAAGACACGGTTGGCAGAATGATAAATTACCGAACTACTCGCACTATATTTTCAGTAAACAGACTGCGCTCTTTTTTAATAGTATTTTCAACTATTTTCTGTTATTAAACAATATATTTTATTAAATCCTTAGAAATTTATATATATATATATATATATATATATATATATATATATATATATATATATATACAGGGTCATCAGTATTTATCGTTACAAGTAAACGTGATTAAATTTAGGAAATTAAATAAAATTTAGAATTTTTGCAAATGTATTATTGTAGAAAAAGAAATAGAAATTAATTTACAAAATATTATTCGATGTGTCCACAATGTGCGTCAATAACAAGTTGAAGACGTTTAGAAAAAAATTTACATGCATCACGAATTACTTTCTGGGGGACTTTGGCCCAGTACTTCTGCAGCTTGACCTTTGGCCACATTATTTATTTACGCCTATTGTGTTTATATTTTTCATTACAAGTTCGATCTCTTTTTAAAAAAAACAGATAGCAAATATGTGTTTCTAATGTGTGAAACAAATTCTTAATGAATTTACATATTTTAAAAGATGTATAGTTTTTACCACGTAACCAAGCGTAGTGTATCTCCTTAAAAGAAATCAAACTCAAATTCTTAGGGGCTAATACATTTTAACAGCCTTTAAAGGTAATATAAAAGAAGGATTTTTTTTTTAATTATTAAAATTTAACATTTAACCGTGGCGGACCACTTTCCTATATAAATTAAACGTAAGACGAGACACAACTTCTTGACGACGGAGCGAGAAATGTAATCGTTACCATTTTTTAAAGTTTGGTGACGGGTGTGGAGGCAACAAAGAAAATTGAGCTGGGGCAGGTGCATAAGTTCCAAACATGTTAAAAATATGTAGAAACATTTCAAAACGTGCATCAGTGAGGAATTTTCATTTTTAAAGAAGATTTGCTTGCAACGGTCACACTGTTAAATATTACTATATCAGTTTATTATTTTTCCTGATATTTTTAAGGCTGTAAACACAGATAAAGACAAATGACAAGGGTGAACTTGTACAAATCAAACTCCATCTTTGTATATATGTTTTTATATTTTAAAAAAGTCTTTTTTCAACGGATTACATCGCTCTTATATAATGGATTCAACATTTAATCTTAGGGCCACGATGTTAAGACCTTCATTATTTAATGTAGTCCGTATTGCTTCACTGGTCGCCACATTTTTTTCACGCGCGCGTGCATTCGATTCTTGCGCGTTTATCTATTATTCTGCATATTCACTTGTACTTTTATGCATTAATTCTGTATATTAACTATTCCAAAGCTAGCTATAACATATACTTGGCAAACGGCAGTTCAAACACGCACACACACACACACACCCAAACGTATATATATATATATATGTATATATATGTATATATATATATATATATATATATATATATATATATATATAAAACTGGTAATTAGTAAAAACCTGAAGAGAGTGCTCAATTCTATTGGAAGGAAGATTTTCGGGACGTCTGTAGTGTGCGTGCTATGCGTGGAGCTGAATGCGGCACAGATCACTTTTTGGTACGCGGGAAGTTGAAAATCTGTATCAGGAGTACGTATAGGTTGGGTGGTGTTGGGACTCCCAGACGGGTTGATGTGTCCAGGCTGGTTGATCCAAGTGTACGTGAAAAGTTTCGATCCGTAGTTACTTCTGCTGATTTTGATGGGTCGTGAGGGCATTTTAAAAATACAATATATGAAATAAGTGTAGATGTTCTTGGCCTCCGCAAATCTAAACATCAGGATTGGTTTGATGATAATGATTCTGAAATTACTCAAATCTTAAGTGCAAAAAATAAGTTGCACCATAAGATTTTGTCTGAGTTTCATAGAAGTCACTTAAAGCAAACAAGGGTGTTCTCCAAAAGCGACTCCGCCAAATGAAGAATAAGTGGTGGGCTAAACTCGCCAACCAAATCCAGATGCCTTTTTATTGCAAAGACCTCAAACGCATGTTCCATTAGTTTAAAACGCTTTTGGTCCTCAAACACTATCTACGTCTCCCCTACTCCCAAGTGATGGAATTGCCCTTATAAAGGATCCTAACAAGATTCTTCTTCGTTGGACCGAGCATTATTCTGATCTCTTTGACAACCACTCCAATGTTGATTAGGACGTCATCAATTAATTTTTATTACAACAGAAGCTTATCCATGAAATGTCTGTGTTACCATCTGAGAATGAAATTAGAGATGCAATCAAGGAAGTGAACGTTAGGATGGCTCCAGGGACTGATGGTATTCCTGTGGAAGTCCTCTTATATGGGGATGATACACTTGTTCATGAAATTCTTCATCTTATCACTGATGTCTGGAAGGGTGTTCCCGTCCATCAGGATTGGGTTGATTCAATTTTTAGATCACTGTACAAGGGAAAGGGGCTCAGGACCAACTGTGGAAGTTATCGTGGGATAAGTTTGTTGGAAGCAGTTGGCAAAGTATTTCCCAGAGTTCTACTCAATAGAGTGTTAAAGTATATTTGTCCATCCGTCATTCTAGAAAGCCAAAGTGGATTTCCTCCGGGCAGAGGAACCACGGACATGATCTTCTCTGCTCGGCAGTTGCAGGAGAAATGTACTGAACACCGTGTTCCGCTTTATCAGGTTTTTGTTGATTTGACTAAGGCTTTTGATACGGTGAACAGAAGTGTCCTATGGATAATTCTGGGGAAGTTGGGATGCCCACTTCAATTTCTACAATTACTCAGGGAGCTCCACACTAATATGCAGGCTCGCCTGAACTTCAAAGAATGCCTATCAGAACCCATATCGGTTGACAATGGTGTGTAGCAGGGTGATATCCTAGCACCTACACTTTTTTCAATTTATTTTGCAACTATGTTATCATATGCCATAAGGGAATGTTCTCTATGTGTTTATTTGCGTTTAAGAACCACAGGTAGCGCCTTTGATCTTTGTCGTGTTCATGCTTCTACAAGGGCATTTCAGCACCTGGTTCGTGAATTGCTTTATGCGGATGGCGCCGATCTCGTGACCCATGGTGAGAGGGATATGCAGGGTATCATGGATCTGTTTTCGGGGGCCTGTGAGTCTTTTGGGCTTACTATTAGTCTTAAGAAGACTAAGGTCATGTTCACACCTCTACCTGGTAGTTTGTATGTGGAACCAAATATTTATGTCAACAACCAGAGACTTGCCGTGGTTGACACATTTGTGTATTTGGGTAGTACTCTCGCCAGAGATGGAACCCTGGATGCTGAGACCAACTATAGGATACAGCGTGCCACTAAGGCTTTTAGTGGTTAAGAGAAGCGAGTATGGTCTGACAGGAGTATAACTATGCATACAAATATCAGTGTCTATCAATCTTTTATTTTACCATCCCTGCTTTACGCTTCTGAGGCCTGGACAACTTATGGTAGACACATATAAGTCATGGAGAGAGTGCGCCAGAAATTCCTGAGACACCTTCTCGGCATAAGGTGGAGCCCTTTTATACCTGATATGGATGTTCTCATGCGGGATAACGTACCTTGTATCGAGAAGTTGATTATACGCAACCAGATGAGGTGGGCTGGACATCTGACAAGGATTGACGACGATAGTTTGCCAAAGCGCCTGTTCTATGGTAAAATTACACAAGGGAAGCGTCCATAACATAAACCGAGGAAACGCTTTAAGGATAACATCGAAGATAATCTTAAAGTTCTTGATATTGACGTGTTCAGTTGGGATATATATATATATATATATATATATATATATATATATATATATACATATACATTACACGTTTCTACAATATGTAATAAGTTTATATATGTGCAATTACAAAACATTCATTATTAATTTCCGGCAATAACACTTTAGTGATAAAAAGAAGAAAGTGCCCGTTTTTCAAGATCCTTGTTTCTAATTACCACGAGAATTGATATTATTTCACCGAGGCAACCCAAACCGTTAATGTGTTCAGTCAGCGTTTCATTACAGTATAACTCCCATCAATATCAATCTAATTTTCTACCGTTCTCTCTCGCCCCCTTTCATCCTGTGTGCAATGTAAAAGGAAATTAGTTTTTGGAACGATTAGCCTTGCTAATTATTGTCTAAAGTGCAAGTGATTAATGAGTCTTCATCACACGTTTCACCGTTGATGATTTGACAGAAATTAACGTACTCGTGAAAAATACACGCAAATAACGACATATGGCCGAGATTGAGGCGAATAGCAGGTCATCGATTGGTTGACGTTTCCAATTTAACGTTTTGCCGAAAACAATAAAGCAATCAGAAGGTAGCATGTTACTATTTATTTTATTAATCGCATGTATAGTGATATTGTAATGTCGGTTAGTTAGTTAAAAAGTTCAATTACTTTTAACGGAATATATATATATATATATATATATATATATATATATATATATATATATATATATAAAGTTTGGTGGTTAAATTTTAAATTACGCCACTACAACATATAGACACATATATTCGAATTAAGAATTTATTGTTTGACAAAATGGCTAGGATCACCTTGAAAGTATTTCCTCAAGTAATATCTATCAAGAATTTTCATCTGAATTTCATCAGCGTCTCACCTCGCTTATATATATATATATATATATATATATATATATATATATATATATATATATATATATATATATATAGTTTTGTTTTTGATTTTTTAAACGATAATGTTTACGTCCCCACCTTGGAGATCCGGTGTTTGAACGTATTTTAGTCATTTGTTGTTTTTTCTAAAAAGAGAAATTTACGTACACGCGTTCTTGGAAGCCGTACCTCTCTTCAGCGTAATTTTACTGTTGTTAGGATTCGAACTCTGGACATTGTGTATTCCAGTCCACCGTCTTTATCCATTAGGCAATGGTGTCATACATAACTCATTATCAAATGTTTATTTTTTATCGTTATCTATTTACAAAGGTTTTGTTGTTGATTTTTTAATGATATTAAGATTAACGTCTCGACCTTGGAGATCCAATGTTTTCTGTAATACTGAATACATATAAGATGCATTCATTTAATAACTATATATAATGATCTTAAGTAAACTTTTTTATTTAAGTATTTTTTTATTTTATTTTATTTTTATATGAGATAGTGTGAGTGAAATTAAGTACAATGAATCTAATTCTTGTCGGCAGTTTATCTAGGGATGTAATTTAGCAACTAAGATAGTCTTTGATTCAAAATTTACCAACATTTCGTTCGGTGGCAAATATATTTACTCTGACGGATTTGTTGGTATTGCTGTATGTGTGGAAGTGGCTGTGAAAAGAAGAGGTATGTGTGTGTCAGTGTTACTTGACTCTAATATGCAGGTGTCTAACTATGCTAGTAATGTATGATTTGTTACATGTGGTGGCTTGTATAGTATATACCATGTATTTACAATAGAACATGTTAGTGGTGTTCATTGGGAAGGTTGTAAATGTGCAGAATGTATTGCTGAGATCCTAAGTAATTCACAATGATTTTAAATAGTATCTCTTCTTTTATCATAAATTCAACTCATTAATAAGAAAAAATATTGAGATACAGCCGAACTTTACAGAGGACCATTAGATCCGTAGCCGAATGCTCTACCACTGAGTTATATCTCTAGATATTAATGAATATTTTTTGTAATGATTTTCTCAGGTATCATTTGCCTTACGGTCTACCTTAAAATAATTACCTGTAAAAAAACGTTTTTTTATCTGTATGTATTTTTGGGTCGGATTATTTGGAACTTTGTAAATGATTTGCTGAGATTTTATAATTTTCACTTGTCGGTTTAACCAAAAATAATCACCCGTAAAAATGTGTCTCTTTTTATATACAGCAAAGAAAAGAAAACTATTTTAAAGGTCGAATTTTTTTAAATTTCCGATACTTAACGAATGAATTTTTGTACAAAACATATATCAGAATACTGTCAGACACATTGCTTACCTTTATGTAAAAGTTACAAATGAAAGGCTCAGCTGTTTCGAAACCTATGAGAAAGAAACTCTCATACACACACGGTGACTTTTGTGCAATAGTAGATTGATAGGTACGATAGAACAGAATATAAGAGATAGATTAATACGTAGATAGATAGATAGATAGATAGATAGATAGATAGATAGAGATTTTATTTTAGAAAACATTTAATCGTTTTTATGTTAAAGATGAAACTACCTTTAATAATAATAATAATAATAATAATAATAATAATAATAATAATAATAATAATAATAATAATAATATTGTTTTGTGTGTTTTTTATGTCCGAACAATATTTCAAAATAAAAAAGAAAAACTCACAGGTATGCTTTTCCTTGATCAGCGTTACCCCGGAGAAACACTATTTAAATATAGTAAATTGTATTCATTCTTTAACCCGAACTTAGGCGAGATTTGGACGTGGAGGTCAGTTGTGCAGCTATCTTATGTACTAAGAAAACAGAAACAATATTAAATTTATTGACGACTGATTCCACGAGGGATACATGAATATGATGTGTCTCTGTGTATATGCGTGGCTATATGTCTAGAAAAATGGTTTCATGGAGAATGATGAAGGTAATGATGGATGGGGTTATATATATATATATATATATATATATATATATATATATATATATATATATATATATGTGTGTGTGTGTATATATGTATATGTATATATATATATATATAAATGTATATATATATGTATGTATGTATCTATATATATATATATATATATATATATATATATATATATATATATGGTCATGTTTATATAATTTTGAAGCGAGTTTGTCGCTTTATAGACCCGTGTTATTCGTTACCGTTCTCAATCTCGACATTCAGTTTTTGTAGGATTTTTAACAGCATGGACAAAATTCAAATCGCACGATTTTCTTGTTCCAGGTCAATCTTGGCCGATCAGCGTCCGAGACAGCCTGTAATATCAATGAGGTTTAGAAGTCACTTACAAACGTTTAGCGCAATGGTGGTTAAAGAATTTCGCAATTCTACCGAGAGCCTCGATATGAAGACGGTTGCGGCCGACCGACTGCAGTTGATAAAGAATATTTGAAAGCCTTAATTTTAGTCAATCTTAGCAAAAAAACACGCGTGAAGTTGCTGTTTAACTCGAGGTCGAACACTCCACAGTCATTCGCCATTATAAAGCAAATAGGAATTTCAAAAGAAGTAGATCCTTTATGACATCCGGCGATGTCTGCCACAGTGGTTGGATGCCTGAGAAGCAACACAACACTTCTGGAAGCCGAAATTGCACCCCAAAAAAGTTATGGTGTCTGTTTGGTGATCTATGGCCGGTTAGATCCATCACATCCTCTTGAATCTAGGCGAAACGATTACGGCGGAAATGTACTACCGACAATTTGACGAAATGCACCAAAAGCTCCAAGGTATGTGCCCGAGATTAGTTAATATGAAGTGATAAATTCGCCCCCATGATAACGCTCGTCAGCATGTTGCTTGACTGACCCTGCAGAAGCTGGCCTAATAACGCTATGGTGATGTGCCTCATCCGCTTTATTCACTGGACCTCTCGCATACATATTATCGCTTATTTCAAGCATCACGACAACTTCCTGTGCGAAAAATGCTTTAAAAGCCGAAATGATGAATAATCGGCCTTCAATGACTTCATCGCTTCTAGACATCCTGATTTCTATGCTAATGGGATTAATAAACTTGTTTCTCATTGGTAAACATGTGTCGAGTCCAATTGTTTTTATTTCGATTAAGATAGTTTGTTAGGAAAGGAGTTATAGGCTTTTGAAGTTGACCGTCAAAGAAAACGATATTATTTTTGCACCAACATATGACACTTTCGCGCCAAGCAACACCGCTGTGCGCTGCTAGTTTATTTGTAAAAATAAATTATTGAATAGTTATATTATTTATCTGAATAATAGATTTAAACTGGCTCTGCGTACACTTTTATCAATAGCATTTGGCTGCTAGTTTATACTAGTATTTTACAAACAGGTGTATCTTGGTTTACTTGAAGATAAATTTGCAAAATCTCCGTTGTCTGATACATATAAATAAATAGATTATATACTCTATATCCTCACTGCTGTCCACTTTCTATATTCAGTTTATATTTACCAGCTTGAAGACATACGTAGTTCCTATTCTGGTATCATACAAAAAGCACATGGCAATTATCCTACCGTTACCGTAGTTCTCTTTGTGTCTTGTTGCATAGATTAAGAAAGAAAATTGCTTATTCAAGCAGGTACTGGCGTTTCTCCCAAAATGAAATCTAATTTTATTCCTGTTCTTCTTTTTATCAATCAATGAGCTCTTGCTCTTTTTTTTTCCTTTTTAGACCATTGAACACTTCTTTATTTGCTGTCGGCGAAAATGTCATTGTTGCTTGCGGCTACGTCTTGAATTGGATTAGATAATAATTGCTTTTTTGTTCTTTAACGACATTTCCAGAAGCCAATGTATTGCGTCGAAACTATTCCCAGGGATTTTAACCCCGGAAACCGATTTTATTTCTTTGGTCGAGATATACTTCTGCCAATCTCCATTTCTTCTATGACTGACCACTGTTTTATTTCTGGTTATCTTAAAACTCGAAGATCTGATTTTGAATTGCAAATTAGTTTGCAAAAAAAAAAAATAAATAAATATGTACATAAAGTGCTATACATCTTTTCCTATATTTAAATCTCCAAAGGTAAATCAACGCGGAAAGAGGGTTATTCATATACAGATGTATACATAAGCAAATAAATGACAACAGGATTGTATGTATTATATTATAAGATATAATTCCAAATTGCAAATTTATTTGCAATAGAAATAAGAAATACCAGATGCTATAAATTAAAAAATTAAAAATAAAATAATCCTTACTTGTTTCCATATTTGTTTTCTATATTAATATTTTAAAACAATATTTTGTAAAAAAGACTAGTGTGGGTGCCCAGCGTTGCCCATGTGGTTAGAGATGTTTGTTAAGCAAAATAAAATGGTAGTAGGGAAGCAGCGAAGAAGAAAATGAACATTAAAAAACGTAACATCTATGATGTTGCGTCCATCGATAAACCTGGAGTGATGAAGGTACAAATTAAAACGAGACAATCCAAAATAGTGAATGAAGTTCGAAAATATCGCCGAAAAAGCGACCCTTGCCCAGTTAAGGATGAAGTAATTAATGTTTTTAGCCATTTTTGGTTATTTGTTGTCCGAGGTTTCCAGCTTCAAAACGATACCAATCTCGTGAAAATCCGTAGCCACGAAAGTTTTAAGCAGACATACAAGCATAATACATACATATATTTCTCCAGCGTCGTTACTGAATACGTTGCTTGGAGACAGACAGGAAAGATTTAAAGTTAAGCAGAATTTGAGTTATGGGTGTTTAATTTTACGCTTGCGCAAACGTAACGACCGGTGTAATGTTAAAAGTCTGTTTTGCTCTCAATTGAGACGCTTAGTAGCATTTTTGCCGGGTAAAAAACAAACAGAAAATGTGTTTCAGTTTCAAATATCCTACATATAAAATTTCACTTCTCTAGGCTAAATATGCAAATATTCAGAATATAATTTGTTAGCGATATTTTGCACACATGATTACTTATATATATATATATATATATATATATATATATATATGTATATATATATATATATATATATATATATATATATATATATATATATATATATATATATATGAATATGTTCTGGATATGACCAGAAACTATATCTAATGGTGAGGCCCCAGCTTGCGGGCTTGGGGGGGGCAACCCTTTAATTACCATTTCTACCTTGTCCACTCTGACCCGAGTGGTGGTAGCTATGTGTTAAATAAAAACCGACTTGAAAAAACAAAAAAACAAATATATTCTATTAAAATTGTTTTTTCTTACGAAATCTTGGATTCGGCATAAAAGAACCTGAAACCGGTTGATATGCCGTAAGACAAAACAACCAAACCAAACCATATGTATGTATATATATATATATATATATATATATATATATATATATATATATATATGATCTATCTCTATTTCTGTATATGTATATATATATAATATTATATATATATATAATATTATTATTTGTTTATATATATATATATATATATATATATAACACAACTGTGCGAAAAGTAGAACATATACATGAATATTATCTGATTGTAATAGTTAAATAAAACCAGGACTTTAATAAGAACCCATAAAATTAATAAGTCCTTAATGAACGCTCGTGTTTTTAAAGAAATATGCTAATAGTTTAACCGACACATAATTTACATTGTGTTAAATTAAAAAGAATACACCATAGCGTTAGAGTTCATGGGAGCACAAGTCACACATACAGTTACGCGGATACGCACAAATAAAGAACATCTCATATATACGTAGATATTTGTATAGAAACAGTGTATGAACTAGTTTTAGACACACCTCATAAATAACAGTCTTCGTCCATGGCGATTGAATATAGACAAAAATGAATCACACGGACTATTTTCAGGGAATTGTCACACGTTTGTTTTAGTTTTCATAAAATGTGTCTTACAAGTTATTTTTTTTTAATTTTTACAGAAGCAGCGAATTCTGATTAAACTTGAATGATTATATGCACGCTTACGTAGTTATTTTCAGATACATTTATTACACTTCTATAAAAAATATCGGTATACAATGTCAGTGAAAAATATATAGCCAGAATATTCACACCAAGTTCTGTAGTTGAATATGTTGCTCATACTTACTCAAAATTGTCTGTAAACTTTACAGAATTTTTGCGCGTTTTTAGATGCGAGTAATTAGCGCAAATTAAATTGCAGAACATTTATGTTTTTGCTCAAGATTTTTAATCGCTGCCATATTTTCCCATCGACATCTTTCTTTTATCGTCACCATCTTTATTTTCCACCACTCTCATTCATCGACATTTTTTGTCAAATTCCCCAAAGATTTAGCAATCTGTTACAGTTGCATGTAGTTCTTTCTAAATTATTGCTGTAGGTGACAGATCTGATTCTAACAGATTGACGATGCCAACGTCGATACGATGAAATTCAAGCAGCACTCGGCCGATAATTCTTCATTGAATTATCCAGGTGCGATTCGGTTCGCCGCTTTGCACGTTATTAGCATAATTCAAGATGCCTGCCCGTTACATTACTTTGAATTGCAATTCACACGTGTATTGCAACAGACGCCATTTATTAGATCTGTTTCTAGGAGCAAAATCAACCGTCCGTTTTTTTTTTCGATCAAGATATAAATTATTTTATTACAGTGATTGTAAGATTATTAATTCTTTAAAAGTATGTAGAATGATTTATGACAATTTAATGGCAATAAACTGTTGACAACTAGCTATGTTCGTTGACCGTGCCAAGTAAAGTTATAATATGGTCCATAGATTTATTGGCACACTTTTACAAAATGTGCACTAATTGTAACTTGGAAACGAATCAAAGTAAGCAATCTAACAAGTAAAGTGCAAAACAGTTTGCACTTGATGGTTTCTATATCAAATTAAGGCGAAAAAGCGACATTACAACTTTCAAAGAAGAGGAGTAAAGACGACAGATCTTAATGCTGACGCTGCGTCGATTTTCGCGAGAATCTTGTTAAGCAAGCACTTTTAGAATTGTACTATTTTCCTCTACATATTTATGATTCACGCTTTTAGAAAATGCGTACGCTTGATGGCCGTGGCTTTTGTAGTCAAACAGCAAATTGTTCAATCAACCAAATTTTATTAAAAATGTTATTTGTAGAATCATTACAAGGCATAGGTATAACTGAAAGAAACACTGAATAAAATGAAGAATAAGTTATCAATACAACTACAGATACATGTGTATGCATATACATTTCCTACACACATTTTATCTATGTTTGCATTGGGATTATAAGATAGATTATAAGTATTCTATAAGAAAGATCTACTCGGCAGACTTTGAGTAAACCGTTCCTGCCTAAGCAATAAATGTGTTGGAGAAATCATTGACCTAAAATGTATTGTTTAAATATTTTATTTTATTATATTCCAATATAATTAAATAATTTTCTAAAGTTTGGGAATTGTATGAATTCAGAATTGTTAATTTTATAATTATTATTATTTATTTAATGTGCATTTGTATATAAATTGCATTTAAAAATAATTATTGTTTAGAATTATTTTGTTAAATTTTTGTCCTACCATTGAAGAAACGGTTAAACAATAGATTTTAAATTCAGTTAATTGGTGGAGATTACTTTGTTTAACTAATAAAAGAGCGATGACTTTAGGTGAGTAATAAATCAATAGTTATACTGCATACGTTCAATCGCACAGTTACACTCTCCTCTACACAGACGAATACATTTATTCACACGCATACCAGCACCCCCTACACACACGGAAGAGTGACCGTGTTCTATGGCAAATACGTACAAGCGGACAAATACATAAAAGACAAGGCCATCAAACTAGACATTGTAATATGGACCAATCCCGAAAGAAATGCGCTCATTATCGATGTCACAGTCCCAAATGATTTAGGCCTTAAGAGAGCTGAACGGGAAAAGATAACAAAATATCAGGACGTAAAAATGATCTAAAAGGACATGGTCTCTGAAAAAAATAAACAGTATACCGGTTGTGATGGGAGCAACTGGTTTAATAAAAAAAAGAATCTTTAAAAATACTTAGAAGCAATCCCTGGAAGACCAAGCTGTAATGAAATACAGATGGCAGCAATAAAGTGAACAGCATATATTCTTAAAAGAGCCCTCGGATATAAATTTAAATCATAACAGAATCAATGTTAGCCCCAGGAAGGTGCTCCTTGATATCTTGAAACTTATTGAAGTTAAATAAAAAACAGTGTATTTGATTAGTTATATGCCTTAACGTGAGTATGCTATGTGAACTATTATATTTGGTGAGATTTAATTTAATCCAGATTTCTTATTCAAAGTCAATGATATATGGTATTTATTTCAGTTTATTTTTTTTATTACTTTTGCTACCTATTACTGTTTTTCTTTACATTTTTTTCATTCTATTATTTTATTTAATTTACATATTGTATTATTTTATTTACATATTATTAATTTATTATTTTATTTAACTTTTATATTAGTATTATTATTATTATTATTATTATTATTATTATTAGTAGTAGTAGTAGTAGTAGTAGTAGTAGTATAATTATTTGCTCAATGTATTATGACAAAATACGTTTTAAATAATGTTACTTCTTTTATTTATTAAAGATTATGTATTTATTTTTTGGATTTCACATGAACAAATAAACCACTCCGTCACACCTCAGCATTGTTCTGTCTTCTGGAAATTGCCTTTAATTACATAGTAGACAATGCTTCAAGAAAACTAGATTAACCTCTTAATGTTTTATTTATTGTACGGTGAATTGTGTCAGGAGAGACTTGGGTTAATTAATGGTCGGTCGGCGCAGGCAGAAATGTCAGTTGTGTACTCTCTTTTCTGTCCGTTTTCGTTTCGAGTTATATTTATATTTAAAATTCCATCTATAAGAATTTCTGTTCATTAATTTTGACATTTTGGTTTATTGTATTATGTTTTGTACTTTTATCAATTCTAATCCAATTAATTAAATATTTCTTATATTTTTTCCTGATCTCGATTTTTAGATAGAATGTAGGCTTGACACTGGCGCCAGCAATTCGATTTTATAAAAGTGCGTCACTGGACGAAATCATAACATTACTTCACCTAGCAACGTCAACGATCATAACTAGTTGTCAACAGTTTATTGTCATTAAATTGTTATCGGATCCGGTATTTTCCGACGTTGTCCGTCACCTACGCAACAGTAGATAAACTTAAGAAAATCTCTTTCCGTCCTTGAATGGTTTGCTATTCATGATCGATATTACTTATTATTAGTCGTAATATTATCACATGATTTCTCTGTAGACACTTATTCCGCGCACGCGAATCTGCTTAATTGAACAGTAAAAAAATCAATTGGAAATTTTTTAATTAAAAATATTGTCTGGTAAATTTTACTTAAGAATTTAAAATGTTTCGTTAAAAAAAGTTAATTTCATTTAAATGAACTCTTCTCTATAATAGTGAGAATTTATGTCACACATGCAAACCCGTAAATTTGTCAGACGCATTGAATGCTCAAGTTTTGTACATTTTTTTTACAATAGGTTTATTTTAGTAAGTCAGTAGATAAAAGTGCATAACGTTGTACATGTTAAAATGCGTTTCTGAATTACGTTGTTCTCTCAGCACAGACTGTAACCTTAGAGAGGTCCGGAAAAGGTATGTGCATTTGCAGAAGGAAAAGCTAGTTATTTTATGTAATGACGTAAGGAAATTCTGCAGTTGAGGGAATAATAATGTTTGTGTTAAGAAACCCATTTTTCATACATTAACTGTTCTGTACTTTCAAAACAGATTAAAAAAAAGTTCCAAAAATGTGATTATACTTGAACATAGGGTAACGGAATTAACATCGGCCACAGGCAAATTATGACGTGTTTCTACGTTCCGAAGTTGAAAATCAATTTTTCTTTTTAAAAAAGTATATACTTACATTTTTATGCAACTAAAGGCAATGCTATCTACTTAATTGTAATGCTACGATTAGTTTAATAACACTCAAATAAAACACATTATACAACAAAAGTCTTCGCCATATTTGTTGGCGACACGTAACGTAAAGACAAGGGAAGTAACTCATAACCTGGAATGTTACTAACCTATAATTAAATAACATATAAAAATGCAATTGAAACAAAATAATCATCGAATATATACATGTATGCTCTGCTTTTTTAATAAATAGAACTGTTTGATAAACATGAAATAAAGTGAATAGGACATATATATATAATTGTAGGGTACCTGCTGAATTTGAATTCAATCATTACTTGTTAAATTGAAATTTAATATCCCTCTGATACAACGTATTTAAGTCTATTGTGAAAACCTCTCCAAAAATGACATAAGATTTTGAGTTTCTAGAAAATAATTACCTCCTCTTCGAAATCTCAGCTTTCTTGTTTAGCAAAACTTTCAATTTTCGCTAATTTTATTCGAAAAACTTTTTCATTAGTAATTACCTTCTTCATTATATTTTTTTGGAATTTTTAGGTATACTCATTACTGCAACATGTTGTTTCTAAAATGACCACCATTAGTGTTACATGAAATTCAATAATTCGAATTTCGCTCTAACACAGTATTTAACGCCAAATATGCCTGCGCATGTATATTTATAGAAACATTTGCAGCAGGAATTCTCACCTTCTTTTCTATTTTTTTTATTTCTCCCATGGAACACGTTATTCTTTGCTAGATTTTTTTTAGTTAAATTCAATTACTACGGCACGTGTTGTTTACAGAATTGTTAGCTGAAAGTACAGAATTGTTAAAATGTTAGATTTATTATCCTAGCACGGTTCGTAAATACAGAAGTTCCGGTTAAGCTTGCACAATGAAAGATTACTGTGGAGATGTTTTGTCTTACTTCATATTTTTTTATTCTACAGTTTACGAATATTCTATTACTTAGAGAATTTTAATGTTTGGTGGATATATTTTCTTAAACTGTTAAGGAAATTACAGTATAGTTAACATTCGTTTTTAAATAATAGCATTGCTATTTCAGAATGGTCTGTAAACTGCTTGATCTCTAAATTCACGGTGGAGTATAGTGCATTTTGTAACATTACATTTGGCACTGAGCCTTTTAGTTAACCATTCTAAATAATAGCGTTATCTTTACGAACTTATTATGATCAGGTAAATTATTCTATACGTCCATCTAACGAACTATGGAAAGTATACTAAAGATATAGTAAAAAATAAATTTTATTTAAAAATCCGATTTTTTTTCAGTACTTTTTCAGTACTTATTACGTATTTAACAATCCGATTTTTTCAGTAATTGTTCCGTACTTGTTACGTATTTAACAATCCGTTTTTTTCAGAATTGTTCCGAACTTGTTACGTATTTAACAACCTGATTTTTTCAGTAATTGTTCCATACTTGTTACGTATTTAACAATCCGGTTTTTCAGTAATTCTTCCGTACTTGTTACGTATTTAACAATCCGATTTTTTCAGTACTTGTTCCATAATTGTTACATAATTAACACTCCGATTTTCTCAGTACTTCTTCCGTGAATGAATTAAGGCGATTTTAATATTGTTTTAATCAAGTGACCCCATTTCGATAGCGGGCCTTTCGTCACAAAAAGAAACGAAAATAGAAGTACTAATTAAGATCCTAATATAACGCTCACAGAAATTGTAAAAACAAAGACTGATCTAAGGAGTCGTTTTCTTAATATGTGAGTGTCAATAAAACACAAGAAATATTTTTATCCAATACATAAAAAACATAAGGAATTGGAGAGAACATAGATGAAGACTGAAAAAATAGTTAGATGTTTCTTTTTTAGATAAAATAGGAAAACGCTAGTAAAAGTGAATGTGCGCCTTGGTTGTTTATTATTAGTATAATAAAAAGTAGTTAAAACTTAGTAATTGATCATCTTGTAGAAAACGGACTTTACATGTAATAAAAACAGTTGATTGTAGAATTAAGGAAGGACTTTACTGTTAAAATATCAATAATTGCAGTTTTTGTTATGATATATATCATTTATCATGTTCATATTAAAGAACAGCACACATTTTACAAATAGTATGAAACATTTTCTCATTGGTTTTAATCCAATGTTAATTTATCTATGTACATATATGTATTAATTATTATAAGAAAGTGAAATGAGTAACACTTGATTAAAATATACATTTAATATGTGTGTGTGTGTGTATTATTTAGTATAAGAAAATTAAATGAATAACACTGGAAAGAATATACAGTTAATGGACAGAAGCTTGTTTTAACACAAATTATATGTATCTTTATATATATATATATATATATATATATATATATATATATATATATATATATATAATCTGTGTGAGTGTGTGTGTGTGTGTTATTTAGTATAAGAAAATGAAATGAATGACACTAGATAAAAATTTACAGTTAATGGACAGAACTTGTTTCGACTCAATGTATGTACATATATATTTGGATAAGTATGAAAAAATGAAATGACTAACAATGGATTAAAATAATTAAACATTAAATGGGCAGAACTACATGATATGTATTGAGTAAAAGTATATTACATAGAGTGTAAAAATGTTTGCTACATTTTTTGTAGGATTACATATTTCAGAAAAAAGCATGTTCCTTGCAGTAAATGTAATAATTTATAAATGGGGCCGAATGTACACATAGTCCTTTCTAACCCGCTTTACGATTTTCTGCATGCGCTGAGTTTAAACTTACATTCTTAAATGTTCTCTTATTTTCTTGTATATCCACAAGAACAGTACACATCATTCCATACTCCGATAAAGTTGTTTCTAGTTTTAGTATATGGATATTCACAGTAAAAACCCCTTTTCCATTTATTGTATTTATTTGCTTCCCCACCAAAGCAAATAAGGCACAAGGCCGTTTTAATGTGGGGTAAAAACCAGCTCCCCTA
Source organism: Euprymna scolopes (assembly GCF_053919585.1). Lineage (NCBI taxonomy): Eukaryota > Metazoa > Mollusca > Cephalopoda > Sepiida > Sepiolidae > Euprymna > Euprymna scolopes. Next base: position 86,542,418 of record NC_136507.1, read on the forward strand.
AAAGTAGGCAAAAAGGGGTCACTCTGGTTACTAAAAATAATAATTGTTCCAGTATAGAGGGTTTCCCCTCCATTGACTGGTACAAATTATCTTAAGTGCAGCATCTACAGAGCAGACACTAGACTTTGATCCCGATCCGAAGGCCAAGAACAACAGGGTATTTATTTGCTCCCCCACCGAGCAAATTAGGCACACAGCCGATTTTTAATGTGAGTAGTGAAACGGAAATGGGGACCAGCTCCCCGGGGAGTAGGGGAGTTGGATAGTGACAATTTGTATGAAGGGTTGCCCCTACATTGACCAAGGTCTTATATGTGGGGGTTCCCCCACATATGGTCTTTGCTAGCAGTATCTGCCGGAGCAGATACTACATTTGATCCGGGCCCGAAGGCCAAGAACAACAGAAGAAAGGCAAGGTATTTATTTGCGCCCCCACCGAGCAAATTAGGCACAAGGGCGATTTTTACTGTGAGGAGTGAAGGGGAAATGGGGACCAACCCCCCGAGGAGTAGGGAGCTGGATAGTGACAATTGGTATGAAGGGTTGCGCCTACATTGACCAACGTCTTATATGTGGGGCTGCCCCGACATATGGTCTTTGCTTGCAGTATCTGTTTCGCAAATACTACACTTTCATCCCGGCCCGAAGTCCAAGAACAATAAAAAAAAAAGGCAAGGTATTTATTTGCTCACCCACCGAGCAAATTAGGCACAAGGCCGATTTTTAATGTGAGGAGTGAAGGCGAAATGGGGATCAGCTCCTCGGGGAGTAAGGGAGCTGGATAATGACAATCGGTATGAAGAATTGCCCCTACATTGACCAAGGTTTTATATGTGGGGTTGACCCCACATATGGTCTTAGTGCAGTATCTGCCAAAACAGATGGTATTTATTTGCTCCCCCACTGAGCAAATTAGGCACAAGGCCGTTTTTAATGTGAGGTAAAAACCAGCTCCCCTAAAAGGGGTCACTCTGGTTACCAAAAATAATAATTGTCCCAGTATAGAGGGTTTCCCCTCCATTGACTGGTACAAATTATCTTAAGTGTAGTATCTGCCAAAACAGATGGTGTTTATTTGCTCCCCCACTGAGCAAATTAGGCACAAGGCCGTTTTTAATGTGAGGTAAAAACCAGCTCCCCTAAAAGTAGGCAAAAAGGGGGCACTCTGGTTACCAAAAATAATAATTGTCCCAGTATAGAGGGTTTCCCCTCCATTGACTGGTACAAATTATCTTAAGTGCAGCATCTGCCAAAACAGATACTACATTTGATCCCAGCCCGAAGTCCAAGAACAACAGAAATAAGGCCAGCCTTTTTTTCTAATTATTAAAAAAAATACAACTTTGTTGGAGATGGATCGTGGAATTTCATTCATCTGCAAAAGATGTAGCTAATTTGCATATTTTTTTAAACATTCAATGTAATTAATTCTTTATTTAATTGTTCTTTTTTTCGTTATTACTTACTATTTCGGGTAATTTTATTCATGCAGATATTCTATGATTTATACTTGCGTAATATTTGCGTAAAAGGCTTATAGTAAGCACAAACATCTATTCATATATATTTTTGTATGCCTACATATATTTGGTTTAAAAAATTTGTTTACCAAACTCTGCTGTAAGTTTTTGGTCTACTGACATAAAACTTAATATGTAGGTATTTGAACCCATGCGAAATATTATATTTTGGTTTTAGTCAGAGAAAATCCGTGCAAAAATTTGAAAAATAAAAAAATAAATTAATTTCCTCAGTGAAAGTCGAACGAGGACATTATGAATATTCATGCGTAAAGAAGTGTTGAAGCAAATATGTCTTCATCGTAGTCCATGGCTTCAAGAAAAAAAGTAAATCCCAAGGTAAAAGTTTTGGTTTCGATTCTCGGTAGTGTCGCAGGAGTAAATTTTAACACTTTAAAAACATTAATATACATTCAGTCCAAATAAATATAATAATAAATACGAAATCTGCTTTTATCAAACTATTTATTTTTTACGTATTTTACAACCGGTCAATACTGAGCTGCCTGCTAGTATATGTATATATATATATATGTATATATATATATATATATATATATATATATATATATATATATATATATATTAAGTAATGTGATTGATAATTTAAAATTTGAAAATCAAATTATAATTAAATTAAAAATCCGTTTCATAAGAAGGAACAACAACAAAATCAATTATCTGTTCGATCGTTTTGGAAAGCAATGCTTTTTATTGTGGTAGACATCAAGCTACGTACAATAATTACATATAGTTTTTTTTATAAGCAAGGTCTCCTCGTCAGCAAATTTTGAAGGGTTTTTATTAAATTTAAAATACACCATAAATAAACCTAGCATTAAAAGTAAGGCAGATGTATCTGAAAAAAAATTGAAATAAAAGGTCTGGATTTAAAATTTATAAGAAAATTAATATGGGTTAGAGATAGAAAAGAAATAGATTGAAATATAGATTTAAATTTAAATTATAGGTTTGCTTTAAGTACCACATTTCAAATATATATATGCATATATATGAAAAAATAGACACATATATATATATATATATATATATATATATATACATAGGTATACAGGTATATATATATATATATATATATATATATATATATAAATATATAAAGAAATTTACCTTTTAAGTTTTCGCTTTTTGAAATCATGAACTATGGTTAAAATACTCATTTAGATGTTTGCTATAGCTTTTTACCTTATTGAATGATGAATTTTAAACGGGGGGGGACGCTCGTGCAATAAATTATTTCCGTTAGCGTACTTTTCATTTAAAGACGCTACGGTTTATATTTCGAATGTTGTTTATGTATTCACATGTTGTAAGGGGAGATAATTCCATATTTTCTTTATTTTTTTTATTTAAGTGTTGTAAGGCTATAATTGGACTAACTTAATTTATAAAAAAAAATTGTAATCTATTTTACTAATAAGTAATTTTTAATGATTTAAGGTGGTTTATATTTATTAAATTTAAACCAACGTTTATGATTGCATGTAAATATTAGCTTCCGTCTTGAATTTAATAGTGTGGTTGTATTTTTTATATCTTCATATTTTAAAATATTTTAGGGTCTCTTTTGTACATAGTGCACAAAATTTATCTCCTGGTTTATATGATTTGCAAGTCTCAATTATTCGCCATTTTAAGTTGACAGAAATATAGCTATTTTTAGTTGCCAAATATAGTTGGATAGAGTAGTTTGGTTTGACAGAGAGTTATTTTTAAAAGAATGTTTGTGCGTGTAAATTCTATGTTTTATTAGGCCAGATGTGGAACCAAAATATATTACCTCTTGCTTATTGTGATTATTTTCCGTTATTTTTGTATCCACTATTTTTAGGGCTGTTTCGTAGATATTGGTTGACCTGTTAAATGCATTTTCATCGCTTGAGTTATTACTGAGTCTACTTACGATCGAGTAAGGAATCTGTTTTATAATTGATGTTGGGTGATTGGACTTACGGTTTACATAAATTGGAGTAGCGTTATCTTTTAAGTAGGGTTCATATGTGTTTTTATCTAAATTTAACGTGATGTCCAGGAAGTTTGTTATTTTTATGTTAGCTGATACGTCTGCTTTTAGGCCTACTTTTTTCATTTCCTTGTGTATAATTTTCTTAAAGTTTTCTCCCTTGACGTTGTTGGAGTTGTTTTTTTTTATTATAGCTACTCCGTCATCTCTATATAGGCCGACATCCGTAATTTTAAATACTCTTATGAGAGTATATAGAATGAATAATCCCACAAGATCTGATGCCTCTGCAGAATCCCTGGCACCCATCGCCAAATCAAACGAATTTTTTCAGACGAATATATATATATATATATATAGTCATCCACATACAGTACTGTTTCGCTGTTTCACAGCTCATCAGTGCGGCTAGACAGGCAACTACCTCAAGCCAGGATTGAAACCCGACCGTTTGTACGGCAGTCAAGGCTCCTAACCATTACGCTATTGGCGGTTGCTTGAACGGGTAGTGAGTTTAACGATGTTTATATATCTCTCTCATATATATATATATATATATATATATATATATATATATATATATATATTTTATATATATATATATATATATATATATATATATATATATATATATATGAGAGAGAGAGAGAGAGATTATTATTGCATATTATACTAGTCACCAGCAAACTAAAGAGGACGGTAATAAAGAAAATTAGATGACCGAAAGAATGTGGTGAAATGGTGATGAAGCAAACGGAGCGAATTTAATACAGCAAAAAAAAAAACAAAAAAAACAGAAGAATAACAGAAGGCGAGATACCTTTCTAAAGAATTATGCTACGCAAAATTTTTACACTGTTTTCTTTACCATACCTCCGAGTATCGCTAGGTAGCATTTCCAATATTTAATAATGTATAATTTTCAAATGCAGTACTGGAGATTTTTAAAAGCTTTAATAAATATAATTTCGACGATAGCTAATGTGTGTGTGCGTTTATTTATAGATGAAATAAAACATTACGCTCGCTTCTTTTCCACCGGAAGTTATTAAATTGTCCTCGATAAATAGAATACACTACACAAACTCGTAATTATTTTATTGTCAATACTGTTGAGACACAGTCTAACAAAATATCTATTTTTTGTGTCATTTATTTTTCTTTTATTCCGAGTAGTGACTCCTGTTTGGTCATCGGGAAAGGAAATGTACGTGATTACTTTTCAAATCCTGATATATTCCAGCTAAAAAATGATACATAAAATACGAATGTTATTATATTAAAGCTTCTTATTTATCTGTGAATGCGTCAGTGTCAGCTGTTTTTATATCTATCCAGGTAAACATATATAAGAAAAAAGAAAGCGAGATATATAGAAAAATATTGATATATTTATCAATATTTTCTGTGTATAAAACTTTCTCGAGATGATTCTTTTTATGTCAAATATTTGAAAATATAGTATGTGTTTGTATGGTGACCCGTTAGATTATTCCCTCGTATAGATCAATGTAAGAATAAAAATTATGCAATGCGTTTATGACATGAAATGAATGATTTTTTTTTAATGTAAACTATTTGGAAATATTATATGCGTTTGTATCGTGACCCGTTTGATTTTTCCCTTCTATAGATTAATGTTAGAATTAAAAATATGCAATACACTTATGCAATTAAATGAATGATTTTTCTCCTTCAAAAACGCATATCTTTTAGATTAAAAATATCGTGCGTATGTAATGTGTAAAGCATGTTTTTATTTGTGTTTAAAAACGTACCATTTTCTCGACAACATTGCATTACTTAAATAATAATAAAAAGAGTTTCACTAGAATTGTCTTGTCTCGTACTGTAGGTGGATTATATAATTTACGTCTCCTCATTGTCGGGTGTAGATTATTATCAGTTTTCTTTTTATAAGTAGTTATAACGTATTTGTCTTATTATAATTAGTATTTATTATCAGAGGGGAAACCCTTTTCAGGGGAGATATAGTGTCGTATCTGGTCAGATGTCATGAATTCATAGATATAGGTACAGGCTTTTTTCATAAAGAAAAAGTAACTTCAGGTAATACGTCTTTATTTCGGAGGGAAAGGCATACGTGTGTTAGCTTCGTGGCATCATCGTTTGGTGATAATAACTTCTAATAGGTGTTGTACTATTTGTTTCTTGTATCACTGGAAAAGTACATTTTTGTAACGACGTATTCTCTTTGACTTAATCAAATAAAATAATATCTATGTAACACATGTACGGACGAGTGTCTATGTCTGTGTGTGTACAGTTTTATTAGTATAAATGAACTTATTTGTCAACAATGACATGTGTTTTTTAATCTATTTATCCAAGTTTTCCTCTTCGCTGTTTTCCTACTTCAGGTGTCGTTGCATTTTTACCTTTCTATTTGACCATTTCCTCGATTTGTATGTGCATTTATTGAGATTCTCGGACTCACTTCCTCATCTTGGTTGTTGTAGTCACAACCTATCGGCCGTTTTGCCCTCCGGCCTTCGTCAGGTGTTTTGTAACGAAGCGGGGAACTATTTGTAAGGAGTCCTAGTGACATATGGCCGAGTGGTCCTAGACGTTGTATCAAAGTTTCCAGTTACCCAAAGGTGGTGAGTTCAATCCTGAACGAAGGTAGTAAAATGTAACATTCAAAACAGAGAATCAGCAGCTATGTCCCAGAGCCTAGCTGGAGTCAAAACACGGTACCCCGTAATAATAATAAAGGGTTGGGGTTGAGACTTCTAACAAATGGTTCCCCAGTTCGTTACAAAACACCTGATGAAGGCCGGAGGGCAAAACGTCCAAAACGTTGTGACTACAACAACCAAGATGAGGAAGTCAGTCCGGCAATCTCAATAAATGAAAACACATCATCTCAAAAATACAGACTATTACTATTGTCTGTACATGTTTCCTTTTTCTATGTTTACTAATTCAGGTCGTCTCGTTGTGTGGGTAAGATTCACAGGTTAAGTCTTTATTTGAAAACTTTTTTTTTTATATCTTAGGTTTGCAGTAGGAAAAATCAGTTTTTAAAAAATTCATTCACAGATGTAGATACAATTATGCTTACCAATAAATATTAATGAAAGGGTTGTTTTGTTGTTGTTCCCAATAAGTCCTGTAGATATACCTTCAAGAATAAGATGAAGTTAGAATGATTTCAATAATCATCTTTCGCTTACTATATAAATCGATAGTCTACTCACTTTACTTGGTGCTAGTTTTAGTAAAAGTTTAACACCTCAATCCAAATTGACTCGTTTCTTTATTGAATCAAGAATTTTCAGTGGGAAAACCTAAACAACGTTAAGGAAATTTCAAGAGTATCTGTTTGATTACTCAGATATACAAGTTTCGGTTCAGAAGATGTTAAAGCCATTTACTGCTTTTCAGGTTTCATATACAAGACAGTTTTAATCACAACTCGTAGCTTACAAACATATGTACACAAACACCCGTACGCAAAACATATATATAATAAAATAGTGTTATTGCTACACACTCACTCTCACAACCCCACCATATATATATATATATATATATGTATATATATATATATATATATATATATATATATATATATATATATAAGATGCCTATATAAAAATAAAATTGAGTTCAATATTTTTCTAAAAATCCCCAATACTTTGCAATATTTTATTTTAACTCTTTATTATTTTAACCTACATCCAATATTGTTTCATGCTTAAGCGCATCCGTTTTGAAATTAGATGACAAACACTATGTTTAGTGATCTAGTATTTACCGGCTTTACATGAAGATCGACAGATTTGTATTAGTTTTGATATAACCCCAATCTTGCTTCAGTAGCGATATTTATGCATATATACATATATATATATATATATATATATATATATATATATATATATATATATATTCGTTTTCTTTTATTTCAGTCAGCATGTTGTGCAAAATGGCGCCAAAATAATTTTGTTCAGCCATAGCCATCAAGCATTTTTTATATCTGCAAAGCAATAGAATGCGCTTGAACAGGATATGGCTGGACAACAATTTTTAGCCGCCATTTGTTTTACAACATGCCGATCCAAATTAAAAAAAAAATCGGCTTATCGAAAAGATATACAGAAACATCGGAATTAAATCACTGTATTGTGTTCAATTAGATAGGCTTGAATAATGACTTACTGCCAAAATATATTAATAGATAATAATTAAATATTAATAGCTATACAAATATAGAATTCTATATATGTATTCATATATATGTATACATATATATAAATATATGTATGTATTCAAATACATCCATATATATATATATATTTATGTATGTACATATTTTCATACATATATATATATATGTATATTAATATATACATATAAATATACATATATATATATGTTTATATATATATATCTATATATATCCATATATATACTGATATATATATATATATATATATATACACATATATATGTATACATATATATATACATAAGCCCACACACATTATATATATATATATATATATATATATATATATATATATATGCATGTATACATGATGGCAGCAAATTCCTTCTCGAATATTCCAATTTTCTGCATATACATACATGCATATACATACATACACACACTCATATATATACATGTATACACACATATATATATATGTATATATATGTATATATACACATATATATAGGGACATCTATAATATAGTGATGAATACTAGGAAGAAAATTACATGCATGTGGATTTACTGAGTTAGATTAGCAAGCAATCTACGTCTTAAAAATGGGGTACAACGCTTTCTTAGTATTTGCAATGCTAATATTCGAATTACGATTCATTACATACTGATAAATGTTGCTGCATGTTACTATATTTGATTCCAATAATCTTTTCTATACTTAACGTAATTAATCAACAACTAAAATAAAAACTACATAATATAGAATAAAATTATTTTATGATAAATTGTAGATGAAGAAGTTATGTCGTTTAAAAATAATACAAACTAGCATAACCATAAATCACATTGCCGAATTGTTTAGACAAAGAAAATGGGCATTATACTATTATCTGTAATAAACATTTCCAACCGCAAATTCTCTATAATTTTGTTGTTTAATTCCGGTGAGAAATTAGTGTGTTTATTGCATTATAATTTAAGATCATTTTTCTTGCATTTTATTCTTCTCTTAGATTGGTAAATTACAATTCTTTGTTTGGTCAAACGATGGATTAAAATCATAATCACTAAAACATATATAGTGTGATTTGTATAGTTATACATTGATTTATATAAAATGAAGTCTGTATATATATATATATATATATATATATTTATATATATATATATATATATAAATTCGTATCTCAGTCTGTTTGTTTGTTCACAATTTTATTAATAAAATAAAAACCCCATTATTTATTATTTCCTTTATTCCTATGTATTGTATGATTCTTGTAAAATATACGACTAAACGGTGGCCTCATTGGTATCTCACATACAGGACAATCTATGTTATTAGAAAGCAGTATGTTAGTTATTGTTTAAAGTGAGGGAATTATTTTAAATGTTAATTTTGGTATTTAAATTAGATTTAAACTGTGTCACTCGCTTTACTGCAGATTAGTAGAATATCAATATTTTACTAACTATAATTCACACAAACATGAAAATTGTACCATCAAATGACTGTTTAAAGTTTAGTTATTGCCCAAAATTATATTGAAATCCATGGGATATTTACGAAGTTATGACATTTTATTTAATATCAAGTAATTTATACTGTCCATCGCTTTATTGCAGGTTTTTTTAAATGCCCGGAAGGGGCTATTAACGGTTATTTAAAAAGAAAAGGAGTGTTGCTGGATTCGCAGAAGGATTGTTCATTAATAATTTAGCTATGGAGCTGGAAAGCTATTCAAGAACGTTGGCTTCCTTCGTGAACAACCCAAACATAAAATCCAGGAAACATAAGGGCACTAGGAGAAACCTTTTACATCGTGATATTCGGAAGAAAATCGTACGAAAGTCAACCGAAACCCAGACAGCACCAGTATATCTATTTTTCCAGAGCTGGAATTGTTCCAAGATCCAGACAGACCCGAGGTAATGTGTTAAATGAGATGGCAATGAACATCCAAACAATTCATAGGCCTCCATGGAGCAAACAACAAAGGGGAAAACGAAATGCTTTGAAACAGATTAACATGAAAATGGATTTCCAACGTGTCCTATTTACAGATGAGACCTGTGCTACTTTTGACAGTTCAGATGGAAGGGCCAGTTTTGAAGTTGGACGAAACAGCAAGCTCTTACAGTGTTCAGCGCCAACGAGAAGGTGGAGTCATCATGTTTTTAGCGGGAATCATTAGGGACTAGTTGGTTGGACTATTCCGAGTTCCAGAGGGTGTAAAACTTACCAGCAATGTGTACACGGCCATTTTTGATACACATTTGTCACTATGGCTGGATGACGTTCATTATCACATCGCTTTCAGAGGATTTTTATGCATGACAATGCACCATCCCATTCTGCTATGGCAACTCCAGCCTTCCTTGAATCTATGGGCTTCTTTGGAGAAACTCTCATGACCTAACTACCGTGTTCTCAAGACCTTTACTCCATTGAATATCTGGTTAATATTAAAAAGAGGAGTTTATGCGGGCGGAGAGGAATTTACTTCAAAATAGGTCTTGTGGAGAACATAGTTCATATTGCTAGAGCTATAAGTCCTTTTTGACATAAAACAATTCACTTCCCCGGGGGGCAAAAGGTTGTTTAATGTCATTTAAAAAATGGTGGATAGGTCGATAAATAATTCATTTATTTGAGGCTTAGCAACTAGGATATACTTTTTCTCGTTATTATTCGACAGAAAAATATAATTAAAAAAGTTCGAATGATAAGACATTGTATTTTTGCCCTAAAACAACATTTTAAGAGACCTGCAATGAAGCGACGGACAGGGAGAATTCCACGAGAAAGAAAAAATGTCATAACTTCGTGAGTATTGCATGTATTTTAAATGAGATTTGGGAAGTTAATAAGTTTAAATTAGACGTGTGATGATATAATTTTCATTTTTTGTGACGTATATTTAGTGAAATATTGATATTTTACTAATCTGCAATAAAGCAGTTGACGCAGTTTATAATGATAGCATATTTCCTTTAATTCATTTTTATCGACATCGATTTTTTTATAAACTGATTTGTGATAATTCTTCTAAAAAACTATGTTCCTTTTTTGTTTTTTATTCTTTTTCGATGGATAATCAAGCTAAAAATAATTCACATAAACTTTCAAGGATTATTTTTAGAATTAGTTTAAATAAAATAATTTCCAACCTTATTTCGCAATAGAAGGTGTGTCTGAACTGAAGATCATGTCGACCGTGGAAACGCTGGGAATCCATGCTAGTATTTATAAAATAGTCAATACAGTATTTCTCCAAAACTGATTTTCTGGGCCTTATGGATTTTGGATAATAACTGATGAGTTTGTGGGTTGCTTATGTGTGGTATATTTAAGGTTTTATGCAGAAAAAAGAAAAAAATACATGTCCGTTAGTGCAAAGCAATCAACATCTAATTTATGAGAAATATAAGAAATCTAGTGGGGGGGCGATCATGTTTTCCCGGTTGTAAAGTCTGCTTAAAAATGTGACAGCGGAAGGGGGGTGTTGCTTGGTCGTAAAATCTGATTTAATATAATATTTGAAAGTTTATATATGATACTAAATCTTATGTCTTCATGTCTACTGCATTTTTTAAAAGAAACAAAAAAGTAGAAAAAGTAGTTATGTTCGGGAAAAAGAAACTTGATGTTGTTCGTTATTATTTGAAACCAGATGATTTTCCACACTTCCCATTTTTTTTTTTTTTGCAATTGACATCGGCGAAATTACTCATTTTTTCAAATTGAGTGATTGCCTACAATATTCGGGACCCTGCACGTTGTATTTATAGAAAGCTTTACATACTTTCTCATAATGACTAATTCCAAAATACATTGTAGTCTAGATTCCACTATACAGAACACCTGATTTTATACAATTGTTTCTATATATTGGCTTGAAGTATTATGATTCGTTTTTTTTCTAAACATAATTATACATATCGAACGGGTCCCTGGCTTATCTAATAACCCACTGTTTACATTATATGCCTGATCCTTCTACTTAAGCGGTGATAAAATTTTGCATATGCCTTTATGATATTAGGCTGTGTAAGAGTGTTAATTTTTTTAAACCTCGAATTGTTTTTTTTTCTTTATTTAAATTTATTCGATCATCGATTTGCGTTAATATGAGATTATTTCATTACAAAACATTAAAAACAATTGCAATCACATGAGCTGCATCTGTGTGAAATGGTTCCAGGGTGCATAGCGGCGAACTATCATACATTACATAATTGCCATAAACATGTGGCAACTTACTATCTAGCTTTACTTATATTTGTAGAGGAAAGCATATAAAATTATATATTTAAGAAAAAGTAGGTTTAATACAGATTGTCCATCCACTAACGAGTGCAAATCTTTCATTTGCTAACAATATCTTTCGTCTCTTGAGGATCTCGATTCTCTCAGTACATAACACCAATGGCGTGTGCAAGTAACACCATCTAAAGCACAAATAAACACCTAATAATCTCCATAATACATAGTTGTTACATTTTAACAAAAACTCGATATTGTGTATAAATATTTGGTAAAGGCACAAAGAAAATGTAATTCGAAACGAGTTCTTTAATCTGTAGAAACACAGGTTAGCTTTTGCCCGAAGTTTCAACCTCAAGTCGCAAACACGTATTTTCAAAACAAACAGAGAATAGTTTCTTGTTCTGCAGTTATAAAAAGAACACTTTTATGTGAGCAATTAGTTCAACGGTTTACAGTTGCAAAGTTTCTAAGAATTAACGAGGGTTACATCTTGTTAAGAGTTACTTTCACGCCGAAGCATGCTTTCTCTCTCCCTTTTTTGTATCCTTTCTCCGTTCCCGATGTCCATAAGTCCATAAATACTTGTGGTCACACTTGTGTGTCGGCATACATATCAGCGGTTTCATTACACATGTAACACAAGTAAAGAAAATTTGAGATATTTCTGGCGGCAGTTGTTGGATGCAGGATGTTAATGGATGTTTCGACAATGTCTAATACCATGCACCTGAAAGACGTGACTTTTGAAAAAAAATCATTGCAATACAATAAATTATAAGATAAATAAAAATAATTGTTGTGCATAAAATACGATGGCTTGTTTATGAAAAGCGTTTAAGCAAATAGAGACTATCTATACTGTCTAAGAAATGTGAGTAGAAAAACCTCGGACAAGAATAATAGAAAACTTAACCATACATATATTAAAGTTAACTAAACGGAATAGATGTGTCAACGCCTGCGTTTACTGAGATAAACATAACGTGTATGAAAATAAACAGCGAAAAAACGATTTCGATACGCACTGTTTCTATTGTTGACGTTTACACGTCACACAGTAAAATAATTTCTCGCCTTTAAGACAAATTTGTACACCTTGCTTCACAATAATCGTTTCCAATGACTATGTAAATTAAGAAAAAAACGCTGAAAGTGTTGACAAAATTTAAACTAATATAAAAGTTATTTTCATTAAATTCTACATGATAATGCAGGAGTTTTTAAAAATATTAACCAAATAAAGTCCCTGACTAAGGGTCACATAATATTAAAATTAACAGAAAAGTGTAATTATAGACCAAAAATGATTTATAACGTGTGAAATTTTTGTTTGGGGGGACGAATAACGCGTATTAAAATATATCGGCAGGTTGAAATGCAAGATGTTCATTTCGACTTGCCGACATAATTCTAATAATTTTACTATGTCTAAATAAATTCATACGGCATAATCGCGTTGAAACACCTGTTCTAATCAGATCACGATGTTAAGCAACGTTGAGCCTAGTTAGTACAAGATGGGGGACCATTTGGGAATTCGAGGCGGTGTATGCGCTCCCCGCCTATTTCGGCATTTGTTTCCAGTCGTCCTTTACATACATTTTAATTGCCACTGGCGTTTAACACTGTAGACTCAGGAGATGTGTGGTTGGAGAATGGGCACCTTCTTCCACGAACAATTCGCTGGCAACCACCCCTTCGTGCGTATCCATAGTCTGTCAGAGACTGCAGGATCCATTTAAAATTAATTCGTAGCTCGGAGTCGCTTAATTTTAAAACCTCGTCTATCTGTCGATAGCTTCGTCAGTAAAGAACGTGGCTAGTGCGCCAAATGCTTTGAGTAAGATTATAGCGGATACGTTATTGCTTAAATCTTTTGATGTCAATATTATGCATTAAGTACAATATAACATGCAATAATGAATTGGCTCTGCAATAATAATATGAGGCATTCATGACTTAAAATGTTTTAAGTGTATTTTACAACCGATAAATGCTGCCCACACTCGTTAGTAGAAACACAAGAATGTGAAAAGAAAATTACTAAAAAAAACACTTCTGATACGCAAACGACCACAGACAATTAGATAATAGCAACATGGCAAATGCATGAGAGTGCTTTTAAAGGCTAACCTTACGATGGATTTGTTTAGCACTTAGTAAATTCAATAAATCAAGCATGTATTACTTGGGATCATGTGACAGTTCCTTTAAATGAAAAGATTATTATTTAAAGAAACCTCTATAATTTTCAGGAATCGTAAACTGAACGAGAGATTTTTTTTTTACATTTTCACCCCAAACAAGGCACATTGCCACTTTGATGTAGGGGACTACTATCAGGAGCAACAACTGCTGGGGTACTATGTCGGTATTCGGGCAGCAAGATGTCGGTTCATGTTACACCTGAACTTCTGCACGTCAGTACAGGTGGGGAAGCAGGGATCTGGAATGGAATTCCAAAGTATAGCGGTTCTGGGGAAAAAAACTACTGGGGTAGAAATATCTGTTACATCTAGGGATCTCTAATGTGTGGGTGTGGGATTTAGCTGCCTGTCGGGTTTGTCGAGGGTATTTACGTTGTGGAGGCACAAGTGCTTGCAGTTCGTCAGAGCATTCACCATTAAAATACTTGTAGAACACACAGAGGGATTCAACATTTCGTCGATGGGACAGAGGCTGAAGCTTAGATGCCAGTTCTAGACCTATAAGGTTGGCGACTATCCTTTGAACGTTGTCTATGAGCGAGAGACTATTAACAGATACACCAGTCCAAATATGACAGAAATACTCCATACATGGACAGAATGGTGGCCTTATAGCGGTACAGGATACTTTCAGGTATTGGTAGTTTTCTGGCACGGTAGAGAGAGCCTACCTTCTTCGCAGCGGCTCTGGCACCGCTTTCAATGTAATTGTTCCAACTGAACGTTAAGCCAAGCAGTTTGAAAGATGTACTCTCCGAAAAAAAGTCGTTGGACATTGCTAGTTGTGGTTGAGAAGGGTTCTTGTAATTATTGAAGGGAACAAGTTTAGTCTTGGCGGCATTGAACGTGATCATCCATTTTTGTCCCTATTCCACTACAGATTGGGGGTCATCCTCTAGTGTTTTTGCCATTTTTTTAGATAGGTGTTCATTTGTTTTCCTGTAGTTCCTGTTATAGAGTACAGTGTCATAAGCATATATACCCATCCCAGAGGCAATTTTCTCGGGGAGGTCATTAATGAATATTAGGAATAATGGAGATCCAAGGATAGACCCTTGTGGCACTCCCGCATTTATATCATATTGTTTAGATGTATGACCGTCGAGGACAACCTGGATTTTTCTCTTATCTAAGAAGTATTAAGTTTAGTATTCTACAAGTGATACCGTATGCTCTAATTTTCTAGAGGAAACCCTCATGCCATACCCTGTCAAAAGCCTTAGATATATCTTGAGCTACCGCTCTGCCCTCCCTCGCTTTGTACAGTGAATGGTATATACGTTCAGAGATTACAGTTAAAATAAGTAAATTGCGCTTAAAATATGGTATTTAAAAGATCTACGACATTAATTACTAAAACAACAACAACAATAATAATAATAATAATAATAATAATAATAATAATAAAGATAAATAACGGTATGAATTCAAACACGTCTATAAATTCAGTGAAAATTTAAATGAAAAATATTAAGAAAAATCTATGTAAACAGTATGCTATAATCAACTTTTTAGATTTTCTCTAAAATAAATCTTACTTAGTCATTTGTAAACGTTGCATCAACCGGCACCATGAAGCCAAAAACTTGGTTGCTCTGTGAGACAAGCTATTGTGAAGCTACACAAGGAAAAAACACACCATTATAGAGATTTGAGAGAAAGTAAAATGTTCCAAGAATGTTGTAGGAATTGTTGTGAAATCCTGTAATGATACTGGCAAAATAGTACTTTGAAAACCGACAGACTCCGCAAAACTTTGGCAAGAGAAGATCGAATGGTGCAGCGTATGTCATTAAAGTGCCGTCTTGCACAACAATTAAAAGGCTTATGAATAGTACCTCATGTGGTTATGTGCCAGGACAGGCTGTTTCGAGATGACTAAAGAAAAAGAGCTGTTTAATCGAATCTCAGGGAAGAAACCACTTGTTAGTTTGAAGAATAAGAAAAAGAGATTACAGTTTGTAAACAGGTATTTAATTTGGACATATGAAAATTGTCAAAAGTATTTTTCAGTGATAAAAGCAAGTTAAATTTATTTGGAAATGATGAAAAAAAATGTATTAGTGAACGATTAAGTGCAAAATGTACTAAAAACTGTCGAGTTTTGGGGCGGAAGCATCATGGGATTTGGAATGTTTCCTAGTCAAGGTACAACGTCTCTTGTTCGGTTACAAACTGGTTTAAACGCGCAGATCTATAAAAAATATTGTTCAAATCATGTTGTGCCAATCATACAGGATTCAGGTTCGATAGGGCTACCTTTTTGCAAGATAATGCCCCATGTCACAAGGCAAAGGTGGTAATGAGGAACCTTCGCGCGCAAGATTTCGAAATTATGGATTGACCACCGCAAAGTCCTGACTTAAATTCAATAGAAAATCTTTTGAAGACCTTAGGAGTGAACGTTATATAATGATATCTTACTATCAGGGAATATTTGTGGGTGGACCCTCAACAAGAATGGTCTAAATTTTGGTATGTTATTGTGGATAATTACGACTACCAGTTCCCAAAATTTAAGCTTTTCACAGTTGTTATTTCTAACAAATATTCGGTGTAAATATGGTGTCCCTTTAGTTATGGACGCTACTGTATATATATATATATATATATATATATATATATATATATATATATATATATATATAAAAGTCAACGTGTCTGTGTGTCTGTGTACATTTTCCTGCGCAATAACTCTGTCAATTTTTAGTCTACAGACTCGAACTCTGATATACAGGGTACTAAGATTTGGGAAAATCTATCTAATAGGTTTTTGGTAAGAAATTTGGCTGGTAAGGGGTCAAAGTTCAACGATTTAAGTTTTGAGAACTCTACCAAACTCCTCCCACAATTTTGGGTCTAAACACTTGACATTTTAGATATAGGTTCCTTCGACATGGATCTAACTTAAAAAATTGATTGAGCCCAAAACAATAAATGTTAAGGCGTCATAATAGAGGTCATAGTTAAAAAAATTGACCGCTTTTTTCTTTCTTCCTTTTTTTTTTTTTTTTGCTCAGCATGTACCTCCAAACACCCGGGCAACGCCGGGAACCCATGCTAGTATATATATATATATATATATATATATATATATATATATATATGTATATATATATATGTATATGTATATATATGTATATATATGCATATATATATACAATATAAAGCTGTGAGTGTGTGTGTGGGGTGTGATCACGAATAGGCTCCTATATGGTTGACTATTTAAATAAAAACTGATTACATATACTTATAGAAGATTATCGAGACATAGGAATGTGTATGATTTATCTGGCAAAACGGTGGTTCATTAAAATTGTGGGGTCTACGTTCGCGCCTGGCCCACAGAGTATGGAAATAAAAAATGTAAAAATGAAAAAAAAACAGGTATGGTATAATAAATTATGGGGTGTATCTATTTAATTTTAACTTTCATCACATTTTGCTTTGGTTTTGATACCCCCAAACTCGAAGCTATCTATTTACAACCCTTCCTTTTCATAACCAATCATACTTTCATAAATCAGAGTCCATTTTCTGAAGGCTGTTTTTTTAACCCAGTCAACGACGGATATTTTGCTAGTACATATATATGTATGTATATATATATATATTACAACTTAGAAAAATAATTTCACATATACCACTACATAATAAAAGGACAGAAAATTATGTGCCTAACACAATAATGCAACTCTTGTATAAGGGATATTTTCACATTGGATTCCTGTACAGATTATTGCTTATTAGAACAAATTTGAATATCAATGTTCAATATTTATAAAATAGAAGCAATATCCCATTAATAATGAAACATAATAGAAAACAGAACACTGGTGTTTGACATTAATACCAAATGGTCCCGCTTCCTGCATGTTTCTTAGGTATGTTTTAGGCTAATAATCATTCAGTATTTGTAAATTGCTACGATTTCTCCGCTCAAATTAAGTCTCCCATTTACGACATCTTCAGAGGCAGTAGCATAGCAACTTACCCTCTTATGATTTTATTTTACTTTAACTATTCAGAACCGCAGCTATTATTTCATAGTATACGTATCTCATGTTTCATTGTAATTATTTTGTTTCGCCGTTACGTTCTTCCAACGATCACGTCAAACCTATTAAGCCACCAACTGCTTTATGCCATGTAATACCGACAGTTACATTTGCTGAACAAAGATTTTACTCCATTTAATGTTAGACATTTCACGAATAATACATAAGAGTTCCTCGACATGTTCAATATGTACGCTGCCTCCTATTAGAGCAGAACATCAGTGTCGTTAGATACCATTTACATTATATTTCGCAGGCTGAATTTGCACATGCTCTACAGCACGTTGATCGATTCTTAACTTACCACGATAATATTTATATTAAGATTAACGATAATCCTTACACAATAGAGATATATAGTGGGAGAGAGACAGAGAGAGAGAGGGATAGAGAGAGAGAGAAAGAGAGAAAGAGAGAGAGATAAACAACAAAGAAATATGCGGGGAGAACGCGACATTTCCTGCATGCTCTGATACCAATTACAATATAGGCATAGATAAACAGACACGGAGAGACATAATCTGAGTGATAGTCATACAGAGAGAGAAAGATACCGCCACAGAGAAAAACAATTAAACTATCTAGGAGTTGTTGAACGTAATATAAACACTACAAACCCGTACAGTGTGTTCTAAACTTCGTTACGGAAAGTGTGTACTTTTCGGTCGCGGTGATTCCCAATAGTATTTTCATGTTAAATTAAAATATAAGGTTTTCTTATTATTATTATTACCAAAGCACATGTGCTTTTTTTTTATCTTACCACAATTATGTGCTTGTGCGTATTGAGACGTACTCTTTTTCTAATAGTTTCCTCAAGTTACATTAAAGTTTTAGGATATTTTGGTAGAGGTGGTAAAAATACATATTACTTTAGAAAATCGGCCCAATGTGCACGTTACCATTGGCGTCAACCTCCTATCTCCATGTTAAAAATGTATTCCTAATAAACACCGTTATTACTCCAGCACGGTATAATGACTATATATACCCACGTTAAATTTCCTCCGACATTGAAGCCGTACAGTGTATTTTCATAATTCACAGGTCAAATGTTTTTATCAGAAATTTGGTGACTATACAGGTATTGGACCATGTGTTTTTACTATACGATTTTAAATTGCATTAATGTTTTACTATATTTTTGTTTGGTAAATGTACAGATTAGAAGCGATAAACCATCAAGTCCCAATGTTTTAATGACTTTACTCTCTTATCTTCAAGTTAGGAATCGCTTTCTAAATAATGACGTTATTATTTCAGCGCGGAAAAATAAGCAAATATATACCAACATACGATGTCATCTAAAAACATAATAAACATGGTTGCAGTTTCAGAAGAAAACACCAGCAAATGCTTGAGGGTCCACTTGAATAAAGTCCAAAGTTACCATCTTTAATATCGATTTTTTTATATACAGAACAATATACAATTGGCCTGGTGTCGACTCTTTTCCGAACACGTTCAATGCTCCAAATAAAAGGGTCTGCCTTTTTTTCATGAGTATACGTGATTCTTTTTTTTTGTGATAGTTAATTAATTGCGATATGGCAATTATGAATATAGCATTGCTATTACATTAAATGCGCATAACAATAATCTATTGATTTTAAATGAAAACTTTATTTTTCGACTGTAGTGGTTCCCTATAAGAATAAAAAAATAATAATATTTTCTGATTTGTGATATTCCTACATTTTTATTCGCTATTTTTACTCAAAACTTCCAGCTTGGAACTTTTTTATATATTGTACTTATTCTATGAGGATTACTATTTAGAGCTTGCTAGGTTTTGTAAAATTCGCCCAATCGAGTATTCGACATTTTCTCTAAGATGTGTCTTCTTTATTATATCTTATGTTAAGATGCAGCCGTTGAATTAGATTTCCAGAATACCAATATAGAGTTTAAATCAGTACAGAAATAAATAACATATTTAAAAAAATTACGGACTTTCATATAACATTTCATGCACTAATATTACCATATACAGGTACATTTAATTTTATCATTATTGCTAAAAAAAATAGGTCGGTCTATTTCATACACATACGCTACCAAATAGGGGTATATTTAAATGGCAACCATTACTAACAAATAGGGCAATCTCTTATCTGCATAACTACATGATCTTACTTGTATTGTTCAGGCTTTGAACAATGCACCAGCTTGGTCATGTCTGGATTGGGGCGACTATTACGTCTAGTAGGAGAACGTTCTTAAGGCAGATGGCGATTGATAGCAATAGTAGTGTTAATACGTGACAGTATCCAACTTAAAACGGGATAGTTCCCCCCCACTAGATGGCAGTACCTGGTAATTGGCGAGACACGGTTTGCCGAAGGGTTTCCGTTTCTGTCCAGACGTTATAATAACCAATTAAAAAAACAATGCAATAATGACAGTGCACGAATATTAAAACAGCGCATTTCTTTTAATAAAATACTAATGGAATTCGTATTGGTATTGATTGATAGTGATTAAAACAGACTGACTATGAGTAGGCATAATTAGCCGCCTATACATTGTAAGACCGAAATGTGCTCAACAATTAATATTATGACAAGAAATTTTATTTCGAAGCCGTAAAATTGAGGCGGATACTGGTCATGGCTGAAAAAGATTGTAGAAAACCAACAATAATCGTCGCAAAACCAAAACCGTGTAAACCTGTCAATGCAACAACAGCCCCAAAACAACACTATATAAAGTGGATGTCACAGTGGAATCATCGATTCTACCTAAGATAAGTAATACAAGACAAGGGCTGTTTCTCCCTTAGATACAGGATACAATGCAAACGATCGATATTACAAGAATCGCAGAATAGACAATCACGTCGGTTGAAATATTTGAAAAAAAAATAACGTTCACTATTACTCGTGAAAATACATAAGCATATTATCGAGAACATCTGTCAGGAAAATAAAACAATAACATTTTATCTACGAGGTAAACTTGCATTGTTGACATCTATTTTGTGGATGATTGAATATTCTATTAGGGCGTTTCAATTATACAAGTATTCGTGTTCATAAAATACGTTTAATAAATAAAATGCCAATCTGACACAACTGCCGGAAATTGAAACCTTAGTTTAGATTAAATTTAATATAATCAACAAATATAAAAAAAACAGTCGACATTAAACGAACGTCTTTAGATAAGATTACTTTTATTCAAATATTTGGTGATTATAGATTCCCAGACACACACAAGCATGAACACACTAATAATTTTAAACACACACTAACAAAGTATTTACTTACAAACACACGTACTTATGCTACTTAAAGAATCAGTGAAATAACTGATAATTATTGCTGGTCTGGAGTCACCAAGCCATTCGATGCCCTGGAGGCTTGCATTTTTACTCTAGGCAACTGTGAATTTTCACAGGAATGATAGGATATACACGATCCATTAAAGGCGTTTTGGCATGCTTTACAGTTGAACAGTCGATCTTATGCGTTGTCGGTAAATTTAACCGAGTTTTTCTAATTCGCTCAGTAAAGCGAAATTAGTGTTATATATATAAATATATATATTTATATATATATAAATATATATATATATATATATATATATATATAATATATAATATATATACTATATATATATATATATATATATATATATACTTCCAATTTTCTTTTACATGAACAGAAATTGTTGCTACACTGTCAGGAGTATGTTTCGATCTTCTAGTATTTAGTAACGAGAGACCTATTCAGGCAAAAATGCTTATATTCAAAAGCAGAATTCTTAATGAAAAACGGAAACCAACTTTCAGCAAAAGAAGGATTTTAGTAAAAAAGAATCAGGTGTTAATTGGGTGTGGATTTATTTATTTATCGAATTGTTCCACATGGAGTGCTGATTCTTGGCTGTTTAAACTGTAGTGATCTCTGTGACTTCTATTTACTGAATTGTTGAGGAAAAATGCGCCTTTCATCTTATCCTTCAAAGAAGACCATCTATTTACTTTAATAAATGTATATCATAAAATTCATATATCTAAATAAATATGTTTATAAAAGATTACTATTATAACTATTTCGAAGCTACGTAGCCAAGCGTTCGTTTGGTTTTGACAAAAAAAAGGACCGCGTTTTGCATGAATTATATATACCACGCCGATCAGCCAATCACAATGGCGTATGATAATTTACAAATAGGGGCGACGCGCTCACACGCAGCAAATGAATTTTGGATGAATATTTGCAAGAGGAAAAAGCATTTTTTTTTTTACATGCGGGTCACTTCTGGGGACCGGAGGCCACTCAGGGATAAGGGTATTGCGTGTGCAGTAAGCAGTGAGATAGTATTGTGGTACTCATTAGTATTCAGTGTTTTGATAGAGTGTCTTATTTAAGGGGACGGTTTTTCAGGAGTTTGTTTATGCTGGACTTGAAGACCTCCAAGTTGTAGTCAGGTAGGAAACAGGCAAGCGGCAGAGAGTTCCACTGGCGTGCAGTTCTAAGAAAGAAGCTTTGCTCATGGAATCTACGTTTGGATTTAGGCAGAGATAAAGAGTGGGGAAAATTATTGACAGTAGTTTCAGCCAGACGAGTGTTTCTCCTGAAAGATTGGCGAAAGGGGACGAGGGATTGGAGCTCAGACGAGCATTTGCCCTGAAAATAACGATAAAAAAAGACAGTCTCACAACGTCTCTTCTGTGGAAAAGAGGTTGCAGGGAAGAGAAAAGGGCATCCCCCATTAAACCACGAAGTCTATTTTGTACTCTGTCAAGGCAGGATTTATGCCACTACATAATAAAACGACAGAAAATTATGTGCCTTACACAATAATGCAATTTTTGTGTAAGGAATATTTTCACATTTAATTCCTGTACAGATTATTGCTTATTAGAACAAATTTGAATATCAATGTTCAATATTTATAAGATGGAAACAATATTCTCATTAATAATGAAACAAATGTTGATTTAAGATAGTGCACCAAACATTTACAAGACATTATTTTTCATGAATAAAGATTTTTTTTTTAATTTTGCATTTTTTTAACATATTTCTCAGATTGTGTAAAAATCAAAGAAAGTGTATCACCAAAATAAAGAATCTATTCAAAATCGTTTAGTGGCATTTTGTTCAGTCTATATACAACTATGATAAAGACCCTATAAAACTTTCTACATTAAACTGTATATAATACGCTCCTCCTGTATTAAGACTTCGATAAAACTCTCCCCCAACATCATCTATAATTTTTATTGATCTATATTGTTTCTGATGAATCCCATGCTAGATGCCGCATCCCCACTATGTTACATAGCATCTTCTGTACTCTTCAGATGAGAAGCATTAGACTTCAAAAGGCCTTGTCATAAAGGGTCCCTTCTATCCCCAAACTATTTTTTTCATCCCGTTATTGAATAGATTAACCAATCTATATTTACCAATATATAGTTTTTTTGTGAATTCATTTACCATTCATATTGTTCTCTTATATTAGCTCCAATGATACTTGTTGAGCTTTATATTAATCATATTATAAGTCACTTCTTATAGAATTGAGCTCAGGCTCTTTTTCTAACGTACTAAGCCATATATATATAAAATTAATACGCTATTTTACTGATTTAAATGTAAAATTTATTGTTTTTAGTTTAGTTTTTGTTAGCGTTTCGATTGTTACGCTTACTTAAGCGCTGAAAGAAATACGTACCCTTTGTATATTTTCGTCGCCTTTTTGGGAAATATATTTCTGTTATTAATATTAATTTTATTTAATAAATATTTAAATATTTTCTATTTATATACTTTACAAATTTGTACGTGTACAAAAATTATCAATGGGATCTGTTTCTGAGTACCACCTTTCATCAGCATAACTAAACTAAGATCGCACACGTCACTGCCCAATCTTCAGCCTCTTTTTATTTCCACCGCGCTACCATAACCAGCCGAATTATATTGCTTTTAAATGTAGTATATATATATATATATATATATATATATATATATATATATATATATATATTTTATGTATATATCTATTTTTTATTAGCGATTCTCTGTATTTAATTGTTACGCCTACCTACGTATTTATCATCACCCCTTTTTTGACGGCCTGTGTTTTTGTTTTTATTCATGTTATTTATTATATATCTAAAAATGTTTTATTTAAATGTTTATTAAATATTTTTGACGTACACAAACGTCGTTTTGTACAAGCTACTTGCCGACTAAGAGATGTAGTTTGAAAGTGAGTAATTCTTGTCACATATTTTTCTAGCGAAGGCACTCGTACGGTAGGTATTCATAGTTTTTCAAGATTAAATTAAGTTACTACACCATTAATTTCTGTACAACCCCGATATAAGAACACTTTCGGAAATATGATTGACCTTTTTGTAGAAATTAGCAGGAGATATGCTCAGCCGTTCGGATTCTATGAGGTAGGATTCATACACACACAAAGTGAAGTTTTATAATAAAGGTAGAGACTTAAGCGGGTAGAGACGGCCTTGCCTGGTCGTAAAATGCATTTAAATATATTTGAATTAATCCAAGTTTTGTATTCATTGTAATAACGCCAATTCCCCGTTGAAAATTACAAAAGTTTAAAAAAAACCTGACTTGAATCAAAAGCAAAACATTTAGCCGCGTCTCCTACAAATCTTGCTATCGATAGATAGGTGAGAAATATTTAATATCAATCTCGAAAAAAACTAATTAAATTTTGTCAGGCATAGAAAGTAAAACCAGGTCGGCATGTTGAAATAAGCATTTCGCAATTTAACTTGGTGATATCTGTTTCTACGCGTTATTCCTCCATCCATACAAAGGTTTTGTTTAGTATAACCCATCCTTAATGTAAGAATACAATTTCTTGTTAATTTCGTCTGGTATATGATCCGTAGTTGCAGAGTTTATCGGTAAATATTTACACACAGTATGATATCTACTGTTTTATTTATACAGATCATTGAGAAAAACGTTGATTTTGAACACATAATATAATCGATTTCATGTCCATCTATGGTTATTTTTTGGTTCTTATTCAGTTCGTCGATATACATTAGTGGTTCAATATTGTACCTATTATAGAACCTTGTATCTAGCTTGAAATTTTCTTAATATATTCTAGCATCGTGGCTATTATAAAAGTAGACGTGACAGAGAATATTATTTGAAAATACCTTAGTATTTTTATCTCAATTATGTATTGGCCTTCGACTTTCTACTCATTGTTTTCTTAATCAGGTTGGTAATTCTATCTGTTATATTGTACATTCTTGTGATCTATCCATGCAATAGCTATCTTCTTCTATACTTTTACCCTCTTCAAAGTTTGTTGGTCTATGTATACTAGTTAACGCGTTCGTGGTTTCCGTTTCGTCATTCTTTCCGATTCTAGAACATGACTACAGGATTATTAAGTTTGTTCAACTAGTTGAGCGCTTGAGATTATTATCTCTATAGTAATAAAGTAGCCGCAGTAATTATTTTTCTGTGAAAAATGTCGCAGGATTGCAACAACAGCTGCCACATACAAATTCAATACAGCTAAACTAATAGCCACTATCTTATTAAACTTTCTAAAACAATTGCAGAAACATTCACTCGTGATAATAAAATACTACATTACATTCTAGGAGCAACACAATAATAAACGTAACATCGTTAGAGGAATGGATACCTATTTTTCCCTCTAAATAATTAGACCTACCAGCGCAACAAGTCGACACCGGGTGGAAGTCTACACGTTCCACAGATTCCACGCGTACACCGGTCTTAACTGTTTTATACATACCATTATCTTTTCCTTGGTAAAATATAAATAAATAAAGTCTTGTTCCGGAAATTCTGCTGCCTCTGATTTTTTTATTCACAAATTCTCCTATATCTCAATTAGAACATTCTGAAACAACACTGTACGGCGTAAATTTCAGTTTATAAACAATTAATTTTCAATATGTACCAACAGCGAACAAATCATCGACCCCTTTTAAGTAACTAACAAACAAACATTTACTTCTAGATAAAATATTATTTTGTAGATTCTTCTTTCTTTCTTTCTTTCTTTCTTTTATTGCAGTCGTTACCGTTATGTTCTCATTCTGATAGCCTACAAACAAACGACGATGTTTACAGAACATATATATTGTTTACTTATTATTTTTATTCATGCGTAAACACATTCAATTTTTCTTCTTTACACATCCATTATATTCATTTTGGACATGCATTTACTGAAGCGCGCTGAAAGATTAATGTGATTATTTAGAAACCCAATACAAATGTCACGTGGGGGACACTGTTTTTTTTTTTTCAACTACTGCATACTTTCACCTGACAAATAAATAATAGATGATGCAAAGCTTAAATTTTGATATAATGTAACTGCATGGTTGATTTTGAGAATACATTCTAACATACAAAATACTTCTCTACAGGAAGTAATAGTGCTAAAATAAAAAAAACAAGCATAATAATAGCTCCAAAACAGAAGAATAAATACTGACAACCTTAAAATAATCCAATTGCTACATAAATAATGGCAACTTATTTTTAACAATCACGCATGGCGAAATTAAAAAAAATATATACAATACGTCTTTTACCACTCGATAACATAACAAACATATGAAAGAAAATAAACTTCCACCCACTATGCAATTCTGTTAAAAGCGTATATAGCATTTTTGGAGTCTTGATAATCGCCGAAAATTAGAAAAAATAAATACTGGAACCGTTAAATTTTTACGACAGTTAGCTCTAACAAAAGGTTTGAGAATTATTATCTTTTTAACACGTATTGCTAACTCTTTCCTTGTGCAGGCGCAAAGAAACACATCTTGCTCTTTTCTTGCAAAGACGCAACATTCACAAGATGTAAACAGAGTTTGGTTTCATAAGGTAAAGGCGCTCAAAATTACAACACGCCACTACAAACCTAAAAAAATCTGCTACGGGTACCAGTATTTACTTTTTTATTCTTGGGCGATTATCAAGACTTATATGCTATAATGATGCTTTATTTGTTCGAAACTTTCTTTTAAGAACTGAATAAATGCTTGAATTCATTCTCTGCAAAGTAAATATAAAAATAATATAAGACTAGTATTTGATATCAGTTACATTTTCATATTTGCGATGCGTATTGAACAAATTTAGAAAAGTTGCACATCTGTGCAAAAGGCACGACCATGTTTAAACCAATAAAGACCAGATATATAAATATCACATTCTTTTTCCCATACTTACATAAAAAGTGTAATATCAATTATATGATAATTATACAGCAATCTGAAGCTATATTGATATGCATATCAATGCATATCAAACTATATAAAATATAATAGCGATTGTTGCTGTTATTCGATTTCGATATAAATATTATCATAATCAGAAAATACCCACATACACAACATAACAAAATAATATATTTATTTATTTGAATGAACTATATATAGATACAGTTAAAAGACTTAGCATTATTATCTAATAGCGATTAAAAATCTACCGAAGACCAGAGGATTATTTGGCCGAATAATAATAAAATAATATGCCATTCGATACAGTTCCGGCGATGGGAGACCAGATAAGAACGAGAAATATAGATGTATAAAAAAAAATCCAACATTGATCGCCCTTATTGGTGCAGTGGATAGAGTCGTTTAATCTCTGTGGGTCTAGATAAGCAAAGTTACAAGATAGCGATTTCAATCCTAACCAAAGCCGGCTAAAAAAGTAGTTGTCCCAAATGTTGTGAGACGACAACTATTGAAGAGAGTAATTACTGGGGATACAGTTATGAGACTCAAAACTCCAATCCCGTTGCCGTTAACCACCTGACTGAGGACAACCAGAGGAACAGTTGTTCCAACAGCCGTTAAACAATAACTATGAAGATGAGGATAAATAAATAAATATACAAATAACTCATCTAAATAATTCATTCCAATAATAAAAATTATAGCAAAAAAGTTTACAAATTCTTAATAAAATTCTTATAAATTGTGATTAATAGATAAGTATACACTATTTTGTTATATATATATATATATATATATATATATATATTTATATATATAAATATATATATACATATATATACATATATATATATAGAACTACTTCATTTACTCACATAAAATTAATATACGAAAATATAAATTTATGCGTAAACTTTAAGTATTTACTTCAAAAGTGCTCAATACGTAGGTAGAGCTAGTTAGTTAGTTATAAAAAATATATGGTGCTTAAGCTACACTGAATATTCCCCGTTTCATCAACTCTAGCATTCTTCAGGCATAAGCCTGAAGAGTCCTAGAGTGGATGAAACGCGTGGAGGAAACTCTAGGACTCTTCAGGCATAAGCCGGATGAAACGCGGAATATTCAGTTTAGCTTAATCGTCATTAACTTTATTTAAGTAATATACTTAATATCTACAATTATCATAGGAAGAAAAACATTGCCAGGGCCGCTGCGAAAAAGGTAGGCTCTCTTTACCTTGCTAGAAAACTACTGACACCTGAAAGTATCATGTACTTCTATAAGACCACCATTCGCCCATATATGGGGCATTGTTGTCACATTTGGGCTGATGGATCTGCTGCTAGTTTCTCGCTCCTAGACAAGGTTTTAAAAGAGAGTCGCCAATCTGAATTGGCATCTAAGCTTCAGCCTCTGTCCCATCGACGAAACATTGCATACCTCTGCCTGTCCTACAAGTATTTTAATGGTGAATGCTCTGACTAACTGCAGAAACTTGTGCCCCCACGACAGGCAGATAAATCCCACCCCACATAGTAGGGATCCCTAGCTGTAAAAGATCTTTCTACTCAAGTAGTTTGTTCCCCAGAACCGCTAGACTCTGGAATTCCATTCCAGGTCCCTGCTTCCCTAACTGTACTGAAATGCAGAAGTTAACGTGTAACGTGAACCGACATCTTGCTGCCAAGATCCCAACATAGTGCCCCAGTAGTTGCTGTCCCTGATAGTAGCCCCCCTACACCAAAGTGGCAATGCTCCTTGTTTGGGGTGAAAATGTAATAAAAATATATATATATTGTATAACTAACTAACTAACTAACTATATATACATATATATATATATATATATATATATATATATATATATATATGAAGAGCATAATGTGGTTGCCCACAATTAAATATAAACGGATGATATCGGAAAAATGTTATGCGATTTGTCGAAAGATACAAGAGCAAAAAAAAAAAAGGGAAAAAACAGATTTGATATTCCCGAAGTGCTTTTCAACCGACTCTCTTCAGGGGAATCGTCGGTAAATTGGTTAATTACTCAAAACCATGAATTGGTAAAAAAAATACTGTAATTGTAAGGTGGTCGGAAGAAAAAAAAATAGTTCACGGACGACCAAGAATCATTAAATAACTGCAGTGAATGTTTTAACTGCCTTTGTCTGCAGAGAGAGGGACGTCGAGAATTGATGACAATAGCCTCTAGTACGTCGAGGTGGAAACGATGCCCTGCTCTATGTAAAATGGAAAAACTGTTATCAGAGTAGAGATCACGACACATTCTCTTGTCCAACAAGTGGTCACCTATAGCAGATTCTTGCGCCTGTGAACTTCTAGAAGACGGGACCGGTTCGTGTCTACGGATACAGCCTGGAACATGCTGAGCCACTCTGACCGATAATCGCTGTATCGTCTTGCCAACATAGCCAGCGTTACACTGACATTAGTAAAGGTAAATAACCGAACTTTGTTCATTGGAAGGCAAGGCGACCTTAAGAAAGGAAGGGAAAGCAGGACGAGTGGAATAAATAATGCGCAAATTAGGAGCATTAAAACAGTGTGTTACCGAAGACGATATTTTGTCTGCTAAAGGTTGGATGGAAGAGCCTAACCACGGAAGCTTGAGATAAATGGGGCAACAAAGAGGACCATATACCTTAGCTCTATTAAAGTTGTCAACCTTACTTCGGATGGTATATGAGACTAGTTGCTCGGAGTATCCATTGGAGAGGAAAATTTCTTTAATTTTGTGAAGCTCGGACGTCAATCGAGAACTGGAACAGATCATCAAAGCTCGATGCGTGAGAATTCTGATGAGGTCTTTCTTTCTGCGCTTGGGGGCAGATCTCTATTCTGATAAAAGTTTTTTTTAATTTTACATAGAGCACGACATCGTTTCCTGTAACGTGCATCCAGGAGATAAGCGCCCGTGTGTTTGCGTGTTGTGTGGGTACGTGGGAGAGACGGATGAGGGGAAAAAGACTTACCTCGAGACCAGCTCAGCGTTACCGACCAAAAATAGAAAAGAGGACCAAGATGGCGACCGCCGTCTTTTGTAAAGTATGATGTCTCGCAAAGTCACACGAATTCTCGGAATATGCAAATTTAGCCGGCCTAGAACGACGATAAAAGCGGGTGAGGGGAAAGACGTGGGGGAGTGACGATTGAGTTGGCTGGGGAATCGTGTGGCTGTTGCTTCTTGTGCCGTGTTGAGGATATCTTACCGTGTTAAAGAGAGAGTCGGGCGCCATCTTGAATTTTTCCTTACAATTTTTTCTTACAAGCTATTCCGGCCATTTGGCCTCTAGGACTATGACCGAGTCGAAATTTGACTTAAAGCTCATACCCGAGTTTGACGGGTCCACATCCATCGTCGACTGGGTTGAAAGGGTCGAGCTGACGTGCGACCTTTGTGAGGTGAAAAGGGTACACACTGTAATTCCCCTGAGATTGGCTGGGGGTGCCTTGAGTGTATATCAGCAACTCAGTGCTGCCGAAAAGGGAGATATCACCGCAATTAAAGCTGCGCTGTACAAGGCATTTGCCATGGATCCTTGTACGGCCTATGAAAAATTTGCTTCCTGAAAACTTCTACCGGAGGAAAGCGTGGACGTTTTCTTCGCTGAGTTAAAGAAACTCGCAGTTCTGTTCGGTGGAGGGGTGTCGGAGCGGACGCTCGCGTACGCGTTTGTGGCGGGCCTTCCCACTCGGGTGAAGCAGCTACTGAGAGCCTCAACCAGCGTTTCAACAACGACCATGGAACACTTGATGGAACGTGCTCGAGCCATCATCAAAGATGAGGAGGACCTGGGGGAACCAGTTGTGATGGCGACACAGACAGGCCAGATTGGCGCTCGGGAGATTCCGAATCAGAACCCTGCAAGCAATGGGAAATGTTTTCGCTGCGGCCGACGCGGACATTTTGCAAGGAATTGCACCAACAGGGGGCGTGTGCGCTGTTTTAAGTGTGGCGGTTTGGGGCATCTAGCCCAAAACTGTGCGGGAAACGTATCAGGGGAGAGGACGTCAGCGCCGCCCTGCTCCCCGAGCAAAATTTGAACAAGGCGCAACCAGTAATAACTGTCTACGTAAACAGGATACCCTGCTCAGCACTTCTCGACTCAGGCTGTTCGCATACTATAGTGAGCACCAGGCTGTGTCCAAGTTGGACTAAGAGGAAGATCAAAGTCACCACGATAGGAGGCGAGACCCAGACATGCTGTGGAGCTGGAACTGTCAAGATCTACACGGACACCGGTGCAGCCACTAAGATCAATGTGCTCGTGACCCAAGGAAATATCCTGGGGTTTGACCTGTTGCTCGGATACGATGCCATCAAGGCGCTGGGGGGAGTCGCAATTCATCGCGATGGAAAGGTGCGATTCTTAGAGGCCCCAGTGTGTGCAGCGCTCCATATCGATCGGCCGGATTTTACAGTGGACTACGACTCGCGCAAGAGGGCCTGGATTGCATCTTCGAAGTGGACCGAGGGAATGGCACCGACTAAACTCAAGAATGGGGTTGCAGAGTACCCTATACCCAGTGAGGCCCGAGCAGAATACGAAAAGGAACTAAAGGCGTGGATCCAAGATGGCTGGTTAATCCCCTACCCTGAGGACAAGCTTGGGCCTCCGAAGGGTCTAATACCCTTGATGGCAGTAGTCCAGCATAACAAGTCGAAAGTACGGCCCGTGCTGGACTATAGGGAGCTTAACAAGCATATTGAAGCCTACACTGCCGATGCTGACGTATGCGCCAGTAAGTTGAGGGAATGGCGTCAGAAAGGCACTAATGTCTCAATATTGGATTTACGAAAAGCCTATTTACAGGTGCGAGTTGATGAGAAGTTGTGGCCGTTCCAGACAGTTTGTTTCCAGGGGCAGAGGTACTGCCTTACACGCCTTGGCTTCGGCCTAAATGTGGCACCACAGATCATGAAGACTATTCTCAACACAGTATTGTCCCAAGAAAAGCCCATGAGAGACTCAACGTCAGCTTACATTGATGACGTATACGTCAATGAAGATGTACAGTCTGCGTCGTGTGTCAAAGAAAAGTTGGCTCAGTTTGGTCTGGAATGCAAGAATCCCGAACGTTTAAGGGAAGAAGCACGTGTATTGGGATTGGATGTTTATGAAGAGGATGGCACCCTACAATGGAGGCGTGGCAGTGAAATTCCAAGCATCCCCAACCTCGTTACAAGGCGGACCTTTTTTTCTTGGTGTGGAAAACTTGTTGGTCACTTACCGGTCTGTGGCTGGCTCCGCGCAGCTGTTGGTGTGATTAAACGCAGAGCAAATTTAACAACCACGGGTTGGGATGACATATCCGATGATGTCCTACTAACTCGGATGATTAAAGAGACACTGGAGAGAGTGAACAAGAAGGACCCTGCCTGTGGGCGGTGGTGTGTTTACGGAGACAACGTAGGTGTGTGGGTTGATGCCAGTTCTTTGGCGTTGGGAGTATCGTTGGAGCAAGGAGGAAACGTGTTCGAGGATGCGTGTTGGATGCGGCCCGTAACAGATTCTCAGCATATCAACCTGGCAGAGCTGGACGCTGTTGTAAAGGGGGTAAATCTGGCCCTGCAGTGGCAGTCTAAGAAGTTGACCTTGTACACAGATTCTCTCTGTGTCTACCACTGGGTGTCTGACACACTTTCAGGACGGACACGAGTCCGTACCAAGGCAGCAAGCGAAATGTTAATACGGAGAAGGCTAGACACGCTAAAAAACCTGGTATCTGAGTATGGGCTATCACTGAGCGTCACTCTGGTGCCATCACATTGTAATCGTGCTGACCAACTGACCCGTGTACCTCACAAATGGTATGAAGCCGCGAAGATGGGAATAGAGATTACTGCTCGATCTTGTGCAGTTGCAATCGACCCATGTCAAATACAAAAAATTCATGCACAGAGCGGACATCCGGGTATCAAGAGGACCCTTTATTTTGTGAGGCGTGCATACCCAGCAGTGACCAAGATGGATGTCAGACAGATCGTCAGAAATTGTGAGGCTTGCCAGTCTATTGATCCTGCACCAGAGCGATGGCAGAAGGGTCGCTTGGAAGTTGAGAGTGTGTGGCAGCGGCTGGCCATGGATATTACCCATTACAGTGGCAAGCCCTTTCTAACTCTCATTGATTGCGGGCCTACGAGATTTGCGGTGTGGCGGCAGATGACCAGACAGGATTCAGTAAATGTTGTTCGCCACCTATCATCCATTTTTTTTGAGCGAGGTGCGCCGGAAGAGCTCCTGACTGACAATGATGCAGCGTTTTGTAGCCAGCAAGTCCGGCAGTTGTTAGATGAGTGGGGCGTCCGTCTACGGTTGCGATGTGCGCATGTGCCATCAGGAAATGGCATTGCTGAAAGAAGCCATCGCAGCATCAAGAGAATTGCTGCCAGGAAGCGATGTACTATTGCGGAAGCAACATATTGGTACAACATTACGCCAAAGGACGGGACGTCCCCTTCAACCGCACCTGCGAATGCTATTTACACGTACCGAGTCGGAGTGAAGGGAATCAACACTACGCAGCCAACCGACAAGGGAACATATAACAGATATGAAGTGGGAGATCCAGTGTGGGTGCGGCCTCCAGGAAATCGGTGCACCGACAAGTTTAAGCGAGGACACATATCTGGAGTGATTAGCCAGCAGTCTGTTTTGGTCGATGGAACCCCACGACGTGTGCGAGATCTTCGCCCAGCTACCGAGGTGCGTCATACAACTACAGAAGAAAGCAGTGAAGCGTCTAGCGATGAGCTGCCGATGCACGGATTCAGTGAGCCCCTTCAAGAGACTGATAGCGATACTTCATCTGATGAGGCGGAACCAGATTCAGAGCCCGAATCTGAAACAGTGAATGTACCTCTTCGCAGAAGCACACGCACTAAAAGGCCACCCCCCAGTGCTCTCTATGTGATCATCAGATCAGGGGGGAGTGTAACGTGCATCCAGGAGATAAGCGCCCGCGTGTTTGCGTGTTGTGTGGGTACGTGGGAGAGACGGATGAGGGGAAAAAGACTTACCTCGAGACCAGCTCAGCGTTACCGACCAAAAATAGAAAAGAGGACCAAGATGGCGACCGCCGTCTTTTGTAAAGTATGATGTCTCGCAAAGTCACACGAATTCTCGGAATATGCAAATTTAGCCGGCCTAGAACGACGATAAAAGCGGGTGAGGGGAAAGACGTGGGGGGGTGACGATTGAGTTGGCTGGGGAATCGTGTGGCTGTTGCTTCTTGTGCCGTGTTGAGGATATCTTACCGTGTTAAAGAGAGAGTCGGGCGCCATCTTGAATTTTTCCTTACACTTTTTTCTTACATTTCCACCTCGACGTACTAGAGGCTATTGTCATCAATTCTCGACGTCCCTCTCTCTGCAGACAAAAGCAGTTAAAACATTCACTGCAGTTATTTAATGAATCTTGGTCGTCCGTGAACTAATTTTATTTTCTTCCGACCACCTTACAATTACAGTATTTTTTTTACCAATTCATGGTTTGGAGTAATTAACCAATTTACCGACGATACCCTGAAGCGGATCGGTTGAAAAGCGCTTCGGGAATATCAAATCTGTTTTTTCCCTTTTTTTTGTTCTTGTATCTTTCGACACATCACATAACATTTTTCCCATATCATCCGTTTATATATATATATATATATATATATATATATATATATATATATATATATATATATATACATATATATATATATATATATATATATATATATATATATTATTATTATTATTATTATTATTATTATACTGTTGGGAGAATGTTTTTTCAGTAACTCATAACAACAACACAATATGTCATTCCAAAGAGTGCTCAATGCATGAAACAGAGCAATATATTGAGTGTTGGAGAGCTATTGGCTACACATTAGCAAACGTGTTTCAATGACCCCCTAGCAGGGAAAATCACCTCATCAGGCCAAAAACCATCCACGACACTTTCAATAAAGACCATCCCTTTATATTAAAGTCAACTTTACAGGGTTGAACCATTCTAAAAAAAAAGATGGGTACCAACAACCTATATCAAAACAAATATAACCTATTCACAAAATAATGTTAGGTTTATCAAGGTATAATTCTGAAGCAGATTTATTATAAGTTTGCATTAAATGTTCTAGCTCCAACCATTATAATTATAATTGTTTTTCGTTTGTTTTGTTAACACGGATTTTTTTAACTATTACTCCAATATCAGAGCAATTCATAAATTTAACTAAGTTTTTTTTCACTTAAAATCGATATATAAATATATACATATATTACTAAACTATAAGTTTAGCGCTATTTCTCTATATAGTACAAAAGTACCGACATATATACAAACAAACGTGAAAATTTATATATATAACAATTATTCTTATAATGTGGTTAAGTATATTAGTAACTAAGTCTAATTATATTATTCACTGTAAAAATTTCACTAAAAATTATTTTTTATAAAATTTAATAGATTCTTCGTTAAAAATTTAGCGTTTAAAATAGAGTTGGCGTTTAAAATAAATAAGTAAGTAAATAAGATTTAGCGGTTAAAATCCTGAAATAAATAATAAAGCATATTACAATATATAAATCGATTGTATGGTTAATTCGTTAATATTCTTATAATTTTTTCAGTGAATGTAATTGAAAATGTATACAGAAAATTGATGTTTCATGTTTAATTTTCAATAGTTTCTCCCGGTCTTTAAAATTCGTTATTTCTAACTTGTCATGAAGGCATAAAAAGCACGGTGCATGTAATGAATTACATACTTTCGATCTTTTTATGATCCGCCATTCTAACTTTGGAGTTTTATTTTCTTTATTAATTTCCAATATTGAAGTGATAATGATGTGTCTTTTTCGTATTTTTGATTAGTAAAAGAACTTTTATGCCCATAGAATCGTTCTTTAAAAGTTGCCTGCGTTCTACCTATATAAAATTTCATATCACTAGGATTTTCCTCAGGAAATATTTTAGCTTGGTAAACCACTGATTTCGTTAAACATTTATTATTCATGGGACAAGTACTAGGAATTTTGCAGTTACATTTTTCAGTATTTTTATAATAATTATCTTTATCATTATGATTTATTTCCCCAGTATTTTTACTATTATTGCCTTTTAGTATCCTATTATTATGCTTTTTAATAATTCTTTCAATATTTTCACAACAACTATAACCCAATTTTATAGTATTTCTATTGAAAATACTATTTAGTATACTACCTGGGGGAAAGTGCCTATCTAGCAATTGCAAAAATTTCCTACCCAGTCCAGTTTTTAAAGCACTATTAAAGGGAGGTAAAAACCAAATTATTTTCCTGTTTCTTGTTCTAATAGTTCTAAAAATCCGTATTAACAAAACAAACAAAAAACAATTATAATTATAATGGTTGGAGCTAGAAAATTTAATGCAAACTTATAATAAATCTGCTTCAGAATTATACCTTGATAAACCTAACATTATTTTGTGAATAGGTTATATTTGTTTTGATATAGGTTGTTGGTACCCCTCTTTCTTTTTAGAATGGTTCAACCCTGTAAAGTTGACTTTAATATAAAGGGATGGTCTTTATTGAAAGTATCGTGGATGGTTTTTGGCCTGATGAAGTGATTTTCCCTGCTAGGGGGTCATTGAAACACGTTTGCTAATGTGTAGCCAAAAACTATATATATATATATATATATATATATATATATATATATTTATATATATATTTATATATATATATGTACATATATATTAAATTTATTTATACACACATTAATGGTTACATATGTGCATACATGTTTCTGTAATCACCCGCGTTGGGGGATTACGTCTTCAGGCCAGGAATTACCCTCGAGAACTCATGTAGCCATTAATGTTTGTATAAATGAATTTAATATACCTGCTCTGTTCACTCATTGCGCACTCTTTTGTAGACACATGTTGTTTCATTGGATGTACTTCTAGGAAATTAAACTCTACTGGCTATATATATATATATATATATATATATATATATATATATATATATATATATATATATATATATATATAAACATTATTTTTCACCAACCAAATAGGATAACATCAACAGTGATGAAGATCTGAAATACACAGATTGGTAGAACTAAGTACACGGAATAAACATTACATAACATTACAAGTACAGTTACTGTACAGTTTTCTCTACCCCCCCCCCCAAAAAAAAATCATTGGTACGTGCTCGGTGGATGGGACAGAGAACGATTGTAAATGACTGTCAGTGTACATAGATAAACACACAAAACATTTCACACTGTCTATCAATAAATAATGAAAGGCGAGGAAATGAAATCTCATGGGCCTTCACTGCGTAGACTGCCTTGTAGCCTGGGGATTATCCTGTCCCAACTGTTTGAACATAGTATTTCAACCATAGCGGCTAATTTGTTTCGATTCTAGCGCATTAGTGTTACAATTCTGATGGCAGGCAGTGGTGCTACTGACTGTTATTCGTTGGGGGCAGAGTTGACGGATCATAGGTAGTGACGACTCACGCAATGCTTGCTGTAGTGATGGGGAGGTCGTTTGCTAGTCGTTGACATCACTGCTATTTGCAAGCACTGACTTCTTTGTATCTGGTTCGCTTTTCTCTGGATGCGTGTCATGCACTGATGTTGACGTGATTGTAGCAAGGGGGGTGCTCTTTATTATTAGGTAGCGTGATATCATGCGGTTGTTTTTTTGTAGTAGAAGAGCGGTTACCAGATGTGGGTGTAGCAAGGTTGATGGTTTTGCTGGATCATCAGGCCGCTGTCGATCGTGAGTTTATCTCTGACAGCGTGGACTGGGATGTACTTCAGAAGGAATTTTCTGTTTTGAAGAGTCACCCTATCCGATCTGTCAACGCGTCACACGTACTGGGTGATCGGGCGGCTATTTGGTTTTGGATTTTGACTAAATCCACCACAACTAAATCCGGTAGATTTTTCATGTAATTAGCAAATTGCTCGGTACACGTCATATGCTAGTTTCTCAGGGCTTCCTCTCGTGACAGCAATATGTCGCTTCATATTTCATGTGGTCTGTAACGGCTAGGTAGATTTTGTATGAAGACCTTTATAGGCGTAACAAAGACGCACATTGCAGGAAATAGTCTGGTGTCCTTATCTGGTGTGTTCCTGCATTATGGTATTGCACGCTGGAATACATCAGTCTCTATCCGAGCCAGTATTATCAGTGAGCAGTTCTTTGATGATTTTGACGCCAATTTCACCCATGCAATTGCTGTTCGGGAAAACAGCGGATTATATACGATTATGCACACCTAAGTTTTATAGGAACTGCCTAGTGGCTGATGCAGTGAACAAGGGTCGTTCGTCAAAAGACAGCTCGTCTGTATACTAAATGCGACTAATGATCGCCAGAGAGCCTATTAGACAAGCTGCCGCACACGAGTTTTTTTTTTCAACTATAGGCCAATTGGAATATCTAGCAGAGTAGTTGATACTTTTACAGTGAAAGAAGTCAGCGCATACACATTAAAAGGACGTTGTTTGAGAAAGGTGATGTCAGTTGTGAGCTGGTTTGAGGGGGTTCCACACGGTTGCAGTAATTGCATTTGTTTCGGGTGGTGGCGACAGCCGGAGTTATCTCCGACCAGAAAATGGATGCTTCAGCTTTCAATATCATAGATGAGAAACCTTGCTGTGCATAAGGGAGTGCGTCGAGGAAGGTCTGTCTAAGAGCAGCGAAACCCACAATACGCTGCTTGTATACGACAACATTCTCAACTGTGTAAATGTCCTCGCGAAACTGATGGTACTCACGCAAGGACACCGGCAACGCACTACAGGATGCTGCCATGCCAGATGCGAATTTCTGTCGCTGTTCATGGCGACTCAAACACTGTCCCAAGTGATCGATAGATGATAGATGATAAATCACAGTTTTGGAGATACTCTTCCTCATCGGTGTCACACTCATCGCTATATGAGTATTGTATGTAACCCGAACAATTGTGAGAACGTTATCGGTAATCATGCCAAGCGCAACACAAACTTTTCTTCTAATAAAGTCTTTTTCCACGCTGTCAGTAAAATACAATTGTACTAATTGTCTGCGATGATTTTACATGCGATTATCATAAACATAATACTGGAAAGCCTATATCTGTCGTCAAATCTCATGGAAAAAAGTCCAAATAGTTAACTAATAAACTTCCCTATGTTTTTTTTATTTTTTGTTTGTTTGTTTGTTTCTTAGGATGAATCTTTATATAAAAGACGCAATTACTTGGTAGCCAAACTTTTCCATATATGAAATGCGTCGGATTGAAACAAAACAAATCAATCAACACGTAGTGTGTTTAATGGTAAAAATAATATTGGATCGCAAGGTGTGTATTTTTTTGTTCTTTTTACGAAGACGTCGACAACGGGGAAATAGATTTTCATAGTGGATAGCTTGCTAAAACATTGTAAAAATAAGCAAGAAACGAATAATTTAACGTTAGTTCAATGATTTTAAATTAACTTTACGCTGGCGAAATAATATGTCTCTTAGTTACGCTATATTTCAATGTCAGTAATCGTTCGTTTATAAATCTCAGAACTTCAGGAATTCAGAATATGAGATTTTTTAGAGCTCAGCCAATCAGAATTGACGGATTTTAGCAAGGATGCCTTTAATGTTTATGGACCATAAATTAGAAATAGTATGTTAGATCAATGTATGTATGAGCCAGTTACGGTCGGTGGAATAACAGAATCTGTGAAACGTGTAAAATTCGTCTCGTTGAATACTGGTACAAGGAGTAGGACAAAATGTTCGTGAAACAACTAATAAAAAAAGATGAGGATAATAGTCCGCAATAAATAATATTAATAAATAATAGTCGTCTCAATGCATTCCAATTAAAATAATATTTACCATTCGGTACGGACCTGACCATGGAAGATCAAATAATAAACATGAATTTATAAGACCACACACTTACACCTTGATCGCCCTTCCGGGCCCGTGGCGCAGTCGATAGAAACGTTGAATCTCTACGATTCCAGGTGAGAAGGTTTACTTGGCCAAAATGTGGTTAGACGACAACAACTATGGAAGGCAGTAATTGCAGTGAATGCAGTCAGGAGATTCAAAGTTCCTATCCGTCGAGGTTACCACCTGACGAAGCCCAGAGAAATAGTTGGACGAAATGTCGTGAAACAACTAATAAAAAAGTGGAGGATGATAGACCGCAATAAATAAAATTAATAAATAATGCTCGTCTCAATGAATTCCAGATAAATAATATAACATTTTCGTTTGATGTTAGGAAAACTGTCCTTCCTGACTTCTTCTGCTTTGTAATCTGGCATTAGCCACATCTAATCGAAAATCCAGCGTGTGCCAATGCATAAGACATAGACTGTTTTTAGGATATTGCACTGGGATGACTCTCAAAATCATTTAAAGATTTTTGAGTCAGTCACGACTTTTTACGCAAGCCTTCTCTCTGTCGGCAGAAAGAATTCATGAAATCATTGGACTTGCCCGGGCGCATATATCAGACTCCCATATCTATGTCAATCGTACGTACATGTTATATTATTGCATATATATTTTACATGCATTTCCATTCGTTCTTTTTTACTCGTATATCCCCAAGTATTTGGTCGTGTGTTACACTTTAATTCGTTCCTATTTTGCATTATATATATATATATATATATATATATATATATATATATATATATGACTCTGTATGAATATCATCTCTCAGTGTGTTATATTATTTTATCTTAGATCTTTATTAATCAGGACACACACTTTGGACAGCTATGTTTCTCCACATGTTATTTCAGTTCCAAGAATTACCCGAAATAAAAATGTCGTTCTAAATAAACGTTCTCACACAAAATATTAGTAGTACTTCACAAAGTACTGATATTCTCACACAAAATCGTACTGACCTATAAAATCTCCACATCCACACACACACACACACACACACACACACACACACACACACACACACACACATATATATATATATATATATATATATATATATATATATATGGATAGATAGATAGATAGATAGATATTAAACTGTTTATTTCCTGTATTTTATTCACTAATATATTTCTTCATAAAACTCTTTACGAAAACTCAAATCTTACATGAACAAATCTATTTAAGACTTGAATCATTTTTTTTCGGTCGAACAAGTTACTATTCATTATTTCTTATTAATTTTGTCCACAGAAAACGCCATTCATCGATATTTTCAATAATATGGACACACGCTGGGTCGAGAATTCTAGTTGCAATTAATAAAACACAATTACGTATCGTAAAAATGTCTTGAGTGATTTAAATAGAATTATCCAATTAACAATTTTTTATTAATTAGTTTATGCCCATTGTCATTGTAAAACTTGTTCAAGTCGATTTTACTTTTAGGCTACAGTTATTTAAACAGTACAGCATAATGGTGTGTTTGTTGCCTCGCTGTATGCTTTATATTTGTTACTTTACTATGATTTATGCAATAAAAAACGCTGCAAAACATATAACGAAATGTGCACAGAATAGATTTATGTAAATCTTAAGACGAACACAGTGATAAGCCTTGGACCTATTCTTTTCGTACATTCATGGGGGCGGGTATAATTTAAAGCGTTATTAAAAGCATAATAGTGTTTTTAATTAGTTTTGGACAAAATCCAAAGCACTCGCGTAAAAAAAACCCCAGGGCACATAGATGTACATGTAGATTGGTTTCTACGGTTGACATCCGGAACAGTGGGTATGAATTTAATAACAAAATATATATATGCATGCTTCTCTATGTCTCTCTTTCTATATCTACCTATATCTTTATTCCCCTATTTCCACCTATCTCTCTATCACTTTTTCTCTCAACGAAGTTGAATATGTAATGCAGTTGAAACTTGGAATCCATTTGAGATTCAAACAGTTGGATCATTAATGTTTTTTTTCTGCTATCCAATGGCTCCCTAGATATCTCCATATAAAAAGCAGACATTATGGAGATCAAAATAAATTAAATATATGAGTGAAGATGCTCCCGTCACTGCGAGATTATGTGACACAATTTCAGAAGGTGTGAAAATGGGCCAGTGCGTTAAAAGGAGAAACACATTTGCTCTTGAAAAATTAGTCTTAGTAGCCCTGTCGGCATTTCCCGGTGGAATTGCATCAGATAATTAGCGATAAACTTGCTTCCAGCGATCAATGCCTCGGAGAGTGAACATCCTATGGTTACACAAAACCTTTGGTATCACATGCGGCTAGCGCGTATCGGCCAAACATTGACACTAAATTTTTATAACTACCATGTATCTATAGTCGACCCAGTCAACTATCTCCATTATTTTTCTTATTATATTTTTAGAGCTTTTATCACGGTTTACAAAACTTCTCATCTTTGCTCCATTTGTAAACTGACACCGTTTACAGACTTTTCTCAACTTTACTCTATGTGTTAATTTTGAGAAAACAGTGTATAATTCTAAAATTATTAATCTTATATTTTAGTACAAATAAACAGTTCTTTAATTTCACGGGGGAGAGGGTGCTATTGTAAATATGTCATACACAATCAAAACGTGAATAGTGCTTAAAGACCAGAGAAGAATGAATATATATATATATATATATATATATATATATATATATATATATATATATATGCACAGATCATCGTATAACGGTTAGATCACTCTCTGAATTACGTAAATGAACATTTAAAATTAAAATGTTTAAATTCGACGTTATTTCACGCGGTTAATAGTAGCCGAATGGATTAGGTCTTCGCTAACCGAGCCAGAGATGTCTCGTGATGCGGGGTTCGAATCGTTCGACTGGTATTAATCGTGACACCCTGAACTGAAGATTCCCGAAAGGATTAAACACTAGTGTCTGTAGGTATAATCAAAATGGTAAACTTAAAATATATTATAAATATTAAAGAGTTAATATTTACAAGTAAAGTAATCTCAACCAGATGTAAAAGCTCAATAAAACCGAAAAGGAAATAGAGCTTATAATATGAACAAATGATTAATAAAACATGTTAAAGGACATCTTGAAAAAGAGTTAAAACATATTTAATTTTAAAAAAGGAAGCACAAGATAAGTGGATAGTCCTATATATATAAATTATAAAATGGAATCAAACTACTCAAAGACTCTCCCATACAGCAAAATACAGGACGAACCTGAAAGGAAGTATATTAAAGATTAACCCGAGACATATTCGAAAATATATGTGCACCCGAAGGAAACACAGGAAAATAAAAGTTGGCCAAAGGATATTTAATGTAAATGACGTTGCCACTACATAGAATGATTTTATATAAGGGATAATTAATGAGATTGTCTCTATAACCATTAAATTGTTCAACCCCACGGGAAAGGAGGGAATATCCAAATGAGAACTGGATTATATTAGATGGAACCGATGACATTCGATCGTGGCAAACCTTTAAATGAAAAATAATATCCTCTTGGGCATTTGGATTATTTGGATAATGCCCGTTTCCTAATCTACGGGTTTTATATTTACCCTCTGATACTTCCCTGAATAATTTCATCCCTGTAAATTAAGTTAAATATATTTTTGGATATTTATGTTCGAATATGTATTTGCTTGAGTTGATGTAAGCGTTTCACATAATATAGAAATAAAAAGAGATAAATTCTTTCTTCTTTCGTACTCTCTGGCATATTAGGTGTTTTCTGCATAAGCTTTTGAAATTCTAGGTGTTACGAGGTGCCTTCAAT
Source organism: Euprymna scolopes (assembly GCF_053919585.1). Taxonomy (NCBI): domain Eukaryota; kingdom Metazoa; phylum Mollusca; class Cephalopoda; order Sepiida; family Sepiolidae; genus Euprymna; species Euprymna scolopes. Next base: position 86,586,688 of record NC_136507.1, read on the forward strand.
AAATTTCCAGACTTTTTTCATATGAACACTCTTATTGATATGGCACACATATACACTCTACTCTCCTTCGAAGTAATCTCCTCCAGCTGAAAAATCCTTCGATAAAGTATGACATAAGGGCCTACTTCACAAGATTTCAAGCTATTTAGTATAGTATAGTATTACTGGAAATGTTTTCTCAATCATTAAATCATTTCTCCCTAATAGGCTCATAAGAATAGTGGCTGATGGGCAGAAATCAGAGGCCCTCAGTATTACTGCTGGAGTCCCTCAGGGGTACATCCTGGGCCCAACCCTCTCCCTGATCTACATCAACGATCTCCCAAAACACATACTAAAATCATTCGTTGATATCTATGCTGATGACATGGCGTCTATGGAAACACATCTAAGGGCATAAATGACAAAGTTCTCTCTAATTCTCGCTCCTCTGATCTTGAGCGCGTGGTACAGGGGGGGGGAAGATGTCTGTTTACTTTTAATGCATCCAAGACCAAGCTCCTATCTTCAAATCATCAACGCTCTCATCCCCATCTGACATCAATTGAAAGGAACGGCTCTCGACTAGGGGAAGCTCCATGCCTTGAAAAGCTTCTGGGATCGACCTTAACACCTGATCTTAAATGGAGCACGTACATCAAGTCTATTGGCAAGGTCGCTGGAAAAATGGTGGGATCCTTCTACCGCTCCAGAAGATATCTCACTGCTGACGCAATTCTCTACCTACTTAAAAGCCAAGTACGTCCAAGGATTGAGTATTGTTGCTACATCTGGACAGGAGCTGCTAAAAACACTCTATCCTGCCTTGACAGGGTACAAAATAGGCTTCATGGCTTAGTGGGAGATGCCCTTTTCTCTTCCCTGCAACCTCTCTCCCACAGGAGAAACGTTGCGAGTCTGTCTTTGTTTTATCGTTACATCCATGGCGGATTCTCGTCTGAGCTTCAATCCCTGGTCCCGCCTCGCCGATCTTTCACTAAAAACACACGTCTAGCTGTGCCAAAACCAAAACGTAGATTCCATGAACAAATCTTCTTTCTTAAAAGTGCATGACTGTGGAACTCTCTTCCGTTTTCCTGCTTCCCACCAGACTACAACCTGGATGTGTTCAAGTGCAACATAAACAAATTCCTGATGAGCCGCCCCTTTCAGTAGACACTTTATCAAATCTCAACACTACCGTACTGTACACGCAATAATTATTATCCCTGAGTTGCTTCAGGTCCTTGATAAGTGGTGAGCACCTTGTAAAAAATGCACTTGTATCATTCCAATAATATTTGGAAGATCTTATGGCATCCTCTAGTGTAAACATGTAAATTCCCCACGTCACAGCCTTTTTCTGTCCTCAACTATATTATAACGGCAGTCTCTAAAACGTTTCTTTGGGTTTGATGCACATATAAATGTCACATGGAACAAGGTCAAGATTATAGGGAGGGTTGACAATTTCTTTGATTATTTTCTTGGTCAAATAATCTGTGAAAAGGAATGGGGAATTTGGGGACAAACTTTGTGCAAATCATCTACATCTTCAATTTTTTGTGAATAAAGTGCGTACCCACACTGATATCAAACTTTGCCCACTGTCTCTATAGATACACAACTGTCCTTATCCATGATATTGTTTTTTTTTTGCGAATCAACGCTGATGTTCTGATTTCCTTACTTGTTCCACATCTCTCATGATCGTTCACAAACCTTCTGCAATCTTGGAATCTCTTATGCCTTTCGCAAACTGATGCTCGATTCATGCAACATGGTCAAAAAGCACTCTGCAGCATTCCATACTCTCCTGTTCCATTTTTTAAAGCTTAAAACAGAATTAATTGCATATCGTCCTTCTAAAGTGTCCTCACACCTACATTAAATTTTTGGAATTGACCAGCTTTTACTATCGGGCTTTAGTTGGCTGTACTCTGACTTTTGGTGTAGCTGTCTGATTGAACCTAATATCATAAAAATTAGTCATCTCATAAGATGTATTGCAATTACATACTGAATTTTTTGAATCTACGACAATTTTAAATGCTTATCCCGAAAGCCTGGAAACTTATTGGAAGCACATTGTATGTTCTATACTTTTTAATTTAATTTATATTTGCCAAATGCGCGAAATGTTTAATTATTTCTTGGTGAGTACTGATCATGAATCTATTCTACGTGTTGTAATCATCGTATATTTCATGCTTGCTACACAATGCATTTTTTTACTACTGCAATAAGCAATTCCGGGATATACGCTAAAAGAATTCCTGTTCGAAACATGATAGTTTTATTCTGACGCGCACCGTAACACTATATTGCGAAATTCATATCGTACATCTTCAATGCAATAAAGCGTAACTTGATTAGTATCATTTAGATATAAAACAGGGCCCTGTTAGTGCGTCATATATTGAAGTTAGCATTTTATGGATGTTCAGCCTAAATAGAGACGCCCTGATATTATAAAGCTCTTTTTTTTTTAAATAGCAAAAGTATTTATATAAGCTAGCAAGGATGACTGGCGTAGCCCGCCCGTAAAATACGCTTCAATATATTTTATGCAGAGTGTGTAAATAGTAATATAGAATCAATTTTGTATCTATTTTAATAAATTATAAAATTGTGATTTCAGAAATAAAATATATGCATATACCTGGTCCATCAGCTTGAATCGAAACAAAAACCACAATTTATGAAGAAACACAGATACACATATATACATGAATGAATAAAGAAATAGATGTAAATATATATATATATATATATATATATATGTATATATATATATATAACTTGAGTTACTTCAGTTTAAGCAAAGCCCAAACAAAGTATTATGAAGAATTCTTAGTAAAATTATTAATTACAATATATAGAAGGACATAACAATTAAACGGGAGTCACTCGAGGAAAAAGGATGTAAACGTGATATACAAAATAACACGCACGATATCATATTAATATATAGAGTAGCGGGATCTATGTAAATTCTACAATGACCTCATTCATATGTAATATATTGATGTTAGCATTCTATAAATCATTAGGATTAAATGAGTTTCTTTCAGCCATAATCGAAACTGAAACCAAAACTTATTAAGAATTCTTTGTTAAATAATTTATTATATGAAATAGAAGTACATAACAATTAAACGACTCGGAGGTAAGTGTAACACAGAAAAGGTACACACTATCGTATTAATGTATACATAATAAACATGTATGACTATACCGAAAAAATATTACACTTAAGATAGTGAAAATATCGCATAATCTTGAATGATGTCATCATTGGGGCTTGGACAACAGCAAATGCTGCCCATTGTTTGGACTCTTGAATGTGCATCTGTTAATATCTTACATGCTTTCATATAGTGATATCGTTCCCAGTTGATTAAGTATATCTAAGAGTGTCGGATATATACTCGAGAGTAAAAACAATGAAAATAATATACTGTTGCCGTAGCCCTAGTAATCATAAACAAAAGAAAGTATTATAAAATATGGGGTATATCATCCGCTGTGATAATGAAATACAAATTTCTATTTCCTGATTGAAAATATAAATATAAGTTGTTTTTAGAAGTCAGTATTGTTTTCCCTGTTGTTTTTGTTCTAGAAGTCTACCGGCCAACAGATCCTAAGTAGAGAAACAATAATTTTCCCAGTTTTTCTATTCTTATATTGTATTGCTGATATTTACCTCAGATACTGCATGCGCTCCAAACGAGCGTTATTCATACAATAATTAGGAATGGCTGCCATGCACTTAATCTGCAAAGGAACTACCGTAGACGTTTAGCGGGTATTATGTGTTGATTATAAGCGAACATTTTAGAGGCGTGGACGCCCTCATGGCAAGATTTTAACATACATGCCAACTTTAAACAATCGTGTTCCAAGGCTGCAAAAATATTACAAAAAAAGAAAAACAAAGTAAGAACAACACGGTTTTCTCTTAATTACATTTGCGTGTAATAAGATAATAGAACTGAAAAAGAAAAAATAAAGAGACACACGGAAGAATGAACGGATCTATTCTGAAGATGCGTCTGTTTTATGCATTTATCACGATCAGAATGCTCTTCCAGATACATAGAATATATTTAATATTTCGTATTATTTACATTGTTAAGACAAATGTTCTCAAGTGATGTGCGATTTTTTAAGTTTCGGCAGATGTAAAGTTCGACTTTCTTCATTTTTATCTTGTCGTATTCAGGAGTCTTTTCTGATGAACTCTGGAATCTTCACGAAATTTCAAACGCAAATGCCCATGGCGTTACGACTGAAGCCAATGGTAAAATCAAGTTGTATAGTACGGTTTTCTAAAACTTGGACGTTCATTTTTATAGTAAGGCTAATGGCTAGAATGCAATTGAGAATTACTCCGTACTTTTATCTACTTATGTTTATTCAAACGTAAATGTGACACATGCACAAACGGATGGATGGCCAATGTAGGGAGTTTTTTTTTTTTAATACTGACTTGTATAAGATAACACATGTGCATAAATGCATGTAAAAAGATTATTTAAACCTCAAACGGAACACATTTATCTACGGATAAGAGTGCTTATAATCATGGATGTTTGAACATAATTATAAGAAAATCACTACCAAACAAAGACTAATATATATTTAAGGAAACATCTAGAATATTTCTACCTTAATTGTGACACCCATATCAATAGAAAAATAATTTTAGAAGAATGCTAGTTTTTATCTTAAGCGGCTAAGACTGACGTACCGATGGATCAACCAATAAAAGCCGTTTTTGTATAAAAGGTTACATTTTTATAAGGGCCGGAATCCACACTAGGATAAGTGAAAAGCGTTGGGTAGACATTGATACAATATCAGTAAGAATGAACATTTGTTCGGGCTAGATTATATAAAGGACGGCTCAATAGGAACGTATTCTCATTAGATTTCAGTCGACAATGTTATAGTAAGCCAGGGAGCAGATTCACGGTATGCCATTAAACAAAGGGGATGTTCTGGATATACTCTACCGATGAGATTATTGTTTGATTTGCAGGACAGGCAGAGAGTATGTCCTGTGTTGCAGCAAGGAGTTAGTTTGTTGCGAACGTTTTACAAAGAGGAAAATAAAGCTAGCGACAGAGAAATGATAAACTCCTAACATCTCATCGGTAATATAAAAGAAACAGCCAGTTGAAATTGTCATTATCTACTAAATTTATCAGACAGTTTTGCACATTGTCAAAGTTGGAACCCGTGGTCTCAGGACTTCTACGCCAAATGTGGTAGCAGTACTCCATCTCGGAAGTTATCGTATTCTTGTATAGGATTGCGTCGGAATTGGAATACTTTATCGAGTGTTTAAACAATTCTACAATATTTCCACCGATTCTGACATATGATTTGATGAAAATCTTTTGCTTAAATTCAAGGGTAAATGTCAATCCTAGGAGTTTTTCAAAGGATATTTATAGCGAGCAAAACATTCGTTTAGATGGAGTAATATCGGCAAGTTAAAATGCAAACGGTTTCTTTTCCCCTTTGCAGGCATAATTTTAGTTCTTGCTGTGTATGTAAAAATTCAATTCATTTCTTGAAGTCGTTTAGTATTAAATCTTTATTACCTACCATTAGATAGCAATTTAGGTAGGAGACTCGACTAAAACACTCGGCGTGTTGCTTTCGATTCTTGCTGTTGGAACCACAGACATTTTGTACAAAATAATTTGGACATCACAATTATATATTAGATACAATCAAAATAGAATTGACTTTCCTATACTAAATACGTTATTTTCATGAATTAAAATATATTTCAGCGTATCTTATGTCTGGTAAAGCCATCCCTTCCTAGTAAATATTAAATCTTAATCTATAAATAAAATTACTGGTTCTAACTTAAGCGTGACCAAGTCATTCAAAGAGAAAATATGTAATGCGTTTTGAATATGTAAAATTTAATATGAATCCCTCCGATTTAAGTGCGTTTTTATGCAACGCCATTACGTCCACACACCGATTCTTGTTAGATCACAGACGTTAACGTTGATGCTCTCAAGCAACGCTGAGCCTGGCCAGTATAAAATTGGTTACCATGTGTGATTACTAAAACGCTTTATGTAGATGAAAGATAGGACCAGTTCTCCTGCTATCCAATGTGTGTAGTGGTGACATGCGCACACAGGAAAGGCCATATTAAAATATAAATCACATTTTTCCACTTCATCATCTCGACAATTATAAAAACGGTGTTTTAAACTGAATTATGACTGAATCTTCAACAGAAGGACCGAATGATGGCCGGGTGGAGTTTCTCACACATTAAAGGACGCACGTACGACAAACGAATGCGGTCGTTGATCACATGACAAGCCGAAACCGCCCTGATTTACTCCCGTTTTGTTGCCGCTCATTCTTAATTACTGAGCGCCGTTTCAAAGACGAATATCTTTCAGAACAACTAATTTGTCCCGCCCAGATTTTCTTTCTGATCCGTTGTTTGATCAGCTAATCCGAGGCTTGGGTTAATCAGCAGAATTTCCAATAAAACTTTTATCTAAGTTATTCAATATTTCTATAAAATTATCAGATAAAATTAGATTTTAATATGTATTAATGGTTAATTATTCTATAAAAATAGAATGATTAACCAGCTTACTTGTATTCATGATGCTTAAAATATATATTGATAATATATATTTTAATTAATTATATTATCATTGTGATAACTTCGATGATTTTAATATAATCTAGTAGTAAATGGTATAAAGGTTGCATAAATATATAGGAATTAAAATGATGGTAATGCTGACATTTAATTAATCGTGTGAAACGTCGAATTAAAATTTACTAGATATTACAGCCGAAACATTGCGTTTTTCTAATGCATTCAGTATTTTTGGCCAAAGTTGTGATACATGATGCCAGGAAGCACTTGTATTTACCTCCATGAAAATGCCATTCAATTCTTCCACTATGCGGAGAGTCATACGGAACATTCTACGTACAGAACTACTTTGAAAGTTGTTCTATATCAGTGCATTATAACATTACAATGGGGCTGCTTCAATACAGATTACAGTACAGCCGTTTTCAAAACTAATGTCAACAAACTGCGCCATAACATGTTAAAACCACTGAAATGTCACATCTTTCGGCAAACATTCTTTTCAACTTTGAAATTTTTCTGGTAGGTGACGTAGTTGTGTACGATAGGGACTGACAGCCTGCGAGTCCTAAGTTTGAATCCATCTCCTGGGCTTGACTTTTACTTCTGATCTGAAATAGAACATCTACATATAATCTGTTGCCAAGGTCGATGGAAAATGGTGGGGTCCTTCTACCGCTCCAGTGGATATCTCACTGCTGGTGCTATTCTCTATCTATATAAACACCAAGTACGTGTAAGTACAGAGTACTGCTGCCACATCTGGGCAGAAACTGCTAGAAGTAGCTTATATTGCCTTGACCAAGTGCAAAAGAGACTTAGTAGCCTAATGGGGGTGCATTTTCTCTTCCCTGCAATCTCTTCCCCACAGAAGAGACGTTGCAAGCTTATCTTTGTTTTATTGTTTTTTTTTTCTAATGTTCACATCTCAACTCCAATCTCTCGTCTCCCTCGCCAGTCTTTCACGAAAAAAACACTCGTCTAGTTGAAACCACTGTCAATAATTTTCTCCACTATTTATCAGTGCCTAAACCAAAACGTATATTCCATAAACAAAGCTTTTCTTCTCAGAACTGCACGCCTGCTGAATTTTCTCCCGTTTGCCTTTTTCTCAGCTTACTACCATTTGGTTATCTTCAAGTCGAACATAAACAAATTCTTGATGAACCGTCCCTTTAAGTAATCCAATTTACCAAATTTAAATTACTAACATTTACTACATTATTATCAAATATACTACTGTACAATCAATTACCTTTATCCTTGAGTGGCCTCCGGGCCTTAATAAGTTGTGCTCCCTATTTAAAAACAAAACAAAAAAGAACATAAATCATTTTCACTTATATATATTGGCAACCTTTACATGTTCCCTCCTGTTAGCTCTAATTCTTTTAGAAAGAATCCTGATTTAAAAGAAATATGAGAGAAATAGTTGCTAATAATAATTCTTCTGATTGATACAAACTTATATTGATTAACATTTATACACGAGTGGTTGCTGGCCTTGATATGTATTAAACACGCATTTAAAAGGAAGGTAAGGATTACTTTTTAGCATTTATTCACGATATTTAGATGATGTCCTCCGGATTAAACAGAACCAACTTTGATTACACAGAATTAACTGCATTCTTAAATTGTATTATTATTTCTATTATTAATATCTTGTTAAAGAAAACGCTTTGAATGAATGATTAAAATGAGTAATTGTATACAATGGAAACAATACATTCGGATTCGGCATTAAATGACTCAACGGGTTAATATATCGTGAATCAATGCAGCAAATCTAATAAATACAGAACACGTTCTTATATTCGCATAACTAACGGTTATATATCATTGATTTTTATACAATTGCAAAATATAAGCCGAATTTTGAATAATCTAATGCATAATAATAGAATTATGCCTAACGAACAAACCGATGTCGGGATATTAGAAGACATCTATAGAAAAATGTCTGCTTTAAGTGAACTCGTCTTTTTAAAGACAAACATTTATTCATGCTAAAAGTCTTTAAAAAGAGAAAAAGCCATAGCCAAAGAAGATATGCGGAAATTACCAGGGAAGACCTAGAATTGCAGAAGATAGGGACTCGTGAATACTGGAAAATATTTAATAGTATTGTAACCATAGGACAATGGTAAGAAAAATAGTTTGTAATTGTATTATTTCTGTTCCATGAACTGTATTCGACGATGTTTACCCCAAGAAAACAGTCACTTAGAAATTAGTATTAATTAGTACTTATATTTAAAAAAATATTTTTCAGGAATTTTAGAGAATTTAAACATATTGTTTTTTAGGCATGTAGTTATAACGAACTGTCCCTTTCTTTCGACAGATTTTACATCTCCTAGTAATAGTTTAACTTGGTAAAAATACAATTATCTAGGCATACAGACTCATGGAAAATCCAATGCAGTACTCGCAAATGATTCATTACACAAAGGTGATTAATTTAAACCAGCGGGGCAATTTGAATTCAACAGACCAAGATTTTACCTCAACAACTACGTTTTGATGAGTTGAGAGATTTTTTTCTGAGTCGTGCAAAAAATAGCTTATTGAGCAGTAAAAACACGTCGCAAAGACGCTCATTGAAATGTCTATGAACATAACATGTGTTGTATTTAATATTCAACGTATATATAGAGCTGGTCGAAATGAGATAATGTAATAAGTACTACCAAATACGCCATTCGTCAGTGAAGACTCGCAGCACTGCGAAATTACTACGCGCCTAATTATGACAACGATCATATAGTTTTAAAACGATATTCGGTAACAATGTTGAATAAAAAGGCTACACTAATATTCTTGTCTAGTATTGTCAGTTTGGCCTTTGAAACGCCATTTTTTTTCACAAGGAAATAACAACCTATAAAAACCGGAAGACACTTGAGGATAATGGTTAAAGAGTGTACCTGGGCCAATTGGAAAATGTAGTTGTAATCGATACTAGTGGAATATTCAGAAATTCGATTACTTAAGGATATATCTCATCAAGAACTAGTTCACGTTGAACTTGAAACTACTATATTCTCGGTTGGAAATCAGGAAAATGGAACATATTTACACAGTCGTGCGGTTCTAAGAAATAATCTGTGTTCATAGTATCTACATTTAGGTTTAGTCACAGATAAAGAGTAGGGGAAATTATTGATAGTAGTTTCAGTTAAGCGAGTATTTCTCGTGAAAGTCAGTACAGGAGGGGCCACAGATTAACACTCCAGCAAAGACTTGTCACTAAAATAAGGATAAAGGAGAAAGAGGCTCGCAACGTCTCTTCTGTGGGAAGAAGTTGCAGGAAAGAGAATATGGCATTTCTCACGAGGCTACAATATTTAGTTTTTACTCCCTCATTGCACGATAAACTGGTTCTAGCAGCTACTGCCCAGATGTGATACTGTATTCCATCCTTGAACGTACTTGACTCTTATAAGATTTGCGAGAATCTATTTTTTAAGCAGTCTCGCTTTACAAACTTTTTGTGGTCTTTTAAAGCATAACGTACGGACTAAATAATAAAAAAAAACTAGCAGAACATCATGTAGCTGATTGAATCAAAAAAATAATTTCCAAGAGAATTAATTAAACAAAAATCAAACCAGTAAAAGCCGATAACTATTGGATTGTTCTTTTGGTGCTCTTAAAATAATTTGTATGGAAATTCCACTTGACATTATCAGCAAAGTATACACCTCCCCTAAGTGAAAAGAAATCAACGACAGTTTAATGTCGTTCGAGATTCCTCAGGAAACCACTGTCCGGTCGATTAACGGCATTATTCAATATTCTGTCCCGTGATAAATAAAGTAAGATGGACACTATTATCTGATTTTACTTCAGCTCTACATCTTAAATACACTCATAACGAAATACCCGCGGGAATTGATCGAAGCTATCATTTTACACTGTATACATAGCCTTAATGACTTATCGGTAACCGGATTATTAGGAGATGCATCTCAAGGTTTATGAAATCGACCATGGAAAACGTGCATAAAAACAGAACTTATAAACATAGATTTCTTACTTTTGTTGTCTTGAAATTGTTCCTTTACCTGATATGGATTAAATATACTGGTATAGATTACCCAGAAAAATACATACGACCTTCTATTTATGTATCTATAACCAAACTTATGCGTCTTCGTTCCGCGGAAATAAATAGAATAATAGCATATATTATAACAGACGCATCTTTAGGTTTATTTTACAAATAGTAACTTAAACATCTGTATATCTCCTCTTATTTATCAACACTCTGTCAGCATGTGTGTGAGAGAGTTGACATACTTCTGGCCCGCTTTTCAAGAAATGTGAAAATAATTTGCTGCCTGTGGTTTCAATGTTCTTATGTTTTATATCGGAATGTCTTGACAAGTATCGATAATTTAAATAATCTGATGAAAGAAGGAACATACGATTTTGACTACCTTACGTATCCTAAAATCACAAGTGAATTAGAGAATTACATACAAATTTATTCGGTATAATAAAATCCTACATGACTTCCTACGATCGCCATCTCACGATCACCAACTTATTTTGACGAAGTAGTTCATATTTCCCCCTCTAAATCAGAAGTTTTTTCACCGCTCCTGGACGACACCGAGTAAATATCTTAACGTTATTATTATATTGTCCTGAAACCATTATTAAGTGTTACATTGCGGCTATTATCATTGGCTGAGAGCATACACTTCTATTTTTCTGGATTCCGAACCATCTAAAAAAACGAATACGTCAAACCATAAACAATATGACTGCTCACTCTATAAGAATCAATTATTATATGCATGTTAAACAAAATACAACATTCTACCAGGCTCATGATCATAAATTCACGTAGTTATTCCTTAACATTGACCTACACACATTTTCGCCGCGCATAGTTCTTTCCTATTCTAAAGACTAATATTAAATATTCTCTTGGTAAACAATTCAAGCTTTCTTTTTTGATGTTTGGTTTGACATTCCTTAATTATGAGATGGAACATTGAACTAATCTCTTACTACACGAGATACATTTTCTTTTTTATTGTTTGCTTTGCGCCTTCTAAATTACGAGATGCGGTAATGACTAATCTCTTAGTAAACGAGACTAGCGTTCTTCTTTTAAATGTTTGGCTTGGCAGTCCTAACTTCTGAGATGAAAAAAATGGAATAATCTCTTAGTACAAGCGAGTAGCTTTTTATGGTTGTTTTGAGCGTCGTAAATTATGAGCCGAAAATATAAACTAATCTCTTTTCTTTTTTTCTGTTTTATTTGAAAAAATGAATTAATCTCTTGGTAACTGTGACTAGCTTTTTTTATGTTTGGTTTGAGCGTCCTAACTTATAAGATGAAACAATGGACTAATCTGTTTTCTTTTTTTTTTCTCTTTAGATATAGCATCCTAAATTGTGAGAAGAAGACATGAACTAATCTCTTAGTAAACGAGAACAGTTTTTTTATGTTTGATTTGAGCGTCCTGAATTATTACGTGAAAAAAATGAGCTAGATCCTTACTATGCAAGACAAACTTTCGTTTCTTTTAGGTTTTTTGTCCCCCCTTAATTATGAGAGAATCTGCCAACTTCTCTGTCATATACATAAACATTCATACGTTATTTTCTTTTTTATTTATTTTGTGATAAACTCATTACTCCGTTCAATTCCTTTAGTTTTTGTTATTTCTGATTTCTTTTTAAAATTATATTTTTTAATGCGCCAGTGTCTTCTTTTTGTACGTTTGTGAGTGTGTGCGCGCGAGTGTGTGTTCGTGATTGTGTGTTGTGCGAATTTGCCGAAATAATAGCCCCGTTACGAATTATAACACCGGTAAAATTGCATAGAATACATTACGTTTAAACAATCACCAACAAAACTGGAATATCTAACAACGAAAATAACATACATACCAAACATCATTTCGTATCTGCATAAAAGGTAGATGTAGGGGTGTGGCACACTGGATTTGGAAAAGTCATTTTTATAGGTGGGGGGTAGTTTTTACATTAGGTCGACCCCAATAGTTTTCTCTAGAACGACGACTTGTATTTATGTTCTACTATGCTGATTAAGAAAATCCCCTTTCAATTTTTGTGGAGACAAGTACTTTTAGAAATCAATTGCTGCCAGGTTTGTACGTACGCGCGATAAACAATGTTACTTCTCTACTACCGACACTGCCACCGCTAATATTTTTTTCGCGTTTATGAGTAGGAATGTTGAAAACGATTACAACGGTTAATTTGTGTTAATGTCTACCGTTCCTCTAAAAAGAGGTGGTGTTCTTTTCTAACAGTCGTTGTAAACATGGAAATGTGGTGGTTGTCTATTGCAAAAGCCGTTCTTGCCATGGCGAGTTATGGATGTGTATTCCGAAAGCCGTTCTTAACATGGAGAGTTTAGTATATTTCTTCCAAACGTCGTTCTTAACATGTCAATACTCCAGCAAGTGAAGTGAAAAAAAGCATAATTGTTTTTTATATGTTAATATAAGACGACGTGAAGCTAAATTTTAATTTAATAATATTGTTGAAAGAGTGGCAATGAAGAGATATAATAAAACAACAAACGGTAACAGCTTGTACTGTTACAGCTTATTTCGATCACTATAAACAGTGAATCCAAAACTTATTGTTTACTTTCTAATTTTTTTTCCAGTTGACCATTTTTCGTAATTTTGTTAATAAATACTAATTTACGCATTCCGTAATTGATTTTCTTAGATTGTAACAGTAGTTGCAGTGAAAGCGAGATTAATACATTTAAGGAAGGACCGCCAACGTCCGCAATTGTTAAAAGACGGCAGTAGCCACCACCACCACCAACAACAACAACAACAACAACAACAACAAAAACTACATAACAACAACAACAACAACAACCCTAGTTTACTTTTCTGCGAGAGAGCAGGTTTCCATCTGGCAACGCCGGTTACCACATCTTGCTAGTATAAAAATAATTTGAAGAAACAGTAACTTCTCTACAGAACAATTTGGATCACAATGTATTGTGGACTAAGTCACTATAGGGAGACAGGTGAAGCTGCATCCTGGTGTACCGCGATAGGTCCCCTAACTATAGCAAACAATTTATTGATTGGATTGGAAAATGGGCGTCTTCACCGATTCCGATGACAATAAAGATATAAGAGCGTGAAAAATTCGTTAGTTTTCATTTAATCCTGGGTATCCCTGTTAGTCATCACTTAAATTTAAATTCATTAAATTTGCAACTGATATGTATTACATTGTAAATCAAGTTAATTCATTAAAATGGCACACCTTTTAAATCACATATTACTTACGGTTTACAAATATTAAGATTTCTCTATTGAAAATTTTGAAATAATTTGTATTTTAAAAAATAAGATTTGTATTAATACAAAATAACTCGTTGCTTGTAATACTTATTCGGTAAGTTCTAAATATATTTGTAAACGAAGAGAGGCGGACTTGCCCTGTAGTAGACTGCGCTTAAATATATTTTGATTCATACTGACTTAGTATTTATTATTACAATCTTTATATTAAATATATTGTACTTAATAAAGAGTACGGATTTCAAAAGTTAAAAGAGACACATTGCGCTCATCAGCTAGAATCGAAACCAAAACTTTTAGTTCTCCAGTTGCATTCCTTATGAACGTTTCCAACATTATATGAGTAACTGGACTCATGAAAAATAAATTACACACTTTATTGCACTTAAAGGGGCTGTAAGTATCTTTAAAATATCTCCGTTTTCAATGTATGCGATATCTGGCACATCCCTAGCTAAAGTAAAATAAGAAAATAAAGAAAAATAGATAGTGAGTGCTGAGTCATAATCACACAATACCTGTTGCTCTTTCAGGACGAGGCTCTCTTAAAGTACAACATATATTTGATGAACATGAAAAGGATATTATAATTAGCATATGCTTTTAAATTGAACATATATCTATTTTGTTATTATCATGCAAGCATTATTTAACAATAAAACGTAGACCGAATATACATTTGATTTAATATTTATGGGCGACAATTCTAGTGAGAACTGCAGATGATTTTTATGATAATAAAAATACCAATGTAACGGAAAGTTTTATGTTCAATGTCGTAAACTTCCTATTATTCATACTTTATTTTTCAGTGCTGGTTATCTTCTCGTGATTTTATCTCTTATGGCTTTAAAGTATAAAAGGTAATAACCATCATGAGCTAAGTGCAAATACTGCAGAGTTTATTGCATCCCAATCTACGTGATAATTTTCGCATCTTTTACGTGTTCTTTTTTGCGATCATATGCCCCTAGAAAGAATTAAGGATTACAACGTAAGCAACATCATCTGATCGATGCGTATGGTTGTGCCATACTGAGTCGGAAGAAGCAGTGTTGAAGGAACAAAGGGAATTTAATCTATATCACTATAATGTTATGCGAGAGTATTGCAGATGACGGATTAATATAAAGAGGCACCCCGAAACACTTTTTAAAGTAGAAAGAACATCTGATGGAGGCTGCTTCGGAGAAAAATACAGACAATCCAGCTATCATCATACGAACAATCATACAATATAATACAATATAATATAATATACTACAATGTAATACAATATAATTAGAACAATCATACAATAATGCATGGCTTCACAAACTAAACTTCATAAGCGAAGCAATATACTTGGATTTTATTGTCGATATAATACGAACAATCATACAATATAATAAAATATAATATAATATAATACAATATAATACAATAAAATACGAACAATCATGCAATAATGCAGAGCTTGACAAACCAAACTTTATAAGCGAAGTAACATATTTGGATTTTATTGTCGATATAATACGAACAATCATACAATATAATATAATGTAATATAATACACTGTAATACAATATAATACGAACAATGATACAATAATGCAGAGCTTGACAAACCAAACTTTATAAGCGAAGCAACACTAAACATTTCATCAAATCTTCACACTAACGTAATGCACTTGCAATAACCCTTATCCCTGAGTGGCTTCCGGGCCTTGATAAGTGGTGATCACTGTTTAAAATAACATATTTTGATTTTATTGTCGATATAATACGAACAATAATACAATATAATACAATATAATATAATATAATACAATATAATACGAACAATCATACAATAATACAGAGCTTGACAAACTAAACTTTATAAGCGAAGCAACATATTTTGATTTTAGTGTCAATAGCGACTGCAACCCTTACTTTATTTGCCCTCCATTGCAAAGCTTTTGTAACCTAAACTTAGCTGCGGTATTTATATGGGCATTATTGTGGAACACAATAACCTAACTCTGGCTTGCAAACTATTTTCATGGTTAAAATAAGTCACGTTTATTCTTTTAAAGTCAGGCCGACAAATATCAATAGAATATTGTCTTTGGAAATTCAAGTTCGTGCGCGAAATCCATTAGGTGAAATATCTTTTCATACATATATCAGATGATGTGGTTCTTTTGTATGCGTTTCGGCTGATCATTGTTGCTGTGTGACCCAATATCGGTTCTAGGTGGGTACGATGAGACACAGTTATTTCTAGTCATAATTGTGTCTAAAAGCGTCACGTAATGTTTTGAAATGCATTTATAACCTTACGATTAGACAGAATTTATTTCCATCAACTCGTCATGCTAAATACATTACTGTATCTTTTTGCCTTTCCATTTTCCTCTCTCGATTCTCTCCTTATATATATATATATATATATATATATATATATATATATATATATATATATAAACACACACATACACACACATATATATATATATGTGTGTGTGTGTGTGTGTGTATGTGTATAAAATAATGGGACGATTCGAATATTTTTCCCAATCCTTATACAATTACTGATTCCAATTCCAGGTCTTTATAAATCTCTGATTATTTTGCTATAAGCTTATAATTAGTTCTCAAGTAGATTCCATGAACAAAGCTTCTTTCTTAGAACTGCACGCCTGGATGTCTTCAAGCCCAATACAAACAAATTCCTGATGAACCGCCCCCCAAGTAATGACACATTACTAATTCTCCAATACTATTGCTACACTATCCCTTTGATTACTGTACACACAATAACCCTTATCCCCGAGTGGGCATTGCGCTTGATAAGTGGTGAACTCCACGTAAAAAAAACAAAAATAATTATCCCCGATCTTCGGAAAACCCCACGTTAAATATGCAGGTATTTTCCTAAACATCAAAATAGGCTTGTGGAGTATGACCTATCGATTATACTGTTAGTGATATTATAAAATAAATACATGTTTATTATTTTATCATTATTACCATAAAACATAATCTATTAAAGCAGTCTATAAAAAGAATTGCTTTAGCATCGGAAATTAAAAGGTGAAAATGTGCATGTGTTTGTGTATATTTCCCTACCAAACTACTCTGTCAATTTTCAGCCTACACACTCGAGATTTGACATAAGAGAATTGAGATTAAGGAAAATCTCTATAATCGGTTATTGGACAGGAATTTTGCTGTCAATCGGTCAAAGTTCAACGATTGAAAACTTTACCAAATTCCTCTGCCAATGTTGGGTCTAAACACTTGAAATTTTAAATGTAGGTTACTTCGACATAGATCAAACATTTTTATTGGATTTGAGCCCCCCCCCAATAAATTTTAATAGGTTAAAATTGGGGTCAAAGTTAAAAAAAAATATTTGAGCTCTGCTGTCTCTACCAAATTACTCAGCAAATGTCTGGTCTAAACGTTTGAAATTTTACATAGAGAGTATTCAGAGAGGGGCAAACTTTTTAATCGATTTGAGTAGAAAATTTGATCTGCCAAGGGAAAAAGTTCCAAAGATTTTGCCTTTGTGGTGTCTAGCAAACTATTCATCCACTTTTGGGTCTAAACATTTGAAATTGATACATAACGTGTATTCAGACATGCATACAGCATTTTAATCAGTTTGGAGCCGAGAATCTGGCTACCAAAATGTCTAAGTTTACATAGTTGACCTTTGTAGATTCTACCAAATTCCTCAGCCAATTTTGTGTCTATGAATTTAAAGTGTAAGATTTAGATAACTTGGACCTGAGTAAATCTTTGTATTTTTACTTATGGCTTGCAATAAGCCACAAAGAAAACAGAAGAACGGAATAGAGTTTAAACAATGTATTACTGGAACAACAACGTAAAAAGGTTAAAACTAAAAAGAGTAGTGAACGTCACCGAGAAGGCGAGGGTCGCTCTGGTGTTTAATCCACACCTGGGTTTATATAAGTGATAGAACAGTCCATTTGGAGGATGAATCCCCCACAACACCCCCCTCCCAAGATGATTTCCGCGGTTGTGAAAATCAGTATTTCTTCCTTTTGAGGCAGACTACCAAGGGGTATGTTCGTTTCCTCTTTCTGCCAGAGCGTCTCGGTTCTGACGTCTCTTTTGGAGGGTTTATGTCAAAACACTCATACACCGTTTCAATCGCCTATTTGCCGTCCCTGCGCTGGTTTTTCTTGATCCTTGTAGAAGCGTTTTCTGGTTTGGTTCAGGTGTCTCTTATGTTGGAACTTTATGCCCTTAATGATGTATGTAACATGGCCGATTCTGTGTAAGATCGCGTCCTGTTCCCAAAAAGAAATGTTATTTCTAAAATGTCTAAAATACACGTTATTTTCGCTGTTAAACTGTTTCGTTGGCATTGTAGAGGTTCTGTTGTGTACTATGTGTTTGGGTAGCAGTTTATCAAATACAGATTTTATTTTCCGTCCGAACATGATTTCTGCTGGGGATCGCGCATATGGTTTGTTCGGATTTCTTGTAATTCTGTAAACCTGCAGAAATTGGTGAAGGGCCTTTTCTGTCGGTATACCGGACGCCTATTTTAATGCTCTTTTAAGCGTATCGACGAAGCGTTCGGCCTGGCCGTTGATTCTGGCTTGGTACTGGAGTATCGTAATATGCTTGACTTGAAATGTTTCGCAGAATTCTCGGAACTCTCTCGAGGTGAACTGTGTAGCGTTGTCGCTAACCAGACAGTCTACAACCCCAAACCGAGCAAACAATTCCAATAAAAAATTTGTCGTTGTTGCCGTGGTCGTTTTTTGCATCTTAGTACATCTGGCCATTTAGAGTAAGATTCAACTACTATCAAGTAGTAAAAATCCTCCACAGGTCCCGTATAATCGATGTGGATCCCCGACCATGGTTGTTCAGCCTTAGGCCAAGGTTTAAATGTTATCGGTGGTTCTTTTGCAGCCAAAATACAAACTTTGCATATGTTTACCATGTCGGTAATATCTTGGTCCATAGCTGGCCAATATACAAAACTTCTCATTAGGCTTTTCATTCTGTTAATTCCTGAATGCCCCATGTGAATGCCTGAGAATTCTTTTTGAAGGGTTTGGGGGACGACAACCCTTTCACCGTATAACATTATTTCGTCGCAACGAGAAAAATATCTGAACTGGTGTCACCCAGTGTTAATTTCTGCTTCGTGGTTTGAATGAAAAGTTCATTTGGGGATTCTGACTTAATATCCTGAAGTGTGACCGGCAGTTCTTGGATAACATTGTTTATCATGGTTTTTACATCACTATTAATACGTAGTGCCGCGATTACTAAATCTTCAAGAGGTTTCATTTTGGCAGAAATCAGTCTTGATAGCCCGTCTGCATGGGCTAGTTGTTTTGAGGTGAGAAAAGGAATTGTAATATTATATATGCCTATTTAATTTGCCCGACTTTCAAGCGCTATTTTTTCTAGATTTTTAGAGCTTCCCGTGTCTATTTCGCTTTTCAGCATAAAACAAGAGAAAACTGGCTTGCAGCCGCGTCATCTGTCAACGTCAAACATCACGCGACCTCGCGCCTGTTAATTTCATTTCATAAACTGTAATTTAAGATGCTTTTTCATTCCTCTTCTCTCGTGGCATAGATGGTTAGGTCTCATGGGGTTTCCCCCATTTCGTTTCCACCTCCACGTAAAAGGTTCGGGGTTCAAGCCCACGTTCCTACTGATTTTTTTTTCTTTTACTCCGCGAAACACTCAACCAACGTTTTTTTTTCAACAGGGTTGTTTTGCCCACCCCGCAACACACACCTACAAACACCATGGCTACGCCGGGAACCCCCCGCTAGTCTTACATAAAGTGTATTCACGCGTAGGGCAGGTTATGCAGAATCTATAGGTCCCGAGCAAAGCTGGTCTAAACTGATAGTACACACACACACACACACACACACACACACACATATATATATATATATATATATATTTAACAAGGTGTAGCCATCAACAATTGTAGCTTTTTCAGATTTCATCATTTTTTATATTTTTATAAGGCTTTTCAAGCATTGTACACCTCACTTCAGATATATATATATATATATATATATATATATTTTGTGTACAGAAAGTTGTTAGTTGAGACAGGTCATTGGTACCGTCGGTTTCAAGCCCGATAATAAGGCCCGTTTAAGGTATCCTTATCGAGCTCTCTTCAGCCAATATTCGTCTATCTTATAACCGGAAGTGTGAAGTATATATACCTCGCGAGTCCACGTTCAAATCTCGTTTTGTTTAATTCCCCCCCCTTTTTTATTTTTTTTTTTTATCTATCTATCTATATATATATATATATATATATATATATATATATATATATATATATATATATCGGGTAATGTAATACCTAATTTTCAACTTTGAATTATTTAAATTTAAGATCTAATTTCGAAAAAATGGTTTTTTTAATATATGAATCGATTTTAATTTGAACCCCATTTAATTTTAAAATCTCTTTCCTTATGTATAAAAACTTTAAAATCTGTATTGGTATCGGTTAAAAACTTAAAAATTCGTTTAATTATATCGAACATTTAAAAATTTCCAAAAATACGTTTAAAGTTTTAAAAAATATATTTTTAATTATATCGAATCACGTTTAAAAATTTCGAAATACGTTTAAAAATTATTTTTTAAAAACCCAAATCTTTCAAGGTTTGCGGAAGTGAGTATTTATCTATCCTAAGTGATTTCCCTAGTTTATTAACATTATTATATTTTTCTATAGTTTTAAATTCGAAATAGATTATAAATTACATTTATAAAATATAATATATATATATATATGACATTAATTAAAAATCTATAATATAATTGCGATTAAAATCCAAGTTTACCGACTAATTATTTATGTATTTACAATTTTTTTTCCTTATATATATATATATATATATATATATAAAAACAACATCTAAGTGTTGTTCTTTTCATTGATCCAATTTATTAGGAGACCCTTCCTTCTATGTATGCAACTTTTCAAAGCTTCACTCCTCACATTTAAACATTTGATTTTTGGGTCATGAATGGACCGGAGGATGTAGTATTTCTCTGCGTTACAGAGTGAGCATAGACTTAATTCCGGGACGTAGGCTGGTCTATGCTCTATTTTTCTCCATTTTATGGAAAAGGGTGTATTTTTTTCTTTAAGCTCCCACACGCGGGTAGCTAATGCTGTATTCATCCTTGTTTTAGCTCTAAAGGAGCTCATATGTGCATAATACCTTTGTTTAAATTGGCCTTTTGTCATACCTATATATATTTCCGGTATATTTGTGGATTGTTCCGTTACTGTGGCCTCATAGACAAGGGATTCAGCTTTACAATTACCCTCCAATGGACAGCTATTTTTGGTCCTGCAAGAGCAGCCTGCGTTATCTATCTTTTTTGGTTCTTTGGATATTATCGACTTTATTGATGGAGCTGTCGAGTAACTAACTTTCACCGTGTTTCTATTAAAAAGTTTATGTAGTCTATGTGTTCTTGGAAAATGTTTGTCTAGAAGGCTAAGTAAACAATGCCCTACTCTAGTTTTAGTGTTCAATGAAAACGGAGGTAAGAACCAGATTATTTTCCGTTTCCTCTTTCGTTTTATATTTTCTTTATTCTGGGTTTGTTGAAATTTTATGTTTTCATTGAACCCACTTTGATGCAGTGCGTCATTATAATATGGTGCTGCTTTCTCGAACACTTCATTGTTTTCATTGAACCCACTTTGATGCAGTGCGTCATTATAATATGGTGCTGCTTTCTCGAACACTTTCGCTCTTAAAATTTGGATTTTCCTTTTAATTGAGCACTCTGCTGGAATTCTTTTTCCAAAAAAACTAATCATAATTATATATATATATATATATATATATATATATATAATTAGTTAAAAGTTTTGAATTTCTTTTTGGAAAATATTTTATCTCTGCAAACCTTTTATCTGTGATTGTGTTTTTGAGAGAAATGGTAATCTTAGACTTATTGTCAGCAGTAGCTAGACACACACACACATACACATATATATATATATATATATATATATATATATATATAATATTATTATTTAAGAATCTCAGTGTAATTACAGAGCAATATAGAGAATAAATAACAAAAAGATATATTCCAAAATCCATGATGTTGTACCATAGTTAATTTATTCCTTTAAATCAGTTGATTTATACAATTCTTGACAGTGTATGTTTCGTAGCGCAAAACCAATCACCTTATTATATCAATTAGTGAATCTATTATGCCATTAACTCATCAGAGGAAATAGCAACAATCAATCCGTCAAAAGGAATTGAAATGTGATTTGATGTGGTGAAAATCCGAAAATTGGAAGAGAAGCTGCAGTTGTCTTTATATTTTTGCATCACGCCATATTGAGTTTTTGTATATATTTTTACGCACATTTGTGTATATTTCTCTACCATCTAGGGCCCATCCTTTGCTCCACCCATCTGGGACATCAAGAGTGACACGCACTTTTTCCGAGATCAAAACTTTGGAAAATCTGTTTACATGTTGTCTTCTGCCCATTTCCCTTGGTTTTGTATGTGATGTTGCTTTAATGGAGGCTTTATCACTGCTTAACAGACTTTGCCACTTATTTTAGAAAGCGGCATCGAGTTATTTTTGAGCCATTCTTTAATCAGGCTTAGTCAAAGATTTCTCAAGTTGTCTGCCCAGGGTGCTTAACAACTTCGCGTGTAATTTGGAGTAGAGAACGGCGTGAAACAACTCTAAATTTACCTTTATCAGCTCTCTATCGTACCTTAGTATGGTACTTAACTTCTCCACAGTTTGATCCTGCCTTCCTGCAATTTCCGATATGTCGAGGGTAGTTTTACCTTTTGCTAGCTTTTCTGTAATAGGTAGCTTTTCAGAACTATTCGAACCACTTTTACAACCAATTTTATTGACGAAAAAACATGCCTTGTTAATAGTTTGATACACCTGAAATACCGTAGATTCAGCAATTACGATGGAAAGAGGACGAAAGTTTCACATGCGCGCAGCTCAGCATTGCCAATGTCTCCGAAGGTTTTGATACGAAACTACCGGTAAGTTTTTGAAACTGTTAAAAAATGTTATCTCGTTAATAATTTGACACGTAGTATAGGTCATTGTGTTAGATTTCGGGAAAATCCAAGTCCAGGCTATATTATTCGCTTAATTTGTTTTATTTTTTATTAAGTTTAACGAAAAGAAAATCAATCATATAGTCAGGTATAGACAGTTTAAAGGCTTCAAAAGCAAATAGTGGGGCAGTTTTGAAGTATATAAACAATCAATTTCATGTTCGTCAAAATCCTGATGTCGGCTATATTAATCGCTTATTTTGTTATATTGTTGATTTCGCGTAACTAAAGAAAGAATATTAGTAAATCGTACAAAGAAAGAAAATGTTAAAATCAAACAACGTGGGCAATTGTGTAAGTTTTCGGCAAAATCTGCGTCTCGGCTATACTATTTGCTTTAATTGTTGCATTTTTTATTTAGCGACAAAAATCGAAGAATTTTAGTCAAATATTCAGGAATAGATTGTTTAAAGTTTAGTAATAAATAAACTGTCAGTTATGGGATCATCAAAATGCCGCATTGCGGCTATATTATTCGCATTATTCGTTTTATTTTTTATTAAGCGTAAACAAAGAAAGAATTTTTGTAAATGGTAGATAAAAATAAATCTTAGAGTCAAGCAATGTAGTTCACTGTGTAACTGTTCGGCAAAATACGGGTCTCGGCTATATTATTCGCTTAATCAATTGCATTTTTTATTTAACTTAAAATGAACTTTATTTAAGCAGTACGTTCTAGACAGTTTAAAGGATTCCAAAGCATGCATTGCATACGGCGATTTTTAAGTAAATAAACTGTCAGTCTTAGGTCTGTCAAAACTCAGATTTCGGCTATATTATTCGCTTAATCCATTTTATTTTTTTTTGTATTTAGAGGTAGTAAAGACTAATAGTTGATCGTACTTAAAAAAATAAAGATTCATATAGACTATGAAAAAAGATGAAATAATTGATAAGCAGCATGTGACGATGTGTCGGAAAACAGTATTTTATGAGTGACGCCATATTTGAACATTTCTTGAGCGTTCGGTTTTGCAATATTATTTAGATTCTGGAATTAACAAATTGTTAGCTATCAACCAATGAGATGTGGCGAGATGTAAGAAGGTAGAATTTCTTATTTTTTTATTTAAAATGGTATGTCTATGAGTATATGATCCAGTTAATAAGACTACAACACCAGGTCTGTAGAAAATGCAGAATTTCTCCCGATAGTAAGTGGAATCTTTATAGGGTCTTTTTAATAGAGGGAAACTAGAATATACTTCCGCTAAAAATGGTTATGATCGTGATAATGTTGCTCCTAGGATGTAATGTAGGGTTTTCTTACAACGACTAAATGTGTATAAAATTGCGTTCTTAATATGCGTAAGATAGTGATTAATTGTCTAGATATACTAACTCTGTATGTGGCATCTGCAGTTGAAAACCAACGGTATATTGAGCCCAGCAAAGTATTTATGAAATATAAATTTTATATAGAAGATATAACATCTTTTTTGATCCTTTGTAACCAAACAAGCTTTAAAAAGATAATTCTTTAACTGGTGTCCATTAGTTAAGTTGATTTGTCTTATATATGGAGAGTTACAAATTTTTAATATTGTATAGTGTTTATATATTAAGCCTCAATATATATTCTGGGAAAATTTAATTGTTTATCATGATTTCTTTTTTAAGTAATACAGATATTTATGCTTAAGTTATTTTACTTCAATTATAATTTGTACATATATATATATATATATATATATATATATAGATATACATATATATGTATATATATATATATATATATATATATATATATAGTGAGAGAGAGAGAGAGAGAAAGGGAGAGAGGGGAAATTTATGCATGTATGTATGTATGTTCAGAATTCGATCTCGTAGTTATATCTTTATTTTTAGCAAGCAAGACTGAACTATAACTACTTCGAGATCTCTTGGGTGAAAACTCATTAAAAGAACATGGGGGGCAGAATTAGTATTTATAATATATATATTTTCTTAATTTACACACATACAAACACACAAACACGTATATATATATATATGTATATATCACGTCACAATAATGAAGTATATATATAAAGTATATATATATATATAATAACGTATATATATATATATATATATATATATATATATATATATATATATATATCACATCACAATAATAAAGTGAAAAGATGTATTATAATTGCCTTTTATTTCAGAGGACTAAGAATGTTCAACATATAAATAAAGAATGTGATTACATATAACAGGTCTTTCAAAATTTTAAATACGCCCAATATCTTTTACTAAACGAAAAATGAAAAGCTTTAAAAGTTTACTGTATTCGGAATCAAGAAAACCCCACCCCTAAAAAAATCCAAACACATGGCAGAAAAGTTATCCTGCCCACTAACAGTAATAAAAGCACCATTAACTAAGATCCAAACAAAATCAGCATTCACATATCACAAAAAACCTCGAGGTAATTAGAGACCAAAACCGTATATATATATATATATATATATATATATATATATATATATATATATATATATATATATATATATTTATGTATTTTTTATGAGCGAATCTGTGGTGATTTTGTAACCCCCTGAGTGCATTAAACAGAGATATTATCTGCCCTTTGTTCATATTCTCGTCGCCCCCAAATTTTTGCGACGTATTATTTGTAATTAATTTAATATTTACATATATTGTATTTTTTTTATTTGAATATTTTCTACGTGCATGAAATTATTAAACTTAATTCTATGCATGTAGGAAATATTGAAATAAATAAATATTTAAATATTAAAATAATGAATTATATATATATGTATATATATATATATATATATATATATGATTGCAAACAGATTTTAAAATAGCATGAAGTAATATTAATTAAAAAATACAACCCCCTATAATAAATTAATTTACACATCGGTACTAACATTAAATATATTTAACAAGTCATATATGTATCCTTCACAGACACAGCCACACACAGACACAGACACACACACACACATATATATATATATATATATATATATATATATATATATATATATATATATATATATAAACTTATCTTTAAAAAATCACCACCCACTTCTTTACCATTCCCTCACTAACAGATTATTAAAATCAAAATTACTAAATAAAACTTACCCAATGAATAAAAACCAAAATAATATTAGTTACATATAAACAAGCGACAGAAGAAAACGGATCTTTATCAACAACAAAATTGCTCCTGACGACGATCAAGAATCGAAGTATTCCAGGAAAATGGCTCACAAAAACCACTCGGTACCCTAATTCCCAACTGTCACTATGAAACGAGAAAAATGCTTGTAAGGTCAATAAAACTTCCATAAAATCACAAAAGAAAGAAAATTGTATTGAACCATACGTGCCTTGATAACGACTTGCTGTCAAGGCATGTATATATATATATATATATATATATATATATATATATATATATATATATATATATATAAGGGATGTTATACAGCAAACGAATCTATAGGTGAAAGTCTATATACATTTGTGTAGAGCACTTGCGTTTAATAATATACTCTACTCACTTTACGTAATGCTAGGCTCTTTTTTAGCAAACTAAGGTTGAACTTCCACATTTAAAAGTAGCTGTCAATATATACATAAACATTTGGGATCCCGTGTTTAGAATATCGAACTGCTGACTCTTATCTAGATCGGGGGAAGGGGCGGGCGTACCTCTATTTTCAACGCATCTGTTTTTTTTTGTTTTTCACAATCGATTTCGATGTGTCATACATCATCCTTTCTGTCTTTAAAAATTTTTCGTAATATGGACATTTGTTTTATTTATTTTTATTTGAAATTTATATACTCTGTGACTTCATTATATGAAGGTCATATAACACCATGGCCTAATTTATTTAAAAAGATGACAGATGTTACATTTCAAAGCGACAGATTTCGCACACCACATTTTCCATCGCCACCGATAGTTATTAAGAAGTAATTTAAGAGCACAATCAGCAGTTTAATTTTTTTTAAATGTATATATGTTTAGCTCTGCTTTGTTTAGGCCAAACCAGTAGTATGAGAAGTTAAATTTATAACTGAAAGTAACAAACAATCCTTCAAGTTGGAATCGCACAGTCGCGACCTCAGTTGATTTTGAGTCATTTCCATACGAGAAACTGTCTGCTCACATTTGTCTGTGGTTTTTAAGAAGCGGACATGTCTCTGGGCAAATTTCGTAATTTCTTTAAAATGTCTGCCTAGTAACGATGCCCCCCCCCAAAAAAAAAATAAATAAGAATAAAATAAAAATAAAAATAAAAACATAAAAGCGATTATTTCCGACGCACTTGGGATCGGGAAAATTCATTCAATTTTACTTTCAATATTGAATTTGCTTTTAGCTGATTATGTTTTATCTACATATTATTAGGAATCTTTATGTTATTATGTTCATTAAGTGAACAGGGTATATTATATGCTAGAATGTTTTCTTCTTTTACAGTATAATTTCTAAAACGATTATCAAAGGCCTTTTGTAGTAATTTGATTTTTGTTTAAGACGATACTATTTTCAATACGTTCTCTTTCTTCTTATACATCTGACAACTTGCTTAAATCCTTTTTTTTAACTACGATATAAGCACTTTTAACTTAATTTTGAATGCGTTAACATTATTTACTAATCAAGGAAGCAGTTGGTATTTGCCCTCATCTTAAGATTGACTTAATTTGTAACATCTACAAAAATGTTAAATTGAACAACTACTTTCCATTACCCAAAATCATTTTCCCAGGCAAGTTATTTTACTCTAGTAGATAATATTGGATAATATGTTTCATTCCAAAACGGTTTTAGAACTTGTTTTTAGAGGGCCAACACACTTTACAGTGAAGCATAAAATTGCCATATTCCAGTCTATCTATTACAACTATTCTCTGAATTGTTTCATGTATAAATCACTAGCTCTGATTTTATGTACACACTTTACACCTGGTACCATAACATATTGTAAATTTACAATATTTCAACAAAGTGACTCTAAGTAAATAATACAATGATATTTTAGATGACAGCATAAAATCCCTGTTATGTAGTCGTATATAACGTTTATATAATGAGTATACATATCTACGACACTACAGAACCCTCTTTAATATAATCTTCTATAATATAAATCTCACCCATTTGTTTAAATGTATGTATGCACGTATGTTTGTATGTCTGCCTTAAACTTACGACTGAAGCCAAGGGTTTTCACGATATTGGAATCATTTTGAAGCGTGATCATTCGGACGCGAAAAATTGGACCAAAACATCAATTTGTTCACCCTATACTAGACACGTTTCTACAGGGAAGAGTCGGTCTTCGTCAATTTTTCAAAATTCATCTACTCTTTTCAATTGTTATGTCCTAATTTAAACTTACGTCACTTCAGGTTTGATGATGGTCGTAATAGCAAAGACTTCATGATCTTTCTACATTATTTTCTTCATTCACGGTAAGGGTTCGAGCCTGCCTGCCTACTACCACATTTATTTTTACTCACAACACACCTCCAAAGACCCGGAAACCCCGTCTTTTTAATTCTTGTGACGTGTCTACTTAATGTGAGTATCTAACATAAAGTATGGAAACGGCGTTTATATTTGTACATGATTGATGGGTGTGTGTGTGTATGTGTGTGTGTATGTGTGTGTGTAGTGTTTACTCATATAATGAACAATTCAAACCGATAATAACATACAGACAGTTTTAAACAGAGAACAGATGACAAATTTGTGGGGATTACATCAGACCGAAAAGACAGGTGGGTGAAGAGGAGGAAAGATATCTTTCTTTTTTTGAGTAGTGAGTGACGGTCTGTAAGTTTCAAGAATATTTTCCGAGGAACAACAATCGGCACTGGTTATATCTTGGCAACTTTATTTTCTAACATCGACTCAATCTTTTGGTCTCCACATTTCGTTAAGCGTCCGCCTTTCAACGCGACTAAACTCTGACCCTATATTTCTCCAGACTCAAACTTTCACTCTATTCCCTGACTTTTTCAACGTGTATCTTAAAACAATCTTTCTGACAGTGTCATTAATGCAATGTTGCACTAAAAAATCAAAATATATGATCTATGTCACATAATCCATGGTATTAGAGTTGTTCTTACTAAAAATTCCTACTTATATGAAGTATAATGGGGGTTCACCTCAAATACACAAACGGAATGTTCAAGAAAGATTATCGATATACATCTCTGTCTCTACTCTCGTTGCCTTCTCTCCTGCCTGATCGGGAATAATCTCCCAGCACCGAGAAATGAACATCGTTTTATAGTTTCCATCTTCACGCACACACGAGATTACGCGAGAACGGATGAAATAAAAAGGCTGGCCGCCATGTTTGTTCTTCCTTTTCTTCGTCTGAACTCACTCGCTGAGCACCCACGGTAAGACTTATCTTTCTTACTTCTAACTATATGCCTCCCTGATCTCAAGATCACATTTCGTAGTCTCTCATCCACTGTGGCGGTCGCCTCTCTCTACTTGGCATCTGAGGTGTCTCGTCCTCCTCCTGTGGCTGCACACTCCCCTCCACTGCTTCGCCCTCCACTGGTCTGACGTCGAGAATGTGCCTCGGGACACCTTCCACCACAATGTTGTTACTTATGTTCCTCCCAGTCACGCGACCTCTACTCCATTGTTTGGTGCAGCGCGCCCCCGGTGGCTTCATCCATACCTCGTCCCCGAGTTTAATTGTCCTTGTGGCCTCTACTTCTCGGCTTGTTGGCTCCACCCTGGGATGTCTCCAGGAATATGCAAACGTTGACAGTTGGTGGACCGTCTCTGGTACTTGTCCCAGTTTACGCGACATGTTATACCAGAAGACGGCTTGCTCAGGTGAGGTGCCTCCTCTTTCCGCAACTGCCTTTATGGTGCGGTGGTTTCTCTCCACGATCCTGTTGCCACTGCATCTTTAGGCAGCTCTGAAAAATTGTTGGATCTTCCATTTCTTCAGTACTTCTGTCACTGCTACTGACTTGAATGCAGTCCCGTTGACGGTTAACAACTCTTCACGGGGCCTCGCTCCAAAAACACCTCATAAAGGATTGCCGCTATTTCATTGCCTGTTCCTCCACGTAGCTTCTTCCATAAGGCAAATCGCCCGGGCCCACAGTCAATCATCGTCAGGTAAAGTCCACCCCTGTAATAGGTGACATCGCATGCCAGTCTCTCCCAGGTCCCACTCACCTCCAAATAGCCAGCTTCATACGTGCTTGGGGCAGGATCAATCGACTTACATCTGTCGCATGTCCTGACAACTTGCCGCACTTACTCCTTGGTTATCCGCGGATCAACTTTTTTCACTAAGTACCAAGTCCTCTCTACCCCCATGTGGTGCAAATTGTGCAGTTCTGGCACGCCAACATCATCTAGATTCGATGCAGCAACAACATCTTTATTTTGCAACAGCCAACTCTTCTTCACTCTCGTGAGAGCATCTTCTCGGTTCTTTTCATGTATACGCGAAGCTTCAAACAAAACTCTTGCATCAGCTCAGCCAGCACCCCAAGCCTGCGCTTCACTAATATCTCCGCAGCCCCTTTCGTTTTTATCCTTTTTTCGCTTGAAATGAGAGACTTTAGCCAAGCAAACACCGTGGCAGAGTCTGTTTTGATGCAGATGTCACGTAGTCTCCATTTCAAGGCCAGATTGACTCATTTTTGTCGTGTCTAATTCCACATTGATATGGCTGACGTCATTCTTTTTCCTCAACCAGGATGCATCTTCTGCAACTACTCCTCCAATATCCAAAACGACCTCTGTTGCAATGCTGCTCGCATCGCACCACACGACTCCATCCAATGTTCGCGGTACGTTCCAGGTTCCCCGGACCGGGTCTTAACGTTCTGCTTCTTTCAGTAGTTCTTTCATCATGGTGACCGTTCTTTCTCCCACCTTTTCATTCCATCCTCGTCCTTCGGCTTGCCTCTTTATGTAGCTGCATGCTGGTCTAAGCCAGCTAGCAACGGGGTATCAACTGTCCGAGCAACTTTCCGCATATGGAAAAAAGTTCACGTCTGTTGAGCTCCTGCTTCAGTTGTGGGATCTCGTTTCCCCTGTGAAACTCTAGGCCGTCTGACGCACCTCGTTTCAGTTTTAGGCCCAAAGCAGCCACTCCGTCTAATTTTTCCGGCTCTTTTGGCGACCAACCCGAACCTCTTCAAATGAGCCACCACCTCCTTCGCAGTTACCACAGTCTCATTCACCAGAATGTCGTCTATGTCACTACCCCATCTCCCTTTCCCATTGTCTACAGAATCTTCCTGATGATAGTTGACATAATCTTGGGTGCCGAATTTTACCCGAACCCCACTCGCGTAAGGCAGTAGGTTTTGCCTTTGTACTTGACTAACTGATATTTCCAGAGCTTCTTGGCAACATGGAGTTGCAAATAGGCAGATTTTAGATCTACCAACGTAGATGCGCCATTCATCTGCCTCCATTCCCTAATGGTCTCACTGCACACATCTACGGTGTCGCCTTCCGTATGGCACTTAACATGGCCGTTCAGCTTTCGGAAATCCAGGACCGGTCTTACTTTTCCTCAATCCATCGGTCGACTTCTTCCTCAAACTCCTTTCTCGCCCCTCCTCTAAGCGAATTTGTGTAGCACGCCACCCTGTTTGTCAGCGATGGCGCTTTATGTTTCCATGTCCACTCCACCGTCCACCGCTCTCTGTCAAATTCGGCTCGGAAGTCCTGATCTTTGATCGACAATTTTCTTTCCTCCCCGGTCTTGTTGATCCCTCTGGGGGCTTGCTCCCTCACCGCGCGTTCAGCTAGTCCGAACCTCACGTTGTTACATGTGATGGTAACACCTCCAAGGCGGCAGATAACATCCTGCTGTACCGTTGCTGTCGTTTCTTCAGGCTCCGTGGGCTGGGTGCTCACCAAGATTTTTGCAGTTTTAAGCAGCTCACTCACATCCAGCGTCTCCACTCCCGGGACCTTCTGCAACCTTTTCGATATCTCTTCCGGGAACCCGGTAACGAAAGTCATCTTGACTACGTGACTCGTGGCGTGTCCCCGTATGCCCGACAACTTAACCAATCTCCTT
The DNA here is from genome assembly GCF_053919585.1 of Euprymna scolopes. Classification (NCBI taxonomy): domain Eukaryota; kingdom Metazoa; phylum Mollusca; class Cephalopoda; order Sepiida; family Sepiolidae; genus Euprymna; species Euprymna scolopes. The sequence continues at coordinate 86,618,857 of NC_136507.1, forward strand.
ATCTCATTCGCGTAGACATCAACAAATTCACCAGTCCACCTCTTCTCTTTCAACGTATTAAAGGCCTCGAAAGGCCCCTCTGCAAAAGATTCGATCAGTCGATCATCCGCGTCACCCTGTTCCCGCTCGCTGAACTCCAAATAGAGGCCCAGTGCGTCCCCTTCTAGAAACAGTGGTATTACTGCGGCCACATCATCCAGCCTCTGAATCATTGCTACGAGGTCCACTTTTTTAAGCCACGCCACCACATCACCGTCACCATTAAAAGACTTAATCATGTTGCTTAAGCCTGCGTTGGCCATCGCCGAAATAGCTTGAAGTATAATGGGGGGGCACCTCAAATACACAAACGGAATGTTCAAGAAAGATTATCGTTACAGTCCTCTGTCTCTACTCTCGTTGCCTTGTCTCCTGCCTGATCGGGAATAATCTCCTAGCACCGAGAAATGAACATGGTTTTATAGTTTCCATCTTCACGCACACATGAGCTTACGCGAGAACGGATGAAATAAAAAGGCTGCCCGCCATGTGTGTTCTTCCTTTTCTTCGCGGGAACTCACTCGCTGAGCACCCACGGTAAGACTTGTCTTTCTTGCTTCTAACCACATTATATATCATTTTCCTTTTAACTTTTTAAATTCTTTAAGATAGGGTCTTCATAATTTGTGTATTTATCGCGGTTAAGCACCTGAAAACGGTCAGAGGATGAGTCAGCCGAAACGTGATAAAACAACTATGAATACGAAGATAGCAGTCGGCAAATAAACGATAAGCACACGTATTTTTATGTAAAAGTTTCAAAGTTATATACAATTGTTTCTCTCTATAATACGAAATTTGTTTTGACAACATTCCGTACAATTTTCTATTCATATTCGCCCATGATTAGGTACCGCACTTTATAGAGGAGCGTTATCCTGGAGACTCACAATATAAAAAAAGCCTTTCAAGCAAGGCTACATCTTCGGAAACTTTAGCGGTCATTGATAGTAAATAATAAGTACAAGCACTTAAAAATTTACTTAAGTCTAGTTGCTTATTTTGTAGACATGCCTTTACCTTTTCAAATATGTCTGGTCTTTTTGTTTTTTTCGTTCGGCAGCTAAAAGCGAATAAGCTCAGCAAAAACATTGTAATGATAATGAATTTCTCTTAGAAATACGCTTACTTCTACTGCATCACTTAAGTAAGCAGATTCGCTCCAGGCAAATAAAAAAAGCATGCATATGCACGGTTTTACCTTGCTCACATATATAACAAGAAAACTGCTCGATTCGCCTTTTAAGCGTCTGTGTTGATGTAGCAATTCTTTTACGTTTCGTTCTATAATTTTATCACCAACGCGATTGGTAATATTTTGGAAACTTAACAATTTCTTAACTGTTTAGATAAGCTTATCCTTTATTACAACTCCCAACATTACAGATGTGGTACCACTTATGCTATCTATTATATTTGAGTTTATAAATAAGTTTTTCTAACTTTATATTCAACTCTCTCTCTCTCTCTCTCTCTATATATATATATATATATATATATATATATATATATATATATATATATTAAATTGTGATTCAATTAATTTCAAAAAAACTCTCATTGAAATGAAATGAAGTGGTTGAGTTTCATATCAAATAATGTTTATTATTCTAAGCAAGACAAAGAATACTTTAGAAAATTAATCTCCTTAACCTATAGGGTTTTGATGTCTACCATCTCATCAGAGGAGATAACATATTAGCAAATACATATAAAAGTATGCACCATATTTACTCAAGTCAGTGAGACATGGAAAGTCAAAGTCGAAATAATAAATTTATGAGAAGTCCTGTTATGTGTTCTTTACATACGTTTGGTAATAAGGTCAAAGTTACATATAGGGTAATCCGCATAGCTATGTAGATATCTGAATCAGGCAAGTGCTTGTATAAATTTGGTTGTGGGTCCAGCGATAATAATTAAGTCATTAGAAGTCTATATTATTGTTAGTGGGGCGAGCTGTTAATAGTAGGGAGAGTAGGTAGTGATCAATGGTAGGAAGTAGGGTGAAACACATGTGCATATCCATCTCTATATACACATCAACACACATATACAAACAAACACATACACACAATATACATATATACATCTACATACATACACACACATATATATATACATATACATTATTTTACACTATTAATTAAAAAAATGATTAGTGTAGGTAACTTAACTAGGTTTATCATAGATAATTTTAACCCCTACACAGCTAATTTACATTAATAAGAAGAAAAGAGTGGAATTGTGTACCTATTGTTATAGAATTGAATTACCCTAGTACCAAACAGCATCATTGAGTATAGTTCTTTCTTGTTTATATGTGCGGATCTGGAGATTACCTTGCAATGGGGAATTTTTACTCCTTTTCTAGTTAGTAGATGGGGTAAAATTTTAAATTCTTTAATTGGGAAGCTACTTGTTTTTGGAAATACTATTATAATAAGATCTTAGAGTTAATTTTTTTTCTACTGTTAACACATCGCCTCATTAAAAATAATATAGACTTCTAATGAAAAGGATTCCACCAGACTTTGAATTATTATCGCTGGACCCACAACCAAATTTATACAAGCACTTGTCCGATTCAGATATCTACACAGCTATGCGGATTACCCAATATGTAACTTGGACCTTATTACCAAACGGATGTAAAGAACGCATAACATGGATTTTACCAAGCAAGCTGGATCTAAAAAACTTTCATATCCTTTTTCTGCAAATCCTCCTGCTACAGGACTTCATATAAATGTATTATTTTGACTTCCCATGTCTCACTGACTTTAGCCAAGAAGCTACATACTTTTATAAGTATTTGCTAATATTTTCTCTCCTCTGATGAGATGGTAACATCGAAACCCTATAGGTTAAGGAGATTAATTTTCTAAAGTATTCTTTTCTTGCTTAGAATAATAAAAATTCTTTGATATGAAACTCAACCACTTCATTTCATTTCAATGAGAGTTTTTTTGAAATTCATTGAATCACAATTTAATTTATTTGCTCTATCTTGCATATCGAGCAATTCTTGTTTAGATGGGATAACTTATAGAATATTACTGCCAGTAATGTTTTATAAACTTTACAATCTCACGTTTTCATAACAACTGATTGTTAAACAAAAACTATTCTGAAGTATATATATATATATATATATGTATATATATATATATATATATATATATATATATATATATATATATATTAGTTTGTTTCTTGATACCTAACTAAAAGTTGGCCAGTGGTAGTTCAGCAATGGTTTCAATACTAACTTTACGTGTTGTATTATTCATGAGAGCGCGGACAATTTCCATCTCGCTCGCTCTCCTTCTCTCTCTCTCTACCTCTCCCTATTTCTCTTTATATATATATATATATATATATATATATACATATGTATATATAATTATATATATATATATATATATATGTGTGTGTGTGTGCGTGTCTACAGGAAGCATTTGTTAAAGTCCTTAGAATAGGCGGTATTATATATATATATATATATATGTATATATATATATATATATATATATATATATATATATATATATTTGATGTATTATTCACTTTCGTAGATACATAGCCGTTTCAATAAATCCTCTTTAATCTTTCTACGGATGTCCATCCTGCTTTCGTCATTTATTCCGGTGTTATATATTTCAGGTTTTCTGTCTGACTCGAAATATTTCATCGGATCTCCATATATAACTTAAACTGATGACCATAGATCAAACCCATACATAATAGCCAACGACATTGTGATAGCTGTTTGACTTTCTAATAACGGATCGCGGAAGTCTAGGCGCACGCATTAATATCATTCCAGGAAGATGACTGCCGCATATTCATAAACTTCTCCTCTTAAATAATGGCACGCTTGCGGAATGAAGGTGTGTTTTTCTGCCTCCTTTTTGTACTTATCAAAATCTATCGTCTGTGACGTATATTATCGTTATATACAAATAGTAGCAGACATGAGGCAGAATAGACACACACACACACACACACACACACACAGATACACACACGAATACACGAACAAAAATATATGTATCAAAATATAACTGTCCATATAAGCGAAATTGAATGCTTCCTAGAAAGAACTTCAATGCGACCTGGAAAGAATTTGTATTGCTCCGGGGGAGATTTTCAATTCTCATTGGTTACTAGTCATCAGTGGCAAAGGTCCCTCTACACAGGAGTTCGTGTAGACAATCTGGCATGAGAATACTTTTCTGTACAAGTATTATCAGACAAAAAAATCTGATTTTGCAAGTCGATTATTCCCCATGCAAAAACAAGTCCTATTTTATACTCTAAAACATGTAAACCAATGAAGTGGTAGTTTAGGTTGTTTTAAGATTTATCTTGATTAAATACAATAAGTTAAGACAGACACAACGAGTGGGTAGATATATAGTAACCTCTGCAGTGAACGCAGATATGCATATTCTAATATGTTTGCTGACAATCACTAAAGAATAATTTCCAAAGGATATTTTCTTGTAAATTGTCTGTGATATTGTTAGGAGAATTTGAATCAGGAAATGTGATAATAAAAATCTACACTTGTGAAGATGTCACTTTGAATTTTAAAACCGCAAATTTACCATATTTATAAAGCATTTACTTTTTTGCATGAACATTCTCCCATGAATAATTCAGTTGTGATAAATCCTTGAATATTTTACCATCAAAGCATTGATCAAATCAGAAAATGACGTTCTCTAATTCTAATTATCGTTGACAATTGCATTATTTTGGATTGTTCACACCACTGTTCCTATCTTGTGTGTGTGTGTTTTTTTTATCAATATGTCGGTCGATATAATTCACGACATTCTTCGTGCGTATCTTATAAAACACAGCAATATTCCTCCCAAACTCAGAAATCTTTCTATTAGACTAGGTATTCTGCACGGAATATTAAAGAGAAACTTGTAAATTGTATCCACGCATGTAGCACGCTCTATTTCCGCCATCTATGATTGAAAGAAGTCATTGCTCTTTACAGCAATTGTAATTTTAGTTTCGCCCTCACTGTAAATTGAATTTCTAACCTACAGAAAAAAAACTGTAACTTTACAACTGAAGATTATATTTACTTTATCCTCTACGTCATATATTCTTGCGTCCAAAATTTAAATAAATATTACATTAAAAATATAAGTTCCAATCCTTTTTTGTGCAGGCATTGAACATTGTCGACTACGATTAAAAATTCAGTTATTGCTATACATTTTATGATTTCGGGTTTAAATGAACAGCTGCAGCAGAGATTGGAATACACCCTATTTAAACTAGTTGTCACAGTTGGTGAATTTAAAAAATGCAAGCTGCTTGTGAGTTACTTTAGAAAAATGACATCTGAGTTTTGAGAGACTGGGCAGTTTCGATTTAGATGTTGAAGAAGCAAGTCCTGTAAGCAGTTAGTCGGATTTTGAAGTTGAAGGTTTAGACAACAGTTTCGAACGTTGGTGTTTTTGTCAGGAGAGTGACAAGAGGGGGATTTGAATTTATTGAATTGAGAACCATTGTCAAGGGTATATACATTATACAGATTTTTCTTTATTTTTGTTTTTTTTTAATATAAGGAGAATTCTGGACAAGAACAAAATTTTGCTATTTGTGAAAAAATATACTATACATTATGAATTGTTTTTGGTGCAGCCTTACTATAGTATGTCATCTGACTTAATCGGGTATTTTCGAACAAAGGCATTTCAGGGAACAACATTATTACATGTTTAAGTGCCATTTTGAAATTCATATAAATTGCAAAAAAATACGAAAAATAGTCCAGTAAAAGATTTGCTAGAATGGAAAAAACCGTGCAGTATATAAAGAAAAAGCAAGGTGGCTGTCCTGAAAGATAATGTTATTAAACAAAGCAACTTAAATGAAAAACTTAAAATGCAATTATCTCCATCTGTTTTTGATCTTCTAAAGTGTTAATTTACCTTAAAAATATTGTCTTTATTTTTGTACTTTTGAGTGCATTTATGTACACGTAAAACAAAATCCTCACAGAACGTATGAACAAACCAAAAAAAAAAGTTCTGCATCCCCAAATGATGTTCACTTAATTTGTAAAAGTGAGTTATAACTGTTGGTAATGCTAATATAAAATTCAGTTTATCCTAGGAAAATATAATAAATATATAAATACGAACATACAGGAACATAATTTTTGGTAAAAGGCTGAGAGCTTAGCCTAGTTGGATGACAGAACTATTTAGCATATAAAGGATTTGTTTATTATCTATCTTCTCAAATGCGGAAATGAGATCAACGTTACTTTTTTATAAAGATAAGTGTTTTTCTTGCAGGTTTTTTTTTAATATCCCAAGCGCAAAGACGTTGGGCTTTGAAAGTCGGAAAATTAAATTTTATTTAAGCCTTGCTTTCAAAAACCTGAACCTACAACATTGATAAGAAATATTAACTATTAAATATAAAGTAGACTTCCAAAAATGTGCTTTTAGTGGTATCCATGATTTATTTTTATCAAGTACCACCTGTCATTATAAAGAATGATAATATGCACCGCTGTTATGTTTTGCATCTAACATGAGTGTACTTTCGAACAAGGCGGTGATTCGATATATTGAAATCGATATATAGAGGATAGAACGACAAAATTTTAACCTTATAAAATACTATGGGATTCCATTTCCAATTGATGAAATTCGGCATCATTTTTTCTTGCAGACCACCCACTAGTTGGCTATTTGTGACAAATCCCAACAGCGATAGGAGCCTTCTATCATGTCCGAAAGTGACACAATGTTCAATCAACGAACAAGATCGGGGAATGCATCGCTGAATTGCCACGGACAATGTTAAGTGCCCAGTGTGATAAAAACACAATGTCCGCCCACGGTTATAGTTTTTATATGGGTTTATATGGTTTTAAGTAAAGGCCTCATTAGGCCACTTCACATATTCGAAGTCAGCTTGAAAGTCAACATCAAACAATGTTTCGATATGCTGAAGAGTGCGCTGATCGCTGATGCAATCAGCTGGCCGCGGGTAGCCTCTAGGCCTGACAGCAAGACTCTACTCTGGTCAACAAGTCGAAAGAGACCAGGCTTGTCTTCAGAAGCAGTGCAACGATTTTGCACTATTCTCTTGCTGCTCTTCTCTTCCTCCGACCTGAAACCACTTGACTATTTATTTTGGTCATACGTCGAGAACATAAACAATATGACTCCCCACAACACCAAGTCGAGTATTCGCTCTGGTTCTTGTGGAAAAGGCATGGTCCCAGTTCTAGACCCGTATCGAGGCAGTAATTGAGTTTGAAGTTGGCTACATCGATTAAATATATTAATAATAAGTGAATAGATATACTCATACTACATAATCAAGTTACACAAATTAATTTTCAAATAAAGCTGTTGTGTTGTTTTCTTGGGGGGACATTGTCGTTCTAATTTGTAATGCAATACGGAGTTATTCTCATTGACATTAAATGTGACGTAATCTGAAAAAAAAACGATAAAAAATTCAAGTGAATTTCCTGATAGCGGTTATGTTATAAATGCCGCTATTATTTAAGACTTACTATTGATATGCCTAGTAAAAGTGCTGAGTGGGTCACATTTCCCACCCTTATTTAAATTACTTAGTTCTGATCTATTAGTGTATATATTTTAATGTTTTTTTTATTTTCATTTTTGTATTGGTCAAAAATATTTCCATGTTACATCTAATTACATCGTATCTATTTCTTCAATCGAAATGTATTTTTGTCTTGCTTTCTAACATTGCCTTCATTTGTAACGATATGTAAATTAATAAATAACCGGTCGCTACCATATTCCTTACACACCCTTCGAAATTTTACAAGACCGAACACGTATGTTTTATAATATACTTAAAATGAAATTTACAAAACTATATATATGCTGATTTTACTCCGTTCACATTTTAGTAGAATTAGCTCCCATTGTTTTCAATTGTCCTATTTTGCTGCACTGTTCAGATTTGTACCTATATAGTTGAAAACTTCCTTCTTTCGCTTCTATTATATGGTTCAGTTCTTCGTGTTTTTTGTTTAGCCTCTCCATACTAGTAATATTTCCAATTTTCCATTTTCACCACGTCGTGTGTTCTTGTTTACTGTTTTGGTTTCTTTTTTGTGTTTATTGATTTGAGTGGCTTGCCGCATTCCCTATCCAGGTTTTGTCGGTCCATCTTTCCCCGAGTATTGTTTTTTTTACCGATTGAAACTTGGCGACTGCGTAAATTAAGTTGTTTAAGTCTGTTATTGTATCTTTTGTGATGTGTGAGAGTAGCTTTTTGACCTTCTCTGCTTCTGTTTTTAATTTCTTTCTTCTGTTTGGATTTGTACACAACTAGCTAAGTCGTAGATGGTCTGCAACAAAAGAAAGCCGTTTTTTTTTCAAATTGAAATTAAATATTTTTCTCTTTCTAGAGCGACATTTTTATCGTCCCATCGTGTATTTTGAACAACCATTTTCGTCTCAGTTTTCTTGATTAGTTAGTAAATGCAATGAAAGCGTAATATTGATATGAGAATTAAGATTAACATTTCTGTGAGAAATTTAAAATCAAATCCAATTTGATAATTTACGCAATTACAAAATGAATTCCATTATTTCCCCCACAACCCCGTTACAAAATGTTATATATACTATCAGAAAGCAATAATGCATTCCAATACAATATGATTTAGATTTTTTTTCCCACATCTCCAATACAAAAACTAAACACCTAAATTAATTTTAAATAAAATTTATTATCTTGAAATAATATTAAAAAAGTTAAAAATAGAATCGTACACTTCTGCTAGATTCTATTTAGTAGTTCCGCCTTTCTAATTAGTAATAATGTATTACATGCCATGAACACTCTATAATTATTACAACAAAGTGTTATTTATTTTTTGTGTTACGCATATATATTTTCCTTCCGACTGACAGTCGTTTAATTAATATGGCCTTCTATTTTAGCAACAAATAATTTTACCAATAATGTTTCATAAGTTTTGGTTTGTTTCAATTACAGCTAAAGGAACTCAACTTATATATATATATATATATATATATATATATATATATATATATATATATATATATATATATATATAAGAATATTTCCTTTTCGGTTTTATTGAACTTTTTACATCTGGCTGAGTTTATTTTACTTGTAAATATTAACTCTTTAATATTTATAATATATTTTAACTTTACCATTTTGATTACCTTAGTAAACTTATTGTAACTTTTATATTATATATATATATATATATATATATATATATCGTCATACGTTTTCTTTAGGTTTCGATTAAAGCCGATACCCCAAGTTATATGGATATATATATTTTTTTGAAATTTACAACTTTAAAATATATATAAGACTCGATAGAACAATTGACTGTATAATAAAATATACGAAACCTGCAGGAATTAAAATATTATATTAAAGTCTATTTTACAATCAGGCTTCGCCGGCCGTTCCTGCTAGCTTAGATAAATACTTTTGCAAATTTAACAAAAAAGCTACAATAATATCAGCGCGTCTTCATTTACACTGAACATCCACAGGATGCCAACATCAATATATTACATATGAAAGAGTCTGCTGTGGAATTTCCACAGGTCCCACTTTTATTAAATAAAAATGTCTTTATTCATATGCATCATTAATTAGTCCTCCAGTACTTAAGACAATTATAAAGTTAGATGTAAATTTAAGGATATGTTTAGTTAATTACATTATCGGTTTAAAGGTTTGAAAATTTATATTTAAAAAAATGTGTTATTAAATAATAACGTTATTTGCCAAGCATCGTTCGGTATCTGTAGCTTTATCAATTATGAATAAGCATGTACACTTAGAGATAGGGCGTCATTTATTTTTCATTTTCCAGTGTTTCCGCAGTGTACGGCCCATGGTATATTGAGGAAACACTTTTCTAATAACATATCTCGCAAGAAATCTAGGAAGATGTATCACATGTAAAAATCACAAACCGGATACAAGCGCCTTATATTCAGATTTAGATAGTTTTCCATGGATATTAACAATTTTGAACTAAATATGCTTAATCGTACATCGTAAGAATTTTACAATAAAATATTAATTTACTTCCTATTTTATGGCAATAAATCCCCCATTCTTTGTTATTTAGTAATTGCATTGTGTAATGGGTTATGATAAAACAGTAAAGGTTCTATTGATTTGTCTCTGTATTTACTGAAATGTTATTAATTATTTTCCATAATGCTTGTGATAATAATCGGCTCTTGCTGTTTTGCTTTGAATACTATTGTTGCCATCGATCACGTATAACCAACACTGGATTATATGGTAGCACAGCATGATTTAGAAAATGATGCAAAATACCAGTTTCCGCGACGTATCTAGAAGCGCAACGTGCTACTCTTTATTTCGATTAGACAAGGAAGTTTCGATTTTCTGAGATTCGATACTTTGAATAAATACCAAATTTTCAAGAAAATTCGGAACGTTTCACTCTAGTTACATTTAAATTGACCTCTCATTGGCAGCATTTCCCCGCAATAAGTTATGCACTCAAGTTCTGCCTTTAGATTAGCTTCGGTGATTTTATCATTACGAAATATGGCGGCGTTCCAGATTAAATATCATCTCCTGATCACAACGATAATTGAGCAATCACGAGACGGATACGTGCTAAACAATTACCGATACACCTGCGGAGTATCTGAACTGTTTCCGCTGCAGTCAACTGTTAGATAATAGAGAAAGCGTATGGTTAGATTATCAAATAGATTCCTGTCTACACGGAACAGTGTGTCACCGTGTTTTTATTATTCATTATTCTTAATTTTACATGAGTTGGATAATTATAGTCAGGAGACTAGCATGAATGATATAATGTGTGGGTTAAAATAACGTAAAAAGTAATTGGATAGAAATAATTGGAAATGGTGCGAAGGTGTAATGGCATTTTAGTGAGAAGACGGTGTATATGACCAAACATAGGGAGAGTGAGAAAGAACAGTGCAAAGTTAATCAAGTCGTATATTTGTCTGTGATTTTCTGAGGAAACTATATTCTAGACTATCTTATCAGCCATATGTTATACGCCGTCTTAAAAAGCCATCTATTTAAACATGATATCCAAACGTTTGTCCATCTGTTTTGTCTATCCACCTACTTAAACATTTTATATTTTATTGGGTTATCGGACTATTGTTCTCATCTTGAATGTTATTCACACAATGCGTCGGCTGATGAAACCTACGATCTTCTTTTAACGTATGAATTTTTCGCTGAACAGGAATTTTGGACGAGACTCTGTGCCAAAAGCACTCAATGTTAGTGAAAACTAAATAATACATATTATAATTCTTTATCTAACGCATTCATGAAAATAATATAATAAATGCATTGATGATAATAAAAAATATATATCAAAATATTTTTCAATCAATTTAGCATTTAACGACAATCTTTTATTACGTCATCTTTTACATCATTTTGCGTTATCCCATATTAAATTGCGGCATATTATTTCGGTTTTTCCTGTTTGATGCACATGACGAACTTTTCCGTTACGCTAACCCGAAGGATCACATGAATCAATGTTTCCTGAACCTTACTATCAACGATTCTTAAATAAATTTCTGAAATATTCATAAAAGTATAATTATTTCATAAAGATAATCCAAAAATTATCCCGGAAATGAAAACAAAATATGATTCAATCGTTTGTGAGCAATTTTTAGAAACATATTGCAAGTAGAGGACACTCGGTTATATGACATATATAAAAACAAGTATTGTCCATTGTATATAAACGTTTACATTATTTAAAAAATGCAATGTCGATGCTATTAAGAAACAATTACATTGCATTTTAAGAAGACGCTCTATAATAACCTAATAAGTATAAGCTTATAAACCCTTGAGAAATATATGTTGCGTAAACAGTTAAACATTGTGTGGTTGATTTTTTTTTTTGCCAGACTGGTATTGAAGAAAATGACAACATTTTAATTTTTTAACAAAATACACTTTTTAATAAGCCACACATAAATCAGTCGATCATAAAAGAAATTAGTAATGTTATCGTCGCATAAAAATAGGAAATAATTGAAACTACAAAGATAATTACAGCCCCATGTATGTGAATCTATTCGAAATATTATAAAAACATATTGAATTTCATCATAAATACCTGACAAATAGCACAAGGCTATAAAGAACCTTACTTGCAGCCATGAATCACTATGTAATAATGGAAATAAACGGTGTCATTTTATGCTTATTACACTCTATAACAGATAATAGAATGGAACGATAAATTTGTCGTCCTAAAGAAAACAACACTACAGCTTTATTTTTCAAATTTATTGAAAAAATCAATTCAGGTAACTTGATTATATTATGGAGGAGACATCTATTTAATGTAGTCGCCTTCAGTATCAATAAATGCCTCGATATGAGATCGGAACTGGGAGCATAACTTTCCACAAACGCCGGCGGGAGCTCGGCGAATATAGAATAGCGGCAGTTTGTCTTGCTTTGGTTTTGTGAGAGGTTATGTTAGTGATGTTCTCAAAGTGTCACTAAACAAATTAGTCTAGCAAGTCCAGATCAGGGGAGGAAGGGACATGAGTGAAGGATACTAAGTCGTAGCACTCCTTCTGAAGCCAAGCTTTAGGTTCTTTGAACTTGTGAGACGGCGCTGAATACTACTGCCACACACACGGTCTGCCAGCGTCCACCTTATTGCACCAGGGAATCACCACACTCTTCAACTCATCCAGGTACTCTTTGGGGTTGACTTTCAGACCGACTCCGAAGACACGAGGTGGCAATATGCGGCCCTCACTTAAAACCACACTAAAGACAATAACTGTGGTCGAAAACATCGTTGAGCTGTGCCCTCAAGCGTTGAACCAGCGGATTTGCATTTTGAGCGTGTGTGCAATAGTCCGATTGTCATAACTTGGATCGGTAAAGAGCATGAGTTGTATAGCGATGAATCTTCGATCTCGCTCGGTGAACATTGTATCACTTTCAGACATGATAGAAGGCATCTATCGCCTTTGCGATTTGTACACAACTGGCTAACAAGTAGATGGCTTGCAACAACTAATGAAAACTGATTTTGATCAAACATAAATGTATGTTCTCTTTTGTAGGGTAACACATTTTATCCTTTCATTCTGTAGAAGGTTTTGACATCTATATAATGCGAAAATCATTGATCTGGAACAGTTTGGAAAATTACGGAATACATCGAGAATCAGTGTAAAGATACACTGCCCTAAAATCTGTTTTATTCGCTGTGTAAATATAAATGTTCTAGATATTTACAGAGATTCTTATTGATGTGTGCCATGGACATGATGAGACACTCAATTAGAATATTTGAGGTGATGGAAAAATGTTTTACAGAGAAAGTGGAACTTGTTTTGCTGGAAGGCTATTGCTCGAATATATAAAAAGGAAATTACACTAAACAGAAGAGAGTAAATGTGGCTAATGTTAATTGAACTGAGAATGTACTGTATTTAATTAATAACAAATAATAAAATAAAACGATACTTTATCTATAATATAAATCTCACCTGTATGTATGTATGTGTGTATTTATGTATGCATGTATTTCTACCTAAAACTTTCGACGGAGGCGGCGGATTTTCACGGGATTTTTCACGAGATTGTTATCGTTTTTAAGCTCGAAAAATGTCGAAAATTGGCCAAAACATCAATTCCTTCATCCTCAACTGAGTACATTTTTACAGGGCGAGGGGACATTTTTCGCTTATATTTTCGAAAATGCCCTCTGTTTTTAATTGACTAGCCCTTAATTAAACTATCGCCACTTCCGGTTTTACTATGGATGCAACGGCAAAAATGTAATCTTTTTTATGCACGTGTTTTCCTCCTTCGCGGTGCGGGTTCGAATCTGGCTGCATACTACCACTTTTTTGTGCTCAACACAGACCTTCAAACAAGAAAGCAACGTCGGACGCCAGGTTAGTGAGAAAATAAAATCCATATTTTGCATCAGGATAGGTGTTTACACCGAAACAGGTTTTATGCGGCATGTACTTGTTTTCAACCTGGATTTTTTTCCTGCGTACTCCATCTGATCCATTAATCTTTATTTATGAGTAGCTTATAGCCTTAGTAAGTGCCCATGTTAACAAAAGACAAAGATACAGAGATCGATAATGATAAGAATAGAGAAACACTTTACGTCGTTACATTATTTTATTGTATGTTAACTTCTAATTCGAGTGGGTCATATATACTGAGCACTGTACACTCTCTATCGCAACTAATACATCTCTGTTAAAAATTGATATACTTTATACAATAATAAAAAAGAATGATTCAAAGAATCATTATTCAATTTTATCTCGTTGATGTGTAATTCTATTTAAAGTGATCAAAACCCTTGTTCTTGTACTATTCTTTTTAACCATAATCACGTGATGCTTAGCCTCAAGCGGTGTTCTGCGAAGCAGAATTTCTCATCTCACATCAATTGCTGGATTTTCTTTTAAGAGCTCTTTCCATTGTACCATTGTGTTAAATTAATGACAAAAAAAAACATAATGGACAAAATTGCGAACAAATAAATCCGAATACAACTGTTGAAATACGTAAAAGCAAGGCTGGATGCATCAGATAAATAGCCTTATATAACTATAAGATTAATGTCAAACATCGACCAATTAAAATTGCAAAGGAATATGATTAATTCAATGAGACATACAGCGCATTGCACATATATTTTCTGTATATTTTTAGTTTAATAACTAACGATTATCGTTGTAATTATTCCAAACTTTAATAAAATATGATGTCAGTGCAAAATTATGTTCGATTTTCAATTTCATTTGAAAATCTTACAACTGTGTCTCGTTTTAAAATGTAAAAATAACGATCTTTGCTCACGATAACTGGATTTCATATATAAACGAGCTTATAAATATCTGGTTTGTAATTTTTTAAATCTTTGATCTGAAATATGAACTCATATTGCATCTATTTTTGTTATAATAATCTTAGGCCGTCTAAAACGTTTTGTAATCGTCGAAATAAGTGATACTCCTTGCAGACGTGCCAACAAAATATGCAGGATGTGGCTTATTTAGAAACAATTCTCATAGATGATATCTCATCAGTATCATAGCTGCCTTCAGTTTTATTCATATTACATCGCAAAAATATTAAAAAATAAGTGTTTTCAAATAATTTTTTGTGTTGTGTTTTCCAGAAATAGTGGATCACTAAAAAAACATTTTTAAAAATTACTGCTATTAATTCTGCAGCCACACATTGGTCAACTTTGATTGATTTTTCTCAAAAAGTTGTATATGGGCAGGAAGCAAGGCATAGACACATTATTACAAAGTCATTGAGCCAGCAAATTAGACCTTCATTTTCCTCGAAAGGAAAGTATACATATCAATTTAGTTCTATTATAACAGTTTTTATTATTGCATTTAATAAACGATTAAAACATATGGTTCTGTAACTTGTATCAAGTTGTTGTATTGTGTAATACATCTCCACATATCTTTTTGAATTTTGAAATTTAAAAGACTTAGTTGCTAATTAGATTTTTTTACATTTTTGTTTAATCAATGCAGAAAGAGTTGAGATATTTTGCTAGTTGTGATTCATAATTAAAATTATAATTCATGTATTTATTTTTCTTTCAATGTAATTCATATAAATATATCAATTTTAATTGAATATTTTAGAAGAATAGTGAAATTTCAAATTCATTGTTGTGAGAAATGCTTTGAAAATGAAGAATTTTGCAGCATTGTTCTACACGATATTTAAAGTTAAATGCTCAATTTTCTGTTCAATATGGGAATCTAATTTTTGGTATATGTTCTTATCCCATATAATCCCAACTATCATCACCAGTGGCATGTTGATTTGCTGAAAAAAGTTGCAAATCGACCTGCCCTACAGCGCGATGACGAGCATTTCCCTTTTTCTATTGACAATAAAAAGTTATATACCGATCAACATGGGAGAAATATAGCAGTAAAATATGAACGATGCATTAATAATCGTAAAGAACATATTATAATGCAGTCTTACTGCATTACAATATTTTAAAGTAATATTAAAGTAATAGGTTAAAGTAGAATTCAATGCAAAAACACGAAGGGACGTTTCCAAAATAATGTGTCATATTTTTATTCCAATCGAATAGATCAGAGGAGGTTGCAAACTTCATTCTTATGATGACCGAACATGCATTTATGAGCTGAAATGTTCATCTATTGGTTGCAGTAATTGGCAGCCTGAGACGCTAAGAAAACAGCGTCTGTCAAAGCTGTCGGACAGAAGCTCTGATGCGTCATTGAATTTCCTGCTAAAATTACATTGAGCTTTGCTGTGATTATACAGAAAATTAAATGCTGGAGCACAAAAATCTCGCTCGTTTTTATAAAACACTCCCATCTTTGTAGCTCTTAAAAGTTCTTATTTAGGGAATGACCGTTGATGACAGCTATATTGTATGATGGTTTCGTTCACTATTTATATACCAAACATTGTTAACATTTTTTTAACAGAGCACGGAGCGCGTATGAAAGTAGCAGCTGTATTAAAACATAACCGAGCCGTGTGCGAGGTGACGTCAAGAAAAGACGGAAAGAAAATACTTATAAAAAAGGAGAACGCGTGGTCGAGAAAAACAGAGATAGACGTTTTACTCACGTGGCCCGAGAGTGAAGGGGAAGACGTGCCATTAACATTGCTGGACAAAGACAGAGTGCCACGGCGTCAACACGGCTGAGTCTTGTTAGGCACATTTACGAGTACGAGAGGACTTTTGAGCGAAAGACAAACCGGTAATTGTAAGTAAGTATATATTGTTCTAACTAAAAAAAATACTCTAATTCGTTCATTGTCTTTACTTCTTGTGACTGTCTGCATGCAACCTGTGGGTCGCGAGTGTTCATATGTAAAGAATATCTTATAATTTAATACTGAAATCGTACATACTATACCCCATTTCGTAAAAAAAGTATCCGTTGGCGTATATTATACAAATTAATAATATACAACATGTGTTCATATTTAAAAAAAACATACTTGACGCTATAACAGATACTACAATTATTGGTCAGGGTAGACAATAATGTAGTGGAAACACGCTTCCACATTGAAGCCACAGAGATAGTTGCAATTACGCTATATATATATATATATATATATATATATATATATATATATATATATATACGGTAAGACTTCATAGAGTTGGGAAATATAATCGTAGAAATAATTATAAGAAAGATAGCGAAAGATGGATGCCGTTTTGGTGGTGAGCATCTTTACATACGGCGTCCGAGATAATTTCATAGCTAGAAGGAAATAGATAATTAAAGAGCAATGTACTTTCTGTAAATCTAGGGTTAATTTGATGGAAATTTGGAATCACGTTGTATGTATGTAACTAACCTGAGTTCCCGGTGTTTGTAGGAGTTTGTTGAGAAAAAAAGTTGTAGTAGGCAGGCTCGAACCCGTGACGCAATGGCGGAAAAGAAAGTGGAGTTGTGTGTAAGGGTGTTGGTTGAGCAACAAAAAAAAGGAAAATTGCGAGCGCAAAAAAAAAAAAAAATGGTAGTAGACGGGCAGGCCCGACCGTACCGCGAAGGAGGAAAAGAACGTGAAAAAAAAGTAACATCGCAACACCAGAAGTAACGTACGTTTTAAATTAAGGCTAGGAAATCTACAAAAGACGATTACTTTCTAAAATATCAGCGAAAAAACAACCTCTCCCTGTAAAAAAGTGCCCATTTTAAGGGCGAAGGAATTAATGCTTTTGGCCAGTTTTTCGATATTTGTCGTCCGAAGCATAGGCGTCTGAAACGTGGAGCTTCAGAGTGCTCGGGATCTCGTAAACATCTGCCACATCTATAAGATATTTAGGCAGACATACATACATAGATTAAAACAGATGCTTGCCCTTTATATTATAAATGTAACTATGTTAAAAGTACATTTTAATACAAAATGATAAATAAAATGAATCGACTCTACTATGTCTTAAAAGATATTATGTGAAATCTCTATACTAAAATGTCGAATATACATATAAATAGAGTTAATCTTTTGAGAGAAACCAGTTGTATACAGAGTAAATTATAGAAGGTTTAGAGAACGAAATATTGACGAGATACAAATACTTTTATTCGTGTACTCCAGTCTTAAATTATTTTTATTCGGAAACTACCGTTTATAGTTGTCCATTAATGTCAAACCGAATAAGGATTCGTTACGAATGTGCGGTTTTATGACAGTTTTATGACCAATTTGGTTCAAATTATCCCTTTTACTTCCAATGATGTCAAAAGCAATATCTATTTTAAACAGTTGATTTGTTAGTCGTTATTGTTTGTTGTCCGGTAAATAAACTCTTGAATAAATACTGAAATAGTGTAATGTGATAAAGACGTGAAACGATACGTTAACAGACATCAATGCACACAGAAAAATATCTAAGTATTATATATATATATGTATATATATATATATATATATATGTATATTTATAAAACTCAAATGACCTTGTAACGAGTAATGTAACCCACTTTCCGGGTTACGACATCCGGTTGCGCATGTGCGCATAAACATTAACCCATAACAACGTAAAGAAATAAACACAAATCCCTCTTTTGCAGATTTTCACCTGCGAACTGAAATATTAACGTTATTATTTCGAAATTATTATTTAACATGAGAGGAGTGGGTGTTTTGTAACTATCCTTTATTACAACTATACTGTCGCTATTTTCTTACAGCTAAACAACTTTAACCCGTTGACAAACATAAGAACAATTGTAGTAAAGCCAAGACTACTACTACTACTACTACTCTCTATCCGTCCCTTTTCCTTCCTTCTTTTTTATTTTTTGTTTACATTTCTAGATACAAAATACTTGTGTGTGAACGGTGAAATTGTTGACATATTTAATATCTGTTTCAATATTAGTTTAATTTTATTTTATTTATTTAGGTGTTTTTTTATTCAGGTTTTATTAATTATTTTTTGTAGATTTACAGTTATTATAACTTGGTTGAAGGATTCCAATATGGGTGTTTTGTTCTTATATTTCTCATCGGTAGGTTCATGTGCGTTTTTGCTACTAAATGTGTTTCGTCGGCGTTCAATTCGTAGGAAAATCATGTTTAATTTTAGATTTTTGAGCGATTACTCCGAAAAAATAGGTAACTTTAGACGAATAGGGAGGCAGAAGCCTGAGGAATCCTAGAGTGGATGAAACGCCGAATATTCAGTGTAGCTTAATCGCCATATATATTTTATAAATTACTAACTAGCTCTACCTACGTATTGAGCAATTTTGAAGTAAATACTTAAAGTTTACGCATCAATCTATACTTCCGTATATTAATTTTATGTGAGTAAATGAAATGAGTTTTTCAAAACTTTAAAGTGTCGGAAATAATGTTAAAAGCATTTTAATTACTTTTTTTATTGCATTACAAGGATAAGAAGTCCGGTCCGTAATTTTTTTCTTTTCTTCATTTTGGTGTTATGGAGGAGGTTATCCCTCGGAATAGAAGAGCAGAAAAATATACGTGCCGTTCCGGTGGTTTCACGCGTGTTCTACTTCAGCTTCGAGTGTGAAATTTAAAGTAAAAGATGGTCACACACTTTTAGAAGAAAATTATTTTAGAATAAAATTTGAATGAGAATTTCATTACGTTTATCAATGGGAATATACTTATAATAGAAAAAAAGATATACTAATGCAGAGATATTCATTAATCAATTTCAAAACTGAATTCAATACAGTGTCTAGTAGTAATGGAAACATTCTATACCATGGATTGCGTAGTTTAAGCTTCTGATAAGAATAGCAGGGGATATTCAACGTAACAAGTATAGATACAACGTCTAGCAATATGTAAATTTGAGAGTCTTGAAAAGGATATATACATTGGAGGGGACAGTGGTTATCCATGAGATCACTGAAGTTAAGTAAAGCTGGGCCTAGCCAGTACAAGGTGGGTGACTATTTGGAAAGGCAAGGCGTTGTATGTACCACGAGGTAACACTTGGCGCGGTTTATTCTTTCTCTCGAAGGTAGATGGGACTCTCTTAAGCCGTAGTAGGCACCCCATCTAGTGATGGCGTCACGATAAAAAAAAAAACACCTTTGATAGCCCTGGCGAAGCATCAAGTATTCAACTACTGACAAATTTTAATTACACTACACACACGTGTAGTGATTTCGACCTCGGCTACAGCCGTGCTGATTAGGAAGACGGCACTTTAAACATGCCAGAGTAGGATTTTAACAGGATCTGATGGTATATAAATATAAACTAATAGTAAATTTGTCAAATAAAATACTGGAACAAGAACTACAATATTTGAAATATATCCAAATTAAAACAATAAAGAAATCACTATTGACATGAGTTTGATGGCAGTCAAGTTGTTAACAGCACAGATTGAAAACCTGGATGTCTCAATTTCGAAACCAATCTGTTCCAGAAAAAATATATATTTCACGTTAGATGCTGATTACTATTTAGTTGTTCCCTTCGTAATTACTCGATGCCATTCGGACTACTAAAATATCAACGCCAACAAGAGAATCTTCGAAGTCAGCAGATATAATTTATCCCACACTGTTCCTGATCGACACTGATGTATTGCTTTAATCTAGAGACATTCAGGACGCCTGAAAAAACAACACCAAGAGGAGCGTATATACAACATCTGGTATTCAAAAACATCACCTATATCGTACTGACTTGTATTCCGTAATATAACGGGATTCGGTGTGAAGACTTAGTTATGCTATCCTTCACTTTGAGTTCTTCCTCAGAGTCTCGCACCTTCATTATTTGCAACAGAGTAATGCGCCTTTTCGATCATGAGTGCGTATATTCACCCATCCAAGAAACATGTTGGCCTCATAATAATACATACGAAATCTGCATGCTTTAAATATGATATACAAGCAGGTTCAACGATCGGACAGCGTCGCACTGCCACTTATATATATATATATATATATATATATATATATATATATATATATATATATATATATATATATATATATATATATATATGTGTGTGTGTGTGTATGTATACATATTTATATTTATTTTATATATGCATGTATATATATATACATAATAGTCAACGATTAATAGGCTTTATGAATAAGAAATACGAAATCTTCAATAATTAATATATCTAAGTCTATTTTACACTTAATATATATATATATATATATATATATATATATATATATTAGTCAACGAATAGGCTTTATAAATAAGAAATACGAAATCTTCAATTACAACCGGGGCAAAGTAGGCAACCAGCTAGTTCTTTATAATTCCAACGGATCAGAAAGGGATGAAAAACTGTTCTTAGTATGTATTGAACCTATTTCCTTTTTAGTAATCGATATTAAATTTATTATAAATGAACTCTGAACTTTTCACGAAACTTGTCTGGAACTTTTTAGTTATTAAGTAATTGAATGCATTAAATGTGTCAGCTGTAGAGAACTTCTGTTGGGAGTTGAACCTACGATCAAGTATATATATATATATATATATATATATATATATATATAGAGAGAGAGAGAGAGAGAGAGAGAGAAAGAGAGAGAGGGAGAGAAAAAGAGTGAGATACTACCATGTTCCCGGCATTGCCCGGTCTTAACGTATACATAAATAAGATAGTTTAATTCATGCAGAGTTCTTATTATTATAAAGCCAAATCTGTATTTTCTAATATTTAAAAATCAAAATATGTGTGTCTGTGTATGTGTGTGTGTGTGTGTGTGGGTGGGTGTGTGCGTTTGGATGCCCGCCTTAATTTTTGACAGATGACAAACTTGGTACCGTAAGAATGATCAGACTGTCGGGAAAACTTTTTTTTAAATTGCCAAAACGAATATTCTGTTAGGGTGAACTCAACACGTTTTGCAATGGCCGTTATAAGTTTTTTCGAAAAATGCAACATTATTTCTATGGAACTTGAAACATATCGAATATATTTTCTATATATTGTAAAGAATGCTGATACATGTCGACAGAAATGACGTCATCTCCTTTTATTGGCAATTTTTTATCTAGAAAAATAAAACAGTAGATGTAGGTGTGTAAATATATCATAGGTAAACTCTGAAAATACTGATCAAATTATACTGAAATTCTCAGAAAATGATATTCATACACCAATGCTGGTTTATAGCGAGTAATTTTTTTGTTGACAAGCATACTTAACGAGTACAGATTAATCAAATAAACATGCACATTTTGCAGTAAACAAGCCGCCATGTTTTTATTCGTGCGCATACGCAAATTTAATTGATTACTACATATTGGTTACTTTTAACCCTTTGTATTGTGTGTAGTAATCAGAAAAAAACTGCAGAGTCGTTCAGCGACATTGCTCTTTACATTATGATGTGGGTGTAGACCACATGATTATCATCGCATAAATTGCCGGCATTTTTGAGAATATATTATTCGAGTAAAAGAGGAAATGAAAGGCGAAGTGGGATAACTTCCGGTAATGACGTCATTCTGCTTCCAATTATGGTGTAAATAGGGACCAACTTGAGATTATCTTCATATGAATTGGTGAGTGTTTAAATTAGACAATCCTCCCAGATATTATCTCATCTTGTTTATTCGAGGAGGGTAAGGGTAATAGGATTGGGTACCTTCCGGTGATGACGCAATTCCTCTTAAAATTATGGTGTAGAGTGAAGGACAACTTGAGATTATCCTAACATCGATTAGTGAGTGTTTAACTGAGACAATTCTCCCAGATATTATATATTTTCTCGATTCATGTAGGGTAAGGTTGATAGGCGAGGGTACCTTCCAGGGAGGGCGTTATTTAGGATCAGAGCGTTGATGATGTAAACATAGAAGCTTGGTTTTGAATGTATTAAAATAACCAGTCACCGTTTGCCCCACTGTACCACGCGCTGGAGATCAGAAAGAGGTAATTGGAGAGAGCCTTGTCATTTACGGCCTGTGATGTGTTGCCATAGATGGTCGTGTCATCAGCATATATGCCAACGAATGATTTTAGTATGTGTTTCTGGAGATAATTGATGTAAATCAGGAAGAGAGTTGGCCCTAGGATGCCGCCTGAGGGACTTCAGCTTAATACTGTGGGCCTCTGATTTCTGTCCATCAACCACTACTCTTATGAACCTATCGGAGGGAAATGCTTTAATGATTGAGAAAACATTTCCAATTATAACGTAGCTGGAAATCTTGTTAAGTAGCCCCTTATGCCATACCTTATCGAAGGCCTTTGATATGTCAAGAATAATTGCCCTGGGAAGGAAGCCTTTTCACTTAACTATCTCCTCCTGCTTATTCGAGTAGGTGCGGAGTGATAGACAGGTGGTAGCTTCGGGTTATGATGTCATTCTTCTTAAATGAGAGCAATTTTAGATTATCATCACATTGAGTGGCGAGTGCTAACTTGAGCCAATCTTCCCAGACATTATCTCCTCCTGTTTATTACACAGGGGGTAAATTCTCGTGACGACGTTATTCCTATCAACATCCTGCTGTTAAGTTGAGGACAACTTGAGATTGGCGACTGTTTAAATGAGAAAATCCTCCCAGGTATTACCTCCTCCATTTCTTGTCGAGTATGGTAGTGATAGAGAGGGAGGTTACATCTGGTGATTACGTCATTCTTCTCCAAATGATGGTGTTAGTGAAAGATTATTCGGTATGATAATCTCATGCATTGGCAATTTTTTTTATATTAGACTATCTTCCCAGATTTCATCTTCTACTTTTTTTATTCAAGTAGAGGAGTAATAGGGGGTAATTTACCGTTATAGAATGATTATTTTTGGTAGTGGGGGACGACTTGAGATTATCTATGTGCTCCATATCCCATATATAGCGGGTGTTTTTGCGTAGCGTGTCCTAAAATTAATATTACTATGTCTTTTGTTATTATGATGTGGTATACGTTACTAAAATAAAAATACCCAATACCCGGGCAACACCGGGTAGCCCTGCTAGTCTATTATAGAAAAGCAAAATCTGTGCATGTGTGTGTGTGTGTGTGTTTGTTTGTTTGTATGTCTCGCAAAAACTTCCGAGTGACGCGTTTGACCGTGTTGAAATCAGTGTCGCTGCGGAGTTTTCTACAAGAAGGGGTGGCTTTTTTCGTCGACATTTTCGCAAGTCATCGTATCCGTTGGATTGACTACCCTTAACCACAACGCTCGCGATTTCCGGTTTCGCGTTAGATGCATCTGCTAACACGTTTTATTTTTATCATTGAAGTTATGGGTTCGAGCCTGCCTGCCTACTAACGTTTTATTTATTATTTTAGCACACTTTGGCTGCCTACTGTTGTTTTGGTTTTCCCACTCCGCTGCTATCACTTTTTTTAAAAACCCATCTCTCCACCCAGAATTCCTTACTGTACCACTTAGCCGCAGACAGGCAACACCGGGTACCCCCGCTGGTAAATATATAGTAATAATTTTAAAAGTTATAAATATTATGCTTTGGATACAATCTACTGACATTACTTCCAGTAGTCTAGAAGTTCTCCTTACTACTGAACTGAAGCAGTGTTGAGCCAAAAGAGATATGGTTGAAAATTGCGAAACCCTTGCTTCACAGTTACACGCACAGCTGTCCTTACAAAGCTATTCCTTTTCTTTTGAGACAAAACGGAGGCATCTATTTATATATATATATATATATATATATATATATATATATATATATATATGTATATATATATTATTTTTTAAATATAATTATCCACTGAAACGTGTTTCGTCGTATACGACTCATCGGAGTAGGTAAATTTAGCGAGATTCGAAATCGGGACCCCATAGTAATGAGCCTAAACCCTTTATCCGCTCACCCATCTCGCACGCCTGTTAGCATATATTGCGATTTACTTAGATGTTGTTTGGTTTTGTTTTGCGATACGTTTTGAAATAATTCAGTTATTTACGAATGTGAATTTTTACAAAATGCGAGTTGGGAAGAGTTCTTTTCTTTAATCAATTTGGTACCCCCACATGGGGAGGGGCATATATATTATTTTTAAGATATAATTATCCACTGACACGTGTTTCGTTGTCTACGACTCATCAGAGTGGCTGAATCTAGCGAGATTCTAAATCGGGTCCCCACGATAATGAGCCTAACCCCTTTATCCGCTCGTCCACCTCGCACGACTATTTGTATATGTCGCGATCTACTTAGATGTTGTTTTTTTCTTGTTGATGTCTATCTATCTATCTATCTATCTATCTATCTATACATATATATGTAGAGAGAGAGAGAGATAAAGATAGATAGATCTATCTATCTATACATATATATATATATAGAGAGAGAGACGGATAGATAGATAGATAGATAGATATAAAAATATTATGTACGTTAGAATTGTCCATCTTAAACTCCACGCAATTAAGGGGAAATGTACAAAGTATGTATGAACAGCATTCAGTATAATAGTTACATAGAACCAACAATTTATAGTTTACAATAAAATGTATAAGAAGTAAATTAGTGCTCGCTATTCAAAGGAATATACAAATTGGTAAAATTTTATGCACGCGCTCGCATATTTATGGATGAATATTAAGTTTAGAAAATTAAATTTAAAAAAAAAAAACATAAGAATGAGTATTATGTTAAGAAGTTAGTTTCAATAAGTTTACGTAGAAAGAGAAGGGTTTTAATATCAATGTCAGAATAAGGCAAGAACTCAAATTTACATATATATACATGTAACATATGATCGATGTTTTTATTTTAATTTTACTAAAAACTCGGATTTAACACATTTAATGCATATTTGTGCAATAGTAAATTATAATTAGTTATGCGTCAATTAGTTTATATTTAAAAATATATTTTACAACAATGACATAACATTCATATTATTGGTTGTGTCCAAGCTGCTCTCTTCATTTCTGGTAGTATTTTCTGCAATGCATCCACCGATATGACCTTTGATATTATAGGCGTATCTTGTCTACCTCACGGATATTTATGTCTAACTCAAAAATCGGTATGAAAGGTTAAACTGAACATTTATTTAGGATTCAAAATCAATCCCAATATGCTGTCACAAGAAATTGATTAAACTTAGAAAATTAATTGTGATAATAATACATAGTGCTATGTATCATTCTACGATAAAGACTGTTGTTTAACTAATCCCAGTAATAAAACATAACTTCGCATCGCAAAAAGTTAATGGCCGTTTCTTTTTATTTTATGAATTCCAATTCAGATATAAAATAGTTAAATAAACAATAAATACAGAATATCTCTCCAAAAGCTTATTGTGTCCATGAAGCTTCCTACCGAAGAAAAAGTCATGGCTAATAACTATGTTTGTTGTTCCCTGTGCATGAGGAAAACTCTGCAAAAGTTGGGACATATCGTCCACTATTATTAATGTTAAGAGAATATCAAAAAAGCTATAATATCTGGGGAAATTAGAAATAGGGTCAATGCAACTACATATGGTTGGACAGGAAAACCATTTACAAATTATGTGATTACAGACAGAAAAAACGGTGCAGAGTAAGACACCCTTAAAAGGCAGTCCAAATAATGTGGGATCATCAACTACTACGCTGATGTGTTATTGAATTTAATAGAATATGAGATCCATAATTTTATAAAAAAATAGAATATATATATATATACATAAAATAAATATATACATAATATATATATTTACATTCATATATATATATATATATATATATATATATATATATATATATATATATATATATAAAGTAATAAGTACGTATTAGGATGACGAAGAAGTTTCTTGGGGAATTTTAAATATTGATTCCAAAATGATGTTATTTTAAATAAGTTTTCGTTATAATACCTTTACTTTATATATCATTTTAAAGAGCGTTTTCCGCTTAGTCTACTAGTTTAAGTTACAATCGTTTTAAAATAACTAGGTCTAATTTTCATAACGTTGAATATAACATCGATTAAATTAAAGTCGCACAATTTTCTTATTTCAATTAAGTTCGGCTAAAATGTTACTGGAAAAAAAAGCAAGGATAGAAAATTAGAAATATAGATTTATGACCACTAGAGATGATACTGCAAATGTTTGCAATGAGCTGTGGAGTTAAATTCAGTTTCAAGTCTGATTTTCCGAAGGTTGAGTGTTATCCTTTGTGCAAACTAAACCTAAAATACAATTACTTAGACTTTCGACCTACTCATGGTTGTCAGAACGTGAGAGTTTCACCGGGAACTGAATATAGGTTTCTGTTCGAACTTCTATGTAGATTTCCGCATTCGACAGAAAATTCAGACTTAGACAAGATAAATTTGAGAGATTTCGTAAGTTATGATGACCGAAACCCCTAGCGCATATGCCTTGGATATTCTTCCTCATCTATGTATTGTCTGTGGCAGGATTCTTATATGGTATCTAGTAAAAGGCACACATCAATAGTTAAAAATAGGTAAACTCAATTAGAAGTATAACCTGTTCACACGCATTATAAGATATAATTTGTGTGTATGTCGTTTGGGTCTAGTCGATCATGTCTAATATAAAATTACAAATTTCAGCGTCCGCAGGGCGTTGTTCTCTATTTACTCCTCAGTGTGTTCAAATATATATATATATATTTTCACCTGAAACCTAGGTCGTGTTTGAATTTTAAGCTTACTTCTATTGTAAACTAGATACTTTCTAGTATATTCATTCGTGGCTATTCTAACTGGTTTATTACTCTTAGTGTCATTTCGTCTACGGAGTACAATTAGTCCGCTGCGTTGATCGTGTTATTTATTTCCTGGCAAATATCGGCCGATGGCTCTAATTGTATTTTAGGGACTTTCTATAGTATGGAAACAGTAAATCTTATAGGGTATTAATATGCAACCGTAATAATCAACAAAGTATTTTAGACGAAATAAAATATTAAACCTACTTACCTGCTTAGTGGGATGGAATCTAGTGGTTAAAAATACGGACTAACGGCCTGGTTTTCCCAAATTCGAAGCAAGTTGGTTCCATAAACATCATTTGTACGTAGGATGTTGGAATACTTTATGTGCCCCTTCCTTCAATCCCTAATGTCATTTGAATAAGAATTCTGACTAGAAAAAATATCGAGGAAACCAATCCCAACAATAGAATTGTCGGTGCCACATATATAGAATTCTTTTCTAATCTTGTAGACATAATTTGAATAATTAAATTACGTTTTTGTATTTTCGGTTTCGATTCTTGCTGCTGCCAGTTTTACGGCTAACGTCAACCGAGAGAGATACAGTTGAAATTAAACATGTATTCTATGTATGTAACATCAGTGAGAGTGATCCAATCATTATTCATGATTGACGCTTAAAATGCGCAATGGCGATATTATTGAAATATTTAATCGGCTGGTGTAAAATATTACGGATTTTTATTCTTCTTTTTGTGATTGCAGAAAAGATTTATAGTATTAAGGCCAATTAATGGTGACCAAAATGTTATGAAATCTTAATAATAAAGTGCATTTATTAAGTTGGCCGGATATCAAATATATTTAATAAAGTTTGGATTGATATAACAGAACCTTTTATTTATAAGTGTTAATTAGTTTTGTAGCGTTCACTTTTTTGTGGGATGTATGTGTTTTATCTAAAACAGGATTATTTCAGGTCTTATACCGTAAGAACACGCTGAAACGTACAAGGAAAGAAAATTTACAGTGAAAATTTTAGCTAAAAACAAGGTTTAAAAATCTCACTATATTACACTTCTTCTTATCTCGTTTTTAAGTGCTTTTTGACTTCTGATATGAACAAAATATAATCATATATTCTCCATTTTTCTATATCAATAATAAGAAAGATAGGTGTAATATTTTCTTACCATTATGTACAATTCATCATATTAGACTAACATTTCACCTAACCCCCTCTCCCATAGAAATAAGGCTGCAACGCAACAATGCAACATATCTTACTTTGTATAATTATTTTTAAAAAGGGTTAGTCATCTGAACGATATTGCTTGCATCTTGTTTATTTTAGACATTGTTCTCATGAAAACCAGCTTGCACACCCTTTTCCACAGTCCAACCATATGAAAGTTCAAACAAACTTCAGTCTTTTCTTATCTTGTAGACATAATTTGAATAATTAAATTACTTTTTTGTATTTTCGATTTCGATTCTTGCTGCTGCCATAAATGACAAGATATCATTATACTCCGATGATTTTTTAGTTTATTGCTATTCATAATAAAACTCCGTTTTATATTTATTTAGAAAGAAAGCACAACTTTGTTATATATAAAAGTTTTTTTTCTGCAAATGGATCTAGTTAATTTGAATATTTTTTTATACATTAATTTTCATTAATTTCCTATTAGTTTTTTTCGGTGTTCCCATAAGTTCCATCAATAGTAAAATATACCGTGTAAGTATATTCATGCAAATATTCTACATGATTTATACTTGCGTAATATTTGCGTCAAATGTTATAGTAAACCCACTCCTCTTTCTATATATATTTATGTATGTATGTATATATATATATATATATATATATATATATATATATATATATATATATATATATATATATTTGTTTAAAAAATGTGCCTACCTAACTCCTCTGTAAGTTTTTAATCTACAGATGAGAAGCACAATATATATGGTATTCGAACGCATGCAAAATTTTATATTTTATTTTGCGGAAATCGGTGCAAAAGTATCAAAATTAAAAAAAAAGTAAAACAACGAATTAGCTGTATGGTCATGTTTTAATTTTTAACAAGTGCAGAAAACATGTTTTCATAGCTCAGCAATTAAGGTTAGTGGAAAAATTAAATCGAAAACTAAATGATTTTGTTCCGATTCTCGATTGTGACGCACGAGTCATTTTAAGGAACTTTTTAAATCGTTAATGTATTAGGACGAATATAATATAATAATAAATAGGATATGCATTAATCAAAACATCATATTTAAGCGCATTTTACGACCAGGCGATGCCGAGCGGCTTGCTTGCATATATATATATATATATATATATATATATATATATATATATATATATATATATATATATATATTATTAAATACGTACAGACACAGGAATCATCAGTGCTGGGTGTCACGATTAACCCCAGCCGGGGTATTAAAATCCCGGCAACAGAAGCCATGTCTGGCTTCATTAACACGGCCCCAAATCAATAATTCGGCTACCGTTAACCGAGAGGGATACAGTTGAAATGAAAAATGTATTCTTATTAAATGCTTCTAACGTCAGTAAGAGTGATCTACTGATTATTCATAATTAAAAACGTTTTAAAATAAGGAAAGAGGCCGAAAGTAGTGAAAAAATGGGTGTGTCAACCGACCAGTATCGCCATCGCTTTCTCAAAGCTTGATGAATCCTAGCGTGGATAAAACGCGGAATATTATGTGTAGCTTAATTGCCATATATATATATATATATATATATATATATATATATATATACATATATATATATATGTATATAAAATTTGAAAAAAGAAAACATTAAAAACTCGTTGTTTCATGATTGAAACTAAATTTACACATTCAGCAAAGACTGAAATTCATTTGTACTCAATGTGGTTGAAGGAGTATGAAATTCATTAAAGATATTTCATACTATATTGTATCAATATATAATCATGATTTCCAAAATAAGGAAAACAAATACTTGCATGCCATCAACTAAAATTAAAACCGAAACATAAATAGTGTTTCATGATCAAAACTACGCCTGCAAATTAAGCAAAGACTGAAGTTTATTTGTACTTTATATGGTTAGACTGTTGAAGAATTAGTAATCTTATTAAATGCTAGCCTGGCTGGTCGGCGTTGCCAGGGGGTTTGGAGGTGTGTGTTGAGCAAGAAAAGCGTGGTAGTAAGCAGACAGACTCCAACCCGTGACACGAAGGCGGAAAAGAAACTGAAAGAAAATTTGACTTTTTGACGTATTACCTATACTCTATGACACGACCGGAAGTTAGGAACATTAAAATTAGGCAAAGTCAATCAAACCGATACAATGACTTGTAAAGTAGCTAGTAAAATTCGACTCCTCCTTGTAGAAAACTGTTCAGTTGAGAGTGAAGTTAATGCTGATTTTGACCAATTTTTTGATATTTATCGTCCGAGATGCCAATCTCAAAATGAAAACTCGCCGCGTTTATCAAAAGTGTGGACATACATACATACATACATGCATGCATGCATGCATGCATACATACATACATTTAATCAGACATGTGAGATTATATTCTAGAAAATTCATATATAAAGCCTATATATAGTAATATTTTTAAAATTATAAATATATATATATATATATATGTATATATGGTTTAAAGAAAATGAATATAAAAATACATTATAAGAGATCGAGTATTTAAGTTTTCAGATGAATATTTGTTAGTTTCTACGTTTTAACCTAACACACGTTAATATGAGAATAGAAATGTTATATATATAAGAGGTGTTTATAAAAAATGCCTCTTTTTTTTATTCCGCACCAAAGATTAAGAAATTTCAAATTGCTTGATTATTGTGACTTAACTTATGCACTAATTACCTATGAGATTCATCTCTCTGTGGCAGATGACAGTGTAGGAATCTAAGAAATTTGCCGTGCATTAAACGCAGAGATGCGTTAGGTGTGTCAGAAACTGACATTACGAATGCGTGAAATATAATGAATAATTCGACCCCCTGTCTTTCCGAGCTTCTAACTACTCGAAAAATGTAATTCAACCCCTATTTTTTTCAATAACAGGAGCAAGGACCAACGTTTCATTACAAAAAAAAACTTTTTTTTTTAAAGATTTTAAAATTCGAACTTTATAGGTAAATTTCTAAAAAAAAACACTTCTTTTATTGATCTTTTATTTTCAATTTGTGATACATAAAACTTTGGTGAGTAAATTATTTATTTACTTTTAAATATACATTTCAAAATAGGGGGCGTGAATTAAAAAACTTTTGCTTAAAAGGTTATATTCAGTGTATCAGAAAGATCATACAATTTGTCCCTGAAAATATCGTAAAAATTGACTCAATAGAAAAATTTTGATAGATTTTTAAATTTTAAAAATACTTCAGTCGTAAAATTCAATTGATTTAATTACTGTTTTTTTTAATAAAAAAATAATATTTCTATTTCTTTTTATACAATTTTAGTAGTTTATTTTGGAAGTATAATCCATAAAGAAAATAAACAAACCACTTTTAAAGTAGAAATTACGAGGTGTTGTATATTTTTTTCGCAGTTTCGTGTTAGGGGTGTCAAAAATTTCTGATACACCTAGAGATGCATCATTGAAGTACTAGCAACGTGTATTAATAACCGTGGTTACTATATAGAAAATACATTCTCAAGCAGAAAATGTCGGTTGATTTATTCGTACCACTCCTGTCTTTGTAAATCTGTAATGTTTTGAGTTTCAAAAAAAAAAAATAACAAGTTCTACTTCTGAAAAGCCAACTTTAAAGATACGTGGGCGCATGTTATTCTATAAAACTCTTTAAATCTATATTATAAAGGTTATATGCATGGAATTATGATATGAAGATTATATAAGTATGCACGCATTGAGAAAAGAAGTTAATACCTCTATGTGTGTAGAAACTTGATTAGATTTATTAATAAATTCATAATTTTTTTATCTGTAACAAAGAAATGTGGACATCTTATTGAGTTAATCAAATTATTCCGGTTTAGAAATATGCATTGTTGGCCATGTTTCAATATCAACTTCTGTAATTTAATTACCACACAACAAATCAGATAAGTATGGGAAAATATTACTATTTTTCCATACAATCGAAATCGCATTTAAACAAAAAGAAGAAAACATTGAAAGAGTAAATGAGAGTTGATTGATAAAAAAGTGGAATTGTACAATATATGAATAATTATATAATGTGTATATGTATATATATATATATATATATATATACATAAATATATATAAGTATATATACATATATATATATATATATAAATATATAGGTGTTATTTTTATTACCGTGTCTTTGTGTTAAGTTACATTATTGTTTCAGCTACCCGGCCGTTTTCTTGGCCGTCTGTAGCTTCTTCAGACTTTTACAGAAACCTTTCTGTAGAAGTCTGAGGAAGCTACAGACGGCCAGAAAAACGGCCGGGTGGCCGAAACAATAATGTAACTTAACTAAAAGATACGGTAATAAAAAATAAAACTCATATCTGCTCTAAAACAGTATTGAGCACTTCCCTCAGTTTTTTATTAATTACCATTTCTACTATATATATATATGTATCCAGATGGTTTTTAACATGTTTTATTAATCATTTGTTCATATATATATATATATATATATATATATATATATATATATATATATATATATATATATATATATATATATATATATATATATATCAGAATAAACTTATCCAACAATCAACTGGATTATAACCTGTGATTATAAGATTTACAAGATATTACTGACAGTAATATTCTATAAGTATTAGCCCACCTTAATAAGAGTGTTTCGATATACAATATAGAGCCAATAAATAAAATTTTAGTTATTCAATGAATTAAAAAAATTATGATGTGAAATGTTTGAGTTTAAGATTTTTATTAGTCTATGTAAGACAAAGAATAGATTTGAAATATTTAATTCATTATCCTATAGGATTTCGATGTCTACACTCTATTCAGAGGAGAAAATATTAGCAAATAGGTCTAATAGCTTACACCTTATTTGCTTAAATCAGTGGGACATGAGAAATCATAATTAAAAATTGATTGAGTAATTAAAAGTCATAAAGTAAGGAAAGTTAAAGAAAAGGAGATAAAAGTTCACATTAAAATTGCATGGTAGAATCCGAAGTGAATTTCGTTGAAAGCAGTGTGGTAAAATGATCCAAACTGTATTTTGAGTAAGCCCAATCAAAATATAATGATCCGAATTATGCATTTTCCTGGAGCAATTTTCCTTTGTTTATATAATGATCTGAAACTCAAACATTTCACGTCGTAAATTTGTACTTCATTTAACGACAAAAATTGTGTATATATATATATATATATATATATATATATATATATATATATATATATGATGAGAAATATGGAAATAGTATTCCGACAAAATAGAGAAATAAAAAGGAACTAACCGTACTATGTGTTCATCAACGTTTCGTCTTTATTTCGAGACTTCCTCTGGATGAATGAGATTAAGAAACCAAAAATACCTGTATAAATATTTGAAAATGTTTATCGTGCAAAGTGTGACGCTGTTTGATTTCAGAAAAACTGAAAAATACGTTGGAAATTTAAAAAGGAGGGAGGCGTGCGCTGTTAAAGGGAGGGGAATTTTAGTGACGCCATATAGTCGTTATTATAATTTTAACAGATATGAACGCAGTTAATATTCTTACTGGAGAGAAATATATCTGTTGAAATTCAAATATAGGTTTGTAACAGAAATGAAATAAGCGTTATGTAATTTATGGATTGAGATTATATGTATTAATTATTAGAGGGGGTGTTTGAATGGTGTGAGAGGGTTAACCTGTGTCTACAGTTAAATCATGTTCTTTAAATAAATGTTTACTTAGTAATGGCGCTATGTAAAGAAACCTGCACGTTGTTTAGTTGTGCTTGAATTTGCGATAAGCGCAGATTTAAGAAGTCTACGGCGCGGTTTATTTGAAATAAATTTAACTACTTTTGCTTGTTTAAAGTCAAAGGTGTGATTATGCTGCAATAAATGAGAGAATAATGCACTTAGAGAATTGCTTTTTTTTATATCCCTTTATGTTTACTGGGCCTTTTTATCAATTTACGCTGGGGTTCACCAACGTATATATGATGGCAATGTTGGGAAGGAATGGTGTATCCATTGGAAACTGGTTTGTTTTGGATAAGTGTTTTAATGCTTAATATGTGTATTATCGTTAGTGATGTGGTTTGTACGATAGGAATTTCTAGTTTGTTTAGTATGCCAGAGATTATTGCATAATTCATGTGTGTAGGTAAAAGAAGGTGTCTGTTTATGAGAGAAGAGTCTGGTGTATATGATTTTTTTTATCATTTATCCTGGAAAATATTTGTCTGGCTTTTCTCTTAGCATTGAATATGAAATATGTCGGATATTGCAAGGTTTTCAAAATGTTTGTGAGGCATTTGAATTCTTCGTCCAGATATTCAGGGCTTCAAATTTTGAAAGCGTGTAAGAAGAAACAAATTATCATCCCTGTTTTTATTTTATTATTATGATGGAAATAGAAATGTATGTAATCATTTTTGTGTGTAGTTTTGCGGTGAAGTTTGAAGGATAGTTTATTATTAAATTTTATGATAAGTATGTATAGAAAAGGTAATGAGTTATTGTTTTCTGTTTCATAGGTAAACTTTATGGAAGGTTCGACTGAGTTTAATTTTTCTCTAATAATATTTATGCGTGTGTGTTCAGGAAGAAAAATTAAAATGTCGTCAATGTATCTAAAATACTCTGTGTTTGAAAGTAATCTGAATTTGAAAGGACCAGATTCTAGGAATTCTAAGAAAAGGCAAGCTAATACTCCACTAAGAGGGTTACCCATAGGAAGACCACAGTTTTGTTTATAGAAATTGTTATTGAAGTGAAAATAAGTTATGATAGTTATAAGTCTAATGATTTTTATAAGAGTGTCGGGAGGAAAAGGTAAGCTAATGTTAGATTTTTTAAGTGTTTAAGGAGTAAATTCAAGCATTTTTAATGGGGACATTTGTATATAATGATGTTATATCTAGTCTGTGTATAGTTTTGTTTTGTGAATTAATGTTTTCTTTTATTTTGTTGAGTAAATCTCTGGAGTTCTTTATGTGGGAGGTGCTGATAGTGCCCAGTAGTGGAGTCAAAACGTTGGATATAGCACGTGCAATTTTGTGTGTTGCATTACCGATGTCGGATATTTAAGGCGCATATGGATATCTGGTTTGTGAGTTTTGGGGAGGCCATATAGTAACGGAACATGGGGGTGGTTTTCAATGTATGAACTCCATGTTTTATCGTTTTTTATAAGTTTTTCATAAGATTGGTTGAAATTCTCAATACTTCGATATACTGTCTTTAAATCAGTTTTGGTGTAATATAATATAAAACTGAATGTGTGTGTGTGTTTGGTTACGAATAGGCTCCTATATGGTTGACTATTTTTAAAAAAATGGATTACATATAATGATAGAAGATGTAACACAGGAATGGGTATGTTTGATCTGGCAAAACGGTGGTTCATTAAAATTGTGGGGTCTACGTTCGCGCCTAGTCCACAAATTATAGAAATAAAAAAAAATAAAACTAAAAAAAAAACCGTTACAAATGTTTTTGATATAGATGTACATAAGAATAATTTGATAAATATGTTTTAACTTAAATAGGGATGGTATAATAAAACTGTGAGGTCAGCGTTCGCGCCTGACCTTCATACAATGGAAATAGGCACATACTTTAATAAAGACTTTTCATATCTATCTGCGTAAGTATACTTTGATAATTATGTTTCAGTTTGAGGAAATATGGTATAATAAAATTATGGGGTGTTCGTTCGCACCTGACCTCCATAGAATGGAAATATGTCAAAAAGTTTCACAAGGTTTTTTTAATATAAATCCACAGAATATTGTGATAAGTGTTTCAGTGTTAACAGGTATGGTATAATAAATTATGGGGGTTATCTATTTTATTTTTACTTTCATCATATTTTGCTTTGGTTTAGATACCCGCAAATTCGAAGCTATCTATTTACACCCCTTCCTTTTCATAACTTCTCATACATTAATAAGTCAGAGTCTATTTTCTATAGGCTGTCTTTGAACACAGTCAACGACGGGTACTTTAGCAAGTATATATATATATATATATATATATATATATATATATACATATATATACATATGTACATACATATATATACATATATATGCACACATATATATGCACACACACACACACACACATATATATATATATATATATATATATATATATGTATATATATATATATATATATATATATATATATATATATATATATATATATATAATCGTTAATTACGACACCCTGCAGCGATGATTTCCGAAAGAATGGAACACTAGTTGCTGTTGGTATTTACTAATTATTATAGTAAATAATAATGCAACCCCCTTAAAAAAAACATTTTTCTTATCGATGAACACTTTCATCTGTCATAAAGACGGTCAACTTAGCTTATATGCGCAGATCGTCATATAATGATTAGATAACTCTGATTGACGTTGAAAGCATCTAATTAGAATAACTGCTTAAATTTCAACTTTATCTCTCGAAGTTGGCGGTAGGCGAATGGTTCGGGTCCTAGCTAATAAAGCCAGACATTACTTTTGTTGCCGAGGTTAGAACCCCTCGACTAGTGTTTACACCCTCCACTGATAATTCCCGAAAGGATGAAAACTAGAATCTGTAGGTATTTAATAATTAATATAGCAAATAATAATAATAATAATAATAATAATAATAATAATAATAATAATAATAATAATAATAATCACAAACACACACACATATACATATATGTATATATATGTATATATATATATATATATATATATATATATATATATATATATATATATACACACAGTGTATCACAAAGATGAGTACACCTCTCACAGTTCCACATACATTTTAGTCTATATCTTTATGGGACAACACTTATAAATTGACACTTTTATACAGTGCAAATTAGTCTGTGCGCAGTTTATATGATAGTGTTAATTTATGTTTCTCTCAAAATACTTCAAAATATAACCATTAAAATCTAAACCCCTGCCAACTAAAGTGAAGACATTTCTAAGGGAAAGTTGTCAATATTAACATACACTATGTTAACTCAATATTTTGTGTGGCTATCATAATTAACCAGAACTGCCTTTACTCTCCTGTGTATGTAGTTTACCAGAATTTCACATGTAGCCACTGGAAGCGCTTCCACTCCTCCATGACGACGTTTTACAATTGGCGGATATTTGAGACTTTGCTTACCTCCATGTTTCGTTTGAGAATCCCCAAAATGTGTTCTATTGCGTTTACATCTGGCAATTATTATCCTTAGCCTTTACGTAAGCAATGCTCGTCTTGGAGGTTGGTTTGTGGTTTTAATGTATACTTTAGAGTATATCGTCTTTATATTTATTTGAAGCTTTTAAAAATGTTCTTTCTCTAATGTTATTATGTTTTAATTCAGTTCTTTTAATTTGCTTATTTGTTATTTTGTGTATATGTTCCATGAAATATGTCCCCTTCTCATGATAGTAAGAAGAGATACTAGCTAAGTGAAAATTGTATTAGAATAAAGCTAGAATCGAACCCTGTAGGCAAGTGTTAATGGAAAATAGAATGTAAGAAATTTAGTCCATTGTTAATTCTGTTAGAAATAGTTAAGTACTGTTTATGCAGAAAAAAAATCGATTGCCCATTCTTTTAGAAATCTGGATATTAAATATGTGAGTTAAATGAATGCACACTGCGAGTTAAAATATATTGTTTAAAATAGATTTGAATTCGATTTCAGGATTCGTTTATGCCAAAAGTGTGGTGGAGAAAACGTGATATAGTCACGTTTGTAAACACACTTCTGACGTCATAAATAAAGGAGATTTCTCAATATAGGGATCTGAGGGTTTGAAGTTAGAATTCAGTTGAAGGATAAGTGGATGGGGATAAGATATTCAGAGTAGATAACACACGGTGATAGCAATTTGGAGAGGAAAGCCCCTTAGAAGCGAAGGGACGAAAAATAGATAATGTAAATCAAAGTTTGAATTCCTGACGCCACCGATCGGTCGATAGAAGAATAAAGAAACAAACTATGTGTGTAACTGTTGTCTCGTGCCGTCATTCCTTACAACAAAAATGTAAATGTGTTTTTATCATCATCTTGTAACGAACTCTTGTACAACCCGTCCAAGTATTATGTGTTCTCCCCTCCATCATAAGTGAAGTATCTCCTCCTCTGTATAAGAACTGTTGCATCGTATATCTCCCAGTCCGTATTAATATGAAACCTCCAAGAATTGTCACAGTCCTCGTCATGATGTAATATATATAAATGTCTTCCCATAGGAATTTTCATCACCATCGTTATATATGTGCCCCAATATGAGCCCCCTGCTACACGACATATGTTTATGTATTTTTCTTCTCATTTATACATTTATGTATACATTGTTCTATGCATCTATATTAACTTTCAAGAGGTATTTTCATTTTTAAATGTTTTTGGTCGTTTATATGAAGCCGTAATGGGTTTGTATTCATAGTTATGCTTATGCAGACGACGGCGAGTGTAGCGGTAAAACCTTATTTAAATAGTGGTGTCTAAGACGTATAGAAATGTGTTTTCTTTTTTTATACGCACTGGTGAGTTTATTATCAGGAAGGAAAAGGATCAAGCCAGTATAAATTTTCTCAGTTGCAGAGAGATACAGAGGGTGGATGCTAGAGGTGCCCAACAACTGCCTGTTTTACTTCTATTTTTAAAGTGCCTTTTCAAGATAATATATTAAGACCTGGACCCAATGAGACGGTGTTTATTACTATATTACTATTACGTTTCTTTTTCACTCCTTACCTTAAGAGTTATCTGCATGTCACAGTCCAGGTGCATTTCCAAAGCCTCAGATTTCACATTGACATTTTCTGTTGATATCTCAACACAATAGCGCCAAAAATATTAAAGTTGTATTCACCTAGATTGCCCATGTGACCTAAGCTTTAAGATCCAGCATTGAAACTGGTGATATCTCCGAGTATATAATCATATTCATACTATACTGTCGAAGAAACATACAATAATTATAACAACCATTATACTAATGGTCGCAATTCAACAACAGTAATAGTAGGTGTAACAGAATTTTTGTAGGAATTTTTGACACCCCTAACACCAAACTGCGATTACATATGAAAAAAAACTCGTAATTTCTCTTTTAAAAGTGGTTATTTTTTTTGTTCTGGATTATACTTCCAAAATAAACTATTAAAGTTGTTTTAAAAGTAATAGAAATATTTTTTTAAACAACATTAATGAAAATAATTGAATTTTACAAGCTCAGCATTTTTCAATTTTTAAAATTTAAAAAGCTATCAAAAGTTTTCTATTGATTAAATTTTTACGATATTTGCAGGGTCAATGTGAAATTTCATGCTCTTCCTAATAAACCGGATATAATATTTTATACAAACGTTGTTTTTTTAATTCACGCCACCCATTTTCAATGTCTATTAAAAAGTAAATAATTAATTTACTCACCAAAGTGTTATATTTCACAAATTGAAGATAAAAGATAATAAATAATATATTCAAATTTAAAAAAAAATGTAGTGTTTTTTAGAAGTTTACCTGTAAAGTCCGAAGTTTCAAACTTTAAAAAAAAACACACGTTGTTTGTTTTTTCTTTTGATTTTTTTACATGAAACCTTGGTCCTTGCTCCTTTAATTAATCAAAAAATAGGGCTTGAATTACATTTTTCAAGTAGCTATAAGTTTGGAAAGGCAGGGGGTCAACTTAATTTACGCCTCTCATTTGGAAATGTCTATTAAAATGTAAATAATTAATTTACTCACCAAAGTATTATATATTACGAATTGAAGATAAAAGATCAATAAATGAGATATTCAAATTTAAAACAAAAAGTAGTGTTTTTATCAATTTCCCTGTAAAGTCCAAAGTTTAAAACCTTTTTAAAAGAAAACGCGTTGTTTGTTTTTGTTTTTAGTTTTTTTAATGAAACCATGGTCCTTGCTCCTTTAATTGAAAAAAAGAATAATGGCTTTAATTACATTTTCTGTGACGTTATAAGCTTGGAAAAACGGGGTGGAGCTATTCAATATTTTTCACGAAATTTCTGACACACCTACCGTAGGAGTGTCAGTTGTATATTAAGGAATACTATAAGTTAGAATGAAACGGGATAAATATAAAAATTTATTTTAAGATGACTGCGATATTCGCTGATAATCTACGAGGAAACGGTCCAGTAACAGTGCGTTCCCGAAATAGAAAGTTTTTTCGAAGAAAACTATTCATAGAATCCCATTTGTTTCAAGTAGACATAGTTTTTTAATTGCTGTATTGGTAATCTTACAAGTGCTTGTTTAAAATAATTTACTGAAGAAAATATGTGTTTCTTTGTTGACTTTTCTTCTATTTTTATTTTAGTCTGTATCATCTTGAAAAATATCGTCTAAAAACCTTTCGAAATCTTCGTACAGAAGAACTTCGATGCTTTAGAAACCAAACTTTTTTCATTTTTCTAGCAATTGTATAAATGTCAATTGAATCAGACAACATTCATCTGTAGAACAACGGTAAAGATTTGTTAAGGTTTGTACAAACAATCTATATAAATGTATCTAGTTTAACGACAAAAAAGTTCGCAAATGTTTCATACCTGATAGCTTCTGTTTACATAATACAATGAGAAAATCGATGATAATGATAATTAAAAACTTTTTCATTCTCTGATCAATTATTAAAGTGAAATAGATATAGTTTCTCATACAACTTTTAAACTTGCAATAAAGTAAAATAGTTTTACTACTTTACAAAACATATATCCAGATAGATATAAAACAGAAACCCTAGAATGACTATAGAGGAGAACATGAAG
Organism: Euprymna scolopes; assembly: GCF_053919585.1. Taxonomy (NCBI): domain Eukaryota; kingdom Metazoa; phylum Mollusca; class Cephalopoda; order Sepiida; family Sepiolidae; genus Euprymna; species Euprymna scolopes. Next base: position 86,660,665 of record NC_136507.1, read on the forward strand.
TACTATTTGGGAGAACTTGAATTCCTAATAGATACTATCCTTGAGCGTTTAAGACTCCTTTGTACAGGAGTTTGTCAAGACAACTTGGCATTGGGATACTTTTCTTAACAAATAAACTGAGGCCAAATATACACAACCACATAGCATTCGCACCACAAATAATGTCCCCCGGTCTGGCTAAGAGAAATGGAAGTGCATTCCTCACTGACTTTTATAAAGAATAGTGCACTTTATCCAATCCATTGTACTACAAGTGACAGCACTAAGCTAGATACTCCACCTGTAGATAAATTATTTTCCTGGAAACCAGTAAGATTAATAGACCACAAGAAATATATACTATAACATATTAAATTAGTCAATTGGAAAGAGGGAAACAATGTTCACAACTGTTTATTAAGTCAATGGTTGAGAGGCAAGCGTATAATGTATAATTCGAATATCTATGTATCCCAGAGAGTAAAGAGTTATCCCCGAAAAGAAAAATGGCCAAAAATAGTAAACACGTGATTTATAATCTTAAATATTAGGTTAGTGTTGAAATACTACCGTTTTTTTTACATGAAATTACATCTCAAAAACGACATTATTTGTTCACCCAAATCTACAAAGGCGGGAATTGTATCATAAAATCCAGCAGCTTATTGTATATATAATTTTTATTTTTTATTTTTACATAGTAAACATCATTTTTAATAGAATTTTCCCAGCGATGAACGATGACTGTGCATGGACATCAAGAACACGCATTGTTATACGAGATTCTTTCCAATCGTAAAACCTCCTATTTTTAATTGAATTACAATTAATTTCTTTTTTACTTCGAATTGTATGATATCTACTAATGTTTATTGTTATTCGTCTACTTTATCATATTAGAGTGTATTTATATAAGCGTGCAAGCATTTTGTGTACTATTTTATTCGTATATTGCGTTATATATTCTATTCCTTTAAAATAATACAAAGTAGCTACTTGCTTCATGTCTACTGCGTAAAACGATAAGAGAAGCATCTAAACGTGGCGTCTACTTATATTCCTGGCATTTATTTTGTTATCATCAAGATCATGAGTCTTACTTAATATTCTGTATTTTGATACACTTGAGACAATCTCAAAAAAATCTTGAAAAGCGGGAAATTTGTCAAACAACGATTTATTTTTAGAAATAATATTTTTTAGAAAGTTGTTCAAAGACAAAGGTTATATTCTACTCATAGATACTAAAAAGGTGGTCCGTGCACTTTTCTCCGGCGTCTTAACCTGGAAATCCAAGTTCGTGAGACGTTTCGAGGGGCTAATTGTGGGATAGTATTCCAAGCTCTTGCCAAGCACGTCTTCAAGTCAGCAATAGAGTGTATGTCACGTCGATAGTTCTGCGTCTCTGTTAATATCAAGCTCCAAGCACAGTAACCCATGAAATTTAAGTGTGGACTTTTTGAGGGCCAATCTTCCGGTGCAATGAAAAAAAATAGCAATCACGCATTATATTTTTGATCTAAGCCGACCTTCACATTTCCCGTTTTTCTAGCGACCACCCTGTATATTAAGTCATGCTTTTAGATAAATAAACATGTTGATGTTGCTCTATATTTTTCTTTTGAAATATTTTAATTATCTCCAGTGAGACATACTGGCTGTAATAGCTTAAACTTGCTTATTCAAGTATGTTCATTGGCAACATTATTTGTAATAATATATCATTATATAAAGCCATTGATACATTTATATTTCCAGCACACAAACCCTACTATTTTAAACATACGCAAGGCTCTCAAAGATTAATGCCTCTTATTATTTTTGTTGTTTAACCCAAATGGATAAAAGGCAATTGACAAAATCCATTCTTATGATGCCTCTATGGGTTTCTGATCTGAAATTTCATGTCTCTGTTATAAATATTTACGGTTGAAGACCCATAGATGTCCGTTAGAAGCAGATATCCGTCATTTTATTCCTGTACATCGGGAATGGTGGCGACTATGAAGACAAATAAACTCTGAAGCACAAATGTTGCCGTTTTTAACGCTACTACTCCGGTTTTCATAGCTAATAATTCTTTTTTTAATGAAAAATTGGAAGCTTAACTATTAGAAAGAATCTTCTATGACAAAGCGCCCATGAACGGTAATCGTTAATCGCTGGCAAAAGTGCATTATGTAGAAAACTAAAACATTAAGTATAATAGGTTGCTCGGTTTTATGACACAACTCACGCCTTGGTAGATTATCAAGTATTTGAGTTTAAAAAATAAAACTACTTTTTGAACGACCCACATATGAATACATTAATTTTACATTTGTGAAGATGAGGATGTTGCGTTTTCATCAATAAATAATAAATTACATACATCATAGATTTTTCTGTATTTTATCTTTTAAATTATTTATTGTAATGATGTACACATGTTTCCGAATTTTGGAGATTAGGATTAATTATTCGTATTTTTTGCATTAATCGGATTACAGTTTTCATCTTGAGTGTCATTTTCACATCGTTACGGTCCATGTAACTTCCGACCTTTGTCTGGTGTATCTTGTCCGACTCGAATTTCAAACGAAACTCTTTATTACCTCCATAGCACGTTCTTGTTTCGTCAGGCCCTAAGTAATTCGCAATTTTGTGTTTCGACAGCTCCCACTGAGGATTTAACCTTCAACCTTCAAGAGAAAATACCACTGTTTAAATTTACATGCCAAGTACTCTAACTATTGTCTCGCGCAAGCAATTGTTAGTATTTTTTTAAATATTTATCTAACAAATATACCATTTTTCTTACAGAAAAGATGTACATTTCTTAATATTATTAAACCTTACATAGCTTACTTTTGCATAAATAAACATTAAGAATAAGAGTTACATATACAGATAGATGTAAATACCAACCACGGAACTGGATTTGCTTGTAATTCTATATTTCGTCCAGCAAGAGTGCAGAACGTCTGTATATCTGGTGCTGAAAAATCAGCCTCTTAATTTGATAATACGGGGTTACATATATTTATATATATATATATATATATATATATATATATATATATATATATATATATATATTGATTGATTGATTGATTGATCGCCTATCTTTATCAATAAGCCATATACTTTGTATATCGAATTTTATATTACGATAATTTTAGATCGGTACACAGCCAAAAAGCCTGTCAGTTATTGATCAACATTCTGGTAAAGTTACATTGAGAGCAACCTACAGCAAAGCAAAATGGAATGATTAATGACTAGGGTGTCCTCTCTGGTCTCTTCTTTTTATATATAGCTTATCGTTTCTGTGTCTACTATTCTGGCAGGGTCATCCATTTTCTGATCCCGGGTTTTCTTTTCATACTTTCGCTGCTTTCAGTTTAATATTCTACGTTGTATCGATCGCGATGTCGATGAAGTAAATTATGTCGGCTTTACGCTCCAATTAGCATTACATGCAATGACCACTGCGTTTTGGTCGAAAAATATCTGAATATGAATTTTCGTAGACGCTCTATGGAAATGCCTCCGATAAGTATTAAAAATTGATAATCGAAAAATGTCATTAATTACTGTGTGTGGATGAGTATATTTTATGACCCTCCTCTTTGAGTAGAGCATTTTCATAAATATATCACACCTCCTACTTATTTTAGCTATAAAGCGATGCTCTTTTCTTGTTTTTAAATAAATAAGCAGTTCGAGAACTTTAAACGCGATGTTGTAGGTTTAATACCCGGCTAGGCTAGGCTAGGCTAGTCCAGCCCACTGATGAGTTGTGATTCAACGTAACAGACTGCATGTGGATGACAATATATACCATTCCTCGCATTGTGATAGCCTTCTAAATCTTTACTATATATATATATATATATATATATATATATATATATATATATATATATAAATGTAAAGTTGGTTCGTTCTAAACAAATAAAACCATGTTTATACGTTACCAATTTATTTGAAATTTTCAGACAACCCATTTTTAGAGTCGATGTATGTTTTTATGTTATTAAAATAAATTTACCTAATTAAAATTAAAATATTAAATAAAATAAATATATTTATTTAATCGCTTCTGCGAATCTGGTCTGTTGATAAAACTGAACTTCCGGTTCGATTCATTTCACAGCCACGAATTGACGAAAGGTTTCATTTTCTGTTAACTCGATAAGTAAAAAAAAACAAAAAAAAACATATTTCATTTGTTTATCCTCCAAATTTTTTAATTTACACATCTTTTCTTTATTATATAAGGCCAAAAAAAAAAAGGTTTGCTGCTTGCTTTTGAGTTTTTGTTTTGTTTTTCTATATAAGATTACTATTGCAGAGAGTGATCCGTGCTGAAATAATGTTATTATTTAAAAATTCATTCTTAACATGGGGAGGTAAAGATGTTTTGTACCTATTCTGTACTTTAACCTTACAATTGAATAAATAAAAAAAAACATATCGTAAAACGTTATTTAAACGTGGAAATATGATTTAAAAAATAGTGCGGATCGCTCTCTGCATTAGCACCATTTTTATTTATTGTGGACTATTATTCTCATCTTTATTAGTTGTTGTTTCACGAATTTTCGGCCAACTATTCCTCTGGCTTTCATGAAAAGAAGTCCTTTTATAAATGTTCAGTAATTTTTCCTTTTATTATTCTTAAAGAGTAAAACTTTTCTTATTCATGAAAGGAGTTAAGCCTACGTAAATAAATAAATGTTTGTACACGTGACAAATTATCAATAAATGGTTTAGTTACTTTTTTTTTTAAATGTTTGTAAAAGTGCGAAAGGCAACGTTGTTGTATACTCCCATGCTTAATTTCTATACTTATAGGTTTTTGGAATTTTTTTCACTGGATTATTATTGATTGGACACTAATTAAACAGATTATTAAAAAAAATGTAAAAAAGAAATCATTATTTCGACATTTGAAAGTGGTGCTCACTTTTTAGTTACAACGTTCTGATAAATCAGTCACCCATTTTGTAAGCAATAAAAACGCGGTATATCAAAACCATAGAAAGTAAAAATAATGAGTCTCTACCGCATTTGTAAGTCAGAAATATATTTGTTTCTCAAAGAAAAAAAATAGAGAGAACAGGACTTTTTTTATTGTTTTCATGAAAATAAAGTTTCCAGATTTTTAATTATTTTTTTTTACTTATTTAGCCAGTTTGTGGTTTGTTTTTTTAAATTGTTTTTGTGAAAGGTGAGTTTTTTTTCAAAACTTTTGTTTTGTTTCTTTTTAATTTTTTTAAAGTATTATAAATTTCAGTAACATGCTGAAGAAATGTTTAATAATTTGGTATTTTTTTAGATTAGGTTCACCTCCACAATTTTCCTTTCAATGACGACATTTATAGGTTTCCGAGTATGCTGAACACGCAAATTGCATTGAAATTTTGCGGAAATAAATAGTTGTATTATGCATTGTATTCTTCGGCGGCCATCTTTTTACGTGCATACGCGCCATAAACAAATACACACACGTAAAAAAGATGGCCGCCAAAGATTACAATGCATAATACAACTTTTTATATCTTGATAACTACTTATTTCTGCAAAATTTCGATGCGATTTTCGTATTCAGCATAGTCGAAAATCATTTCAAGTCGTCATTTAAAAGAAAATTGAGGAGGTGGAGGTGGACCTAATCTAAAAATTTACCAATAATTTTTAATCCCGTACGCCTCCCGATACATTGCTTCGTCAACATGCGACCATTTTATATCTCCCGAAGACACTTCCGTATTTAGAAAAAAAAAATAAATAAAAAGTGACCGATTTACCAGAACGTGGTAACTAAAAAGTGAGTATCCCTTTCAAATGTTGAAATGCTTTTCTTTTTTTTTTTCAATTTTTTTTCATAATCTGGTTAGTGTTCAATCAATAATAATCCAGTGAAAAAATTTCAAAAAAACCCATCAGTATAGAAACTCCACCACGTAAGTAAGTAAATAAATAAAAAATGTTACGTGCGCATGCGTTAGCCTTGACTAGGGGGGTACTAAGGGAACGACCATTAAATAATTCTGCGGGTCGCCCTGGAACTCAACGCCCAAGGAGTATCAAAATAGTTTTCATGATCTGAAGAATTTTTTTTTTCCGAAAAGTGGGTGATCACTTTTCCATCTAAATTTAACTTAAAATGAGCACCCACTTTCTGGCCACCTGAGGAAGGGGCATTTATTTTCGTGTTTATTGGCTTAAAGGTTTTTTTGACAAGGCAGTTTGGTACGCGAATGCATATTTAACAGTTTTCGTTTATGCTCACGCATAGCATAAACAAAGGCTACGTCTGTGAAATGGAAAATAGTCCCAGAGTTCAGGGGTTAATACCATGCAAAAGAAATCAAACAAAAAGACTTTTTAGCCAAGAAACACACAGAAAGAAGAAAAAAATAGCATCCATTTTTTTCTATCGAATTCATTTGCTGTTTTTATTGAAAACTATTTTCCCCCGGATTTTCTCACGTTCATAAATAACAATTTTTTTTTTTGTAGATTTTGGTGTGCTAAAAACGAATCTGCAAACCGTTTCCGTCGCAAAAAATTAGTTTTTATGATATGAAGAAATTACTTTTTCGAAAAAATGGCGATCACTTTTCCATGTAAATTTAACTTAAAATGAGCACCCACTTTCTAGCCACCTGAGAGAGGGGGGGATTTTTTCTCATGTTTATTGGCTAAACAACTTTCGTTTATGCTTACGCATAGCGTAAACGAAGGCTACGGCTGTTAAATGGAAAATTGTCCCAGAGTTCAGGGGTTATTACCATGCAAAAGAAATCAAACAAAAAACTTTTTAGCCAAGAAACAGAAAAATGCCCCTCTCTCAGGTGGCCAGAAAGTGGGTGCTCATTCTAAGTTAAATTTACATTGAAAAGTGATCACCCACTTTTCGAAAAAGTAATTTCATGAATGTCATGAAAACTTTTTTTTTTTTGCTACGTAAACGGTTTGCAGATTCGTTTTTAGCACACCGAAATCTACAATAAAATATTTCGTTATATATGAACGTGAAACGGGCCTTAAAGTAAAATAATACCGGATTTTTTTGAGCAGATTTGCCGTTTAGTTGTACAAATATCCTCAAACCAGGTAATCACTAAAAGGGATTTTTAAAAGTCGTCACCTGTATCGAGCAAAAGTTTAAAACCACCGATTATATGCCAGCCTACATCATGGTAACATATATTGAGTGAGTTCCTAACAGTATTTTCAGTTTAAACTCATTTTCCCAAAATTTCCCCAAACTTAACGTGTTCGATACAGTCTGCCGCCATTTGTATTTTTCAGATATACCGATAAACATTGAATGTTTTTGAACCGATTATACATTACATAAAAACACTAAAATCTTATCCAGTTAGGTAGAACACTTACTTTTCTTGCCTTTGATAACATTTATTTGTTATATATTTATTTTTTGACAACTTCTTTGTATCTGTGTTTAGTAATATAAACCCTTTTCATTTAATGTAACGTTTAGTCGGCTCGAAAAACAATGTTTATTGGTGTATTTGAAAGCTACAAATGGTGGTGGACACTGTTGATTACTTTAAGTTTGAGAAAGTGAGTTAAAACTAAAAAAAACTATACAAAATACTGTCAGAAACCTATCCATTATGCCAGCCTATGTCATGGTAACATATGTTCGGTGAGTTTCAGACACTGTTTTGTATAGTTTTTAGTTTTAAACTTACTTTCCCAAACTTAAGGTATTCAACAGAATTCGCGACCATTTCTGTTTTTGGGGCCAATTAAACATTTTACATTACATAAAAACACTAAACAATTATCCAATTAGGTAGAAACGTAAATTACCTTACCTTTGCTTTCATTTATTTGTTTTTGGACGACTTTTTCGAATCTGTGTATAGTAACCCCCTCCCCCACCATCAACCAAATATTAATTACTAAATCACATTTTTTAAAACAACAACAAAAAAAAGCATTTAGCATTTCAACATTTTTGCTACGTTCGGCTTCATCCACTGATTGTTGGTCAAGTCCAAAACATGAATGATTGACAGAAACTCTCGAGGATCCAGATCAAATTCTGCAAGAGTACCATTTTTTTTTTAGTTTCGCCTTCTTTTTCACATTTTGCAGTGGATTGCTGTACTAATATAAGAAACATGCATTTTCTCTTTTATTAAATTTTTCCATTACACACAATTGAACCACTGCAACGCGTGACAGGGTACAGCTAGTATATATATATATATATATATATATATATATATATATATATATATATATATATATATATATATATATATATATAGTAGAGATTTAGAAGGCTATCACAATGCAAGCAATGAGATATAGTCGGTGTTGGTGAGAGAAAACGAAAACAAGTAGCGATTTACAAATCATTAAATACATACATATGTGTCTATATATACATATATTTATTCAATTGTATTAAATACAAATGTCTAGTTATGTCTGTAATATATCCATTATATTTCGGCGAAAAATCCCCTATTCAAATAGTGGGCGTGACAGATCGATTCAAAACATGCTAGATGGTGGAGCGGAAAATTAATTGAATGACTGTGTGGAGCCTCGGAGTAAATCTAAGGAGGGAGTGTATATGTATGACCTGTTTTAGGTAATAAACATATTTTTGTTCCTTTGTTCATAATTATTTTGTATATATATATATATATGTATTTATTTTATAACTTGTTGCCTTTGCATCAGTTTTTTTTATTTTGTATATTCTATGTCTATTTCGTTGTCTTTAATTTTTTCCTGCTGCTATGTATTATTCATTTATTTGTTTGATTTATTTACGTCCTTGCTTGTTCGCTGGGTTATCTAGGTAAAACAAATCGCTAGAAGGCTTGCACGAGTTAACTTTTGAAGGAGAGAAGTAGAAGGAGGATGTGAAAGAGAAGGAGAGGGGAGTGCGGGTGCGAGGTGGGGTGCTCTTAGCCGACTGTTGGGGTGTTTAGCTTAGGGTGCGTGGTTGTAAGGAATAGGAATATAAGTGGGAAGGTGGCATCGGATTGATTTCTTTTGGAAATTGTTTTTTTTTATTTATTTTGATAAAACTATAAGTGTTGTACCTATTTACTATGCCTCCCCACGGGACAGAGTTAGACACCAGGGTCGTTTTTTAACGTTGAGAAAAGGTACAAAAATAAAAATTGTCTCAGTCGGGAAGGGTTTCTCCTCCACCAAAAGAGAACAAGAAATGGAAGTGGAGCATCTGAAGATCAGATACTACACTTTGATCTTGATCAAAAGGCAAAGAAAAAAATATATAAGTGGTTGTTGATGGACCATTTTTCTATTTAATTCTTTATTATTATTTGTTTATTTATTTATTGATGTTAGGTGTTAGCGTTTATTTGGGTTCGAATAGTTGGGTTAGCTTAAATAAAAAAAAATTCCTTTATATTGGTTCATGTTAAGTTCAGTTAACTATTTTTTTTTATATCTATATATTGTTGTCTTTTACTTATTTATTTAATATCTATTTTTATATATATATATAATTTATATGGGATGGGGCTTGTAGTAAGGATATGTCTGGACTGTGAGTGTGTGTATGAGCGTTGTGCAGTTGTGTACCTGTGCTAAAGGGTTAGGGTTGTAATGGCAAATCTTTTGGTGGGAGCCGTATGTAAAGTTATATAATGAATGATTATCCGAGCTCCTGCCTCTTGTTGAGTTCTGGCCGTACTTTAGATATTAGTAATGATTCTTTATGCGAAGATTCCCAATATTGCGTTCTGTGGTTTAAATATCGATTTAATAGATATATTGCTGTTTCGGTAGGTGTTGGGGTGTTTGTGGAATGGTGATGCTTGTGTTTGTGTGCGTTCCTTGATTCTTATGTGTAGGGGTCTTGTGATGCTGCCCACGTAGAATTTTCCGCATGCGGAGCATTCCAGCTTGTTGACCACATGTTTGGTGGCAGATGGTATATGAGGCAATTTGTCAGTGAATGGTGGTGGGTCCTCGTTGTGCTTGCGTTTAGAAAGCTGCTGTCTAAGGGATGGTCCGGAGTGGGCTAGTTGCATATTGAGACCCTCCCTTCTGATATCACTGCGGATAGCCGTTATGATCTTGTCGCTGAGATGGGGCATTTTAAGGAAGCAGGTATTCGTAGAGAAGATTTTTACACTTTCGTGTTCCAGATGTGTTTACTGATCGTGTTTAGGTATCCGTTTGTTTCTAGAACCTGGTGGGACTGTTTTGTTCATTCTGTCTTGTGCATTCTACACATGTCTGCCCATGCTGTCTTTTGGCTTACTGCACTTGTTTTGAATGCGGATGATCTCATTCCTTGCATATCTGATAATGGCCTTAGTAGGGAGGGGCGACTTGTAGTGTACAAATATACTTCGGCTGGCTGCTTTTCGATAGAATTTAGTAGTGTCGGTTCCGTCGTCTGATATTTTGAGGTTCAAATCAAGGAGTGATAGGGATCCGTCGTTGCTGGGGTGTTCGATGGTGAATTCTATGTGTGGGTCGGTATCGGAGAATATGGTGTAGATATTCTCAGCATCGGTGCGTGATCATGTGAGAATCAGGACGTCATCGACATATCTCGAGATAAATATGCCCGAGTTGCACGTGTTAGAGCTCTGCGTTCTAGCCTGTCCATGTACGAGATGGCCAGTATTCCTGAGATACCGGAACCCATGGGCAGTCCTGTAATTTGTCTGTATGTTTGGCGTTGGTAGGTGAAGTATGTATTGTTTACTATTATAAGTAAAATTTTGTGGGTGTCTGAGGGAGTGAGGCCGAAGCAGTGTAAGTTTCAGAAGGAGATGTGGTCGGTGATTAGATCTACTGCTGTGTGTGTAGGTATTGGGGAAACTACATCGAGGCTAAAGGCGTATTTACCTTGTTTTAGTTGTCGTGCTTGGAGGGTGTTTAGACGGCGGAGCACTTCATCAGAACTACTGATGTGTCCGGGGAAGGAGGAGAGTAAGAGTTTAAGTAGTTGAGAGAGTAGCCAAAAGATATTATATAAGATTCTATGATTGAAACTATTGGTCTAATTTGTGGGGTTGCTAATTTTTTGTGTGTTTTGATGAGATGGTAAAAAGTGAGGAGTCTGCTATTTTTAGTAGTGAAGTTCTGTTTGTATTTGTTGGGGAGTTTTCTAATTCTACATATGACGGACCATGCGGTGTTGATGCTGTTTTCGATATGTGTGGATGTAATGTCAGAATCTGGGGTGTATAAGGTTTCGTTTCCCAGGTCTGTGAGTGCAAGGTGGTCGTATATGTCTTGAGGTATGATGAAGGTTTTAACGGAAGGTAGGTAAACAAAGTCTTTGCGCTTGAGGCTTTTAAGTTAGTAGTGTTGTTTATATGTTTGTATAACGCTTCTTTGTTCGTGTTTTACGATTTCGAATATCTTTCGATTTAATCTGGGAAGCTTAGTGGCTAGTTCCTTGTTATTGTGTGGAGGATGTAGTGGGCGGTCAAGTTGATATACGAGGAAGTCATCAGTGGTGCAATTACAACCTTACTCATTAGAAAACTTACCCATTAGAACCCTAATCCTTTAGAACAGGTATACCACTGCACACCGCGCATACACAAACTCACAGTCAAAACAGGACCTTACTACGAGCCCCCCTCCCATATAAATTATATGTACAAAAAATTAAATAAATAAGTAAAAAACCGCAATATATATATATATATATATATATATATATATATATATATATATATATAAAACATAATAAAAATAGTTACCTGAAGTAACATAACCCAATATAAAGGATGTTTTTATTTAAGCTAACCCAACTATTCGAACCCGAATAAAAACTAACAACTAACACAAATAAATAAACACATAATAATAAAGAATTAAATAGAAAAAAATATCCCATCTATAACCACTCATAGTTTTATTAAAATAAATAAAGCAACAACGTCCAAAGGATAGTCAATCCAGTGCCCCCTTCCCACTTATCTTCCTATTCCTTACAACCACACCCCCTAATCTAAACACCCCAACGGTCGGCTAGGAGCACCCCACCACGCACACACCCACCCTCTCCTCCTCTTTTACATCCTCATTCTACTTCTCTCCTTCAAAAGTTAACCCGTGCAAGCCTGCTAGCAAATTGCGTGACCTATATAGACCAGGCCATTCCACTGAACACGCAAGGACGTAAATAAATTAAACAAATAAATGAATAATAAATAGAAGCAGAAAAAATAAAGACAACGAAATAGATAGAATATACAAAATAAATAAAATCTTACGCGAAAGCAACATGTTATAAACTATATATATATATATATATATATATATACATATATACAAAAATTTATAAAAAAGCAACAAAAAGTATGGTAATTGCCTAAAACACGCCATACATATAACCCCCTCCTTACATTTGCTACGAGTCTCCACACAGCCATTCAATTCATTTTCCGCTACATCATCTAGCATGTTTTGAATCGATCTGTCACGCCCACATTTGAAAAGGGGATTTTTCCCGAATTATGATTGATATGTCACAGACATAACAAGTAAGACACTTGTTCTTAATACAATTGAATAAATATATGCATATATATATATATATATATAGACATATATGTATGTATTTATTGATTTGTAAATCACCACTTGTTTTCGTCTTCTCTCACAAACACCGATTATATCTCATTCCTCACATTGTGATAGCCTTCTAAATCTCTACTACATATCTATCCCACACTATGCTTCAATTATATATATATATATATATATACATATATATATGTGTGCGTGTGTGTGTGTGTGTATGTGTGTAGTTGTGTATATGTGGGTGTGTATATATATAAACGAACCAACGTAATGCATATTTCTTTTACAGGTATCGTAATGAAAACCTTACAGTCAGCAAAATAAAATCAAGCAACAAACATAAGATACTGTGTCTAATCCATACATTTATGAAACTCCTGGCTTGTTTGTGTGCTTGAAACTTGTATTAGCCTCTCGGGTGATTTGATATTTAAAAAAAGAGAATGGAAGCTGCTCGTAAATACACACAACTATATATATATATATATATATATATATATATATAAATATATATATATATATATATATATACTATAATAACTAAATACTGTTTCATCCTTTCAGAAATCTTCAGTGCAGGGATTCACGATTAACACCAGTCGATAGATTCGAACCCGACGACAAAAGTAATCTTTGGCTTGATTAGCAAAGACCGTACCCACTCGGCTACCGTTAATCGCGTGAAATAACGTTGAAATTAAACATTTTTTAATTTTTTTTACCTCATTCACAGAGATCTAATTATTATATACTGATCTCTGCATGAGGGCAAAATTAACCGACTTTATTCAGCTGAATGTGCTCAACGATAAGAAATGGCATAATATATATATAAATATACATATACATATATATATGTGATGAAAATAATGGAAATAGTATTCCGACAAAATAGAGAAAATAAAAAAGGAACAAACCGTATTATGTGTTCACCAACGTTTCGTCTTTATTTCACCCAGAGGAAGTCTCGAAATAAAGACGAAACGTTGGTGAACACATAATACGGTTTGTTCCTTTTTTATTTTCTCTCTATATATATGTATATATATATATATATATATATATATATATATATATATATATATATATATATATATATATATATATATATGAAGGACTTGGCTTAGAGGCAAAGTAATGAAGAGTTGGTTCTGATTCTAACTTAGACATATAAATACATTATTAGTTTTAATATTATTACTATACATTATATTCAATATAATAATCGATAATATTCGATAGATAGACTCTATAATATATACGCTATTTGCATAGCTTAAAATGTCATTTAAGCCTCCATTATGGACAACCTGCTTGTAAATTTCTAAATTCTAAATATCCATGTAGGGTCGAAAGCAGACACTGATCGTTTATCTTACTCTTTTAATTTCAATACCTACATGTAAAATATATATTAGAGATACACAGACATGTATTTAGATTTATTACGAATAATCAATCGCAGCAAAGAATTGTGAGAAATCTTACCAATACTCAATTTGTGAATGTCTACAGTGTGAATGTGTAAAATACTAGCTTTCGATCCATACGGACAGCTACATATACCCACATTTTCAAAAAAAACTCATATATAAATAAGTAGAAATTTAAAAAATTGTTTCCATATACGAGGACTATTTGAATATAAATACAAATCAAATTATTTAACAATATTATGATAAGAATCAAAACATAAGAACAGGATCACACTTATATTTAGGATAAAAGAGAGTCATTATCTATCTATAAATTTAGGTCGAATTTTCCGTTTAACCAGTTATACTAATTGAATTTGAAGAATTACACTAAAGTGGAAATTCAAATTATGATTTGATTAATATACATTATATTAATTAATATGAAATAATTAATAAATAACATTGCGAATCTATGGAATTACGGGGTTAGAAAGATAGAGAAGGGTATTAATTCTGATATATACCTGTACGGAATTCGTATAATACTCTATCAACTCACAATTTTATAACAATGTTTAGGCACGTATGTGTATATATGGATCAACGAGTACTCAGGTATGCACACAATTGCAAACATACATAGATATTAATGTAAGTGAGATAAATCACAAATTAGAAATCAAGTGAATTATCCTGCCAGATATTACATTGACGTTATGCTTTCAGGACGATCCTAGCTAAAATGGTAAAGCTCAATATATAAAAATAGAGCAATATATAAGATTAATGATTAAAGATAAATTCTGTAGATTAAAATATTTACAAATGTATTAAAGTTAAGAATTTATTGTTTTAAACAAGGAATATATGGAGATAATAATGTTTATTTCCTTTTTTTTAATTTTCAATAATAGCTTATCAGAAGAAATGAAATGCGATTAGAAAAATGATCAGTTATGGATAAACAAGTACTTTTGCTTTTCAGCACATATATTGAAAATGCCATTTAAAAGTTATTAAAATATTAATGTATAGATAGATGTACGTGTGTTTGTGTGTATTTATGCGCATCTATCTATTATGTATTTATGCATGTATACATGGTTTGCCTTTAAAACAATCACGTTACTAGAGCTAGACCGTCCAGAATTAATTCATTTGCGGAAAGATTTGTTTTCTTTTACTCGTTACAAAATTGCATACAGCTTTTTTCATTAAAGTATAATTTGCAGGTTGTGGCTTCGTCGAGGATTACAAATAAAAACTAAATATTATAAAAAAAATACAGCGCTTTTAAAATATTCGTTATTTTCTACGTGCTGATTGAGACCAAATTGTGCAAAATATTAATTTAATAAGTTATATTTTTATGTGCCAACAGCGGGTACTAAGAAAATTGTACGAAATGTATGGACTAAAAAAGAAACAAAATACCCGAAAATGAGTAAGTTTTGCCGCTTATATCATATAAACGAAGAAAATAGCTTTATAGCTCTAGTATAGCATTAATTTTATTTCATTAAAAAACTGTCGATTTTCTACATCGCTCTTGCGGTAAGGCATGTGAAGTTTCTACACGGTTGCACCGCAGTTGGACCACAACATGGTCATGCGATCAGTCGATTTGAGTTAAAAGTGATTTTAGTGAAAACAAATATGCTGTAACCCTTCGTTGATTCTTATTTCATCTCGGGAAATATTGGGATTCCCTGCTAATGTATGTATGTATATATACATATATATATATATATATATATATATATATATATATATATATATATATGTATATATATATGTGTGTGTGTGTATGTGTGTGTGTGGTTGTATGTAAGTGAGTGTGCGCGTGTGTGTATGAATGTAATATATATATATATATATATATATATATATATATATATATATATATATATATATATATATATTGGAACTCAAAGAAACCGGACGTTCGCCGATAGTCGAATGGAAAATAGTAAGACAATCAAGCACATGTAGATCCATGTAGATTATGCCTGAATGAAAAATTTGCTATCCTGTACTTTAAAGAACCCAGCGAACTATTAAACTGTGGTAGAGAAATAGCAAATAATGGTGTATAAAGGTTAAACCAAAATTTTGGGACAGTGATACAAAATAATTTTAAAATTGTAAAATTTACAATAACAATAGAAAATAAATAAAATAAAAAGTAAACTTAAAATAAAACAAAATTAACATACATAAGTAATTATCTATATATATATATATATATTTATATATATATATATATATATATATATGTATATATATAATTACTTATGTATATTTATTTTTATTTTATTTTATTATCTGCTGATTTGTTGGGGCATAATAGCATTTTCGTGTTTCAGCAGGACAATGATCCCAAGCATACTACCAAATAACCAAAGTATGGCTTAGAAATAACGAAATTGACGTTCTTATTTGGCCCAGTCCGTCTGCGGACCAATTGAAAATTTGTGGAAAATATTGAAGATCAATGTTGACAAAAGGAATCCACAAAATGTGCAACAACTAGAACACTTCTGCAAAGAAGTATGGCGCAAAACACTTGCATATCTTTGCAAAAAACATTTGTTTGGAAGCTGTTGAACGCAATAAAGCTTATACAACCAAATATTATATCAATGTATCCAATACTTTTGCGTTAGTTGATTTATATTTTTCCTTTCATATAAACTTTCTTTACTTTAATTTTGTAATTTACCCCAAATATTAGTTAGAATAGTAATAGTAATATACTGACCTAACTTTAGGTCAAATCTTGAACTCTAATTAAAGTTATTAAGGAAAATGTAATATATCCAATACTTTTGCGTAGCACTATATATATATATATATATATATATATATATATATATATATATATATATATTAGAACAAAACAGTATCAAAAATTTTTAACTACATGCGAGCCTGATTGGATAAGATACATACAAAGCCAAGTGATTCGAATGCATGTAGCGAGACTGCCAACAAAACTCTTAGTGGTACAATTTGGGATATTTATTTCATTAAATAAGTATATCGATCGAAAGTCTTTAAGTAAAAGTAGGGAGGATTATTAGTGTTTCATGGTAGCACGGACTAGTTTATGACACCATCCTCTATACTTAACTGAAGTTACGTTAAGAGACAAGACTTGCGTTAATGCTATATGATATTTTATATGCATAGAGCTTTAGTTATAGTTAACGGTTTATTTGATGAGATAATCAATGCTCAAACAAGCAAAAGTTTTAAAATATTGAAATCTACGATAAAAATATGCCAGTAATGCTGAAGATTTATTGCATTTTTATCTTGGTCAGATGTGGAGGCATAACTTCCAATCACTTTCGCATTCTAAGATAATGATGGAAATGCCCTCATCAGCCATGATGAAAATACATGGAGAGAAATCAGGAAAAAACAAAACACAGAAATAATATGTGTCGAAGTCTGCTTTTGAGATAATACTGAGGTCGCTTAGGATAAGAAGGTATCGATCTGGAAACCATTGTCTAATAAAGTCTTTGTTTAATACACTCATGTTGAAAACGCAATAGTTATGGCGTAACTGTTTAACATATTTACATGTTTCAAATGTGTGACATATATTGGACATAATTTAAAAATTTAATTACAAAGGAAAATATAAACTGTTCTCGTTAATCAAATAAAACATAAGAATCAACAGAAAATAGACCAACGATAGAAAGCAGGTGATAGTCAGTAATACATACATATTACTACTACATCCAAATTATGGGATAATAAAAACTAATATTCAAATATGAAATAGTTTTAATGAATAATGACAACGTGACTACAATATAAGGAATATATTAGGTTTTCCCCAAAGTGTGTAAACACTTGCATGAAATAGAATATTTTATTCATTTTCAATTGTTCTTAGCATTTATATTGTTCAAATAATTTTCATCTTTATATTTCAGATGACAATCGATAAAATTGAGTTGCGAGTTCTGATTCGTTACTGCTAGAAGCGCACTTTTTCAACCAGAAAATCTGTATAAGAGATTTGTGCTACCGAAACTAAGAGTTGGTGGGACAAAATCGAGCAAAAATAGAATGGTTTAGCTAAAAGCCCGGGGGGGGGCGGTTTTTCTTAGCAGGACAAATTTGTTCGATGGACGATATAGTCAGAATGTTAATAAATTAAGACAAGGGGCATTTTAAAGTGGAGAAATAGTTTGTGAAGAAAAGTGTTGAAAATACAGCCTGAGACTTTTGTCCGTTAACTTGTGATGAAGCGTCGTTGCAGATTTGACGGACCTGTCACAAAAACCCATAAATGGACAAGGAATGTTTCCCCTATTGGACAGATGCAAAACCCGACAAAACTGTGTTCCATCCTTTTGTATTGTCCGTGTTTGTTATATATCCTGTTAAACATATGTTATACACGCACCAACTCGATAACAATAGAAAAACCAACAAAATTATACTAATATATATGTACACATATAGATTTATTCGTTTATTCAATATAAATGTTACATCAATTAGGGGTGTAGGATAAGTAAAAAAAGGCGCACGTATATTTAACACTCACCTCATACCCTATCATGGCATACGCGGTATCCGCCTATTTTTATTTATTTATTATTTTTACACGGTGGTCACCACTTATCAAGGCCCGGAAGCCACACGGGGATAACGGTTATTGCAAGTACAGTACGTTAGTGTGGAGATTTGATGAAGTGTTTACTTAAGACGGTGGTTCACTACCAATTTGTATACGTTGGACTTTTAGACATCCAAGGTGTAGTCAGGTGGGAAGCAGGCAGACGGAACAGAGTTCCACAGGCGTGCAGTTCTAAGAAAGAAGCTTTGTTCATGGAATTCACGTTTTGATTTAGACACAGATAAAAAGTGGGGGGAATTTTTCACAGTGGATTCAGCTAGACGCGTCTTTTCCGTGAAAGATTGGCGAGGGGAGGGAACAGAGATAGGAGTTCAGACGAGCACCTGCCATGGAAATAACGATAAAACAAGGATAGGCTCGCAACGTCTCTTCTGTGGGAGAGAGGTTGCAGGGTAGAGAAAAGGGCACCCCCCACTAAGCCACGAAGTCTATTTTGTACTCTGTCAAGGCAGGATAGGCTGTTTTAGCAGCTCCTGCCCAGATATGGCAGCAGTATTCCATCCTTGGACATACTTGGCTTTTATAGAGATAGAGAATTGCATCAGTAGTTAGATATCTTCTGGAGCGGTAGAAGGATCCCATCTTTCCAACGACCTTGGCAACAGACTTGATGTACGTGTTCCACCTCAGATCAGGAGCAAAGGACAAACCCAGACGCTTGTAATTTTGTCATATAAGCTATATTTCTCCTCTATCGCACAGATGACTGTAGTTCTACGATTTCTCTCCTCCAACAGTTACAATGTATTATGATATTCCTTTAACGGCATTCATGTAGTTGTAGGCAGTCGTCGCATCTCAAATATGTTCTCTGTCATCTTCTCTCCTGTTTTGATGAGAAGCATTAGGCTTAGAAATACCAAGGTATAAAGAGGTTACTCATCTTACACCCGTATTTGATGAAACATCCATATTAAATAAATGATTAAATCTATATGCATTAGTGTAAATATTGTCGTTTTTATGCTTTATATTTTCTCTCTCTCTCTCTCTCTATATATATATATATATATATATATATATATATATACATATATATATATATATATATATAAAGTGATTTGGAGCAATTTTATATTGAGTGGAGTGTATTTTAATGTTATAGTAAAAAGACTAATTAAATTAAAATACAGGAAAAGAATAATGCTCGTTGTAAAGCCGATGTATCAAAGCTCAATAGGCAAATATCCTACAGCTACTGTTATATTTGCTAAGGTGATTGATAATTTATAACACAAACTTAAAATTAAAAATTAAAAATCCGTTTCATAAGAAGGAGCAAAACAAAGCCAATAAATTGTACGATCGTTTCGGAAACGATGATTTTTATTGTGATAGACATTGAGTCAAGGACAATAATATTAGCATGTAGTTTTTTATGAAAACAAAGTCTCCTCATCAGTAAAATATTGGGTATTTTTAAAAAAATATTATGGTTCGACTATAAAAATCGACCCCAATAGAAAAATAATTAATTTCTTAGACATAACCTTAGATCTTAAAAACTCTACTTTTGAACCCTACCATAAACCTAATCAGTCTGTGCTATACGTCCATAACGAATTAAACCCCCTAAATCAATATTGAAAACAATAGTTCCCAATGTCTCTCTAAGAGTTTCGAGACTATCCTCTAAAAGATCTATATTTAACAAAAACCAGCAATACTATAATGAAGCCCTTAAAAACTCAGGATACAAATCACAAATACAATTCCTAAATAAAAATGATAGAAACAAATACTACATTGAAAATACACATACAAAAAGCATAATAACATATAATATGGTCATGTCATCCCGCGGATGAATAACAAAAACATGACCAAAATGCAAAACAAATAAAAATCGAACCACAACTATTAGCTACCAACACAAATAAACAACAAACCAAAATCCGTAAGCGTAAAAGCAGGCATAGGGACATCTTATGGTTCAACCCTCCTTACACCAAAAATCAGAAGACAAACATAGTCAAGGAATTCTTTAAAATATTAGACAAAAAACTTTAAATCCCCTCATAGATACAATAAAATCTTCAATAAGAACACGATCAAAGTATCGTACTCAACTACGTCAAACATACATCCAAAGATAATTAGCTCGAACAATAATAAAACCAATAAGATACAAAACACGGATAAAGAAAATATAGCAGGATGTAACTGAAGAAGACGAAATAGATGCCCTCTACAAGGTACATGCAAAATAAAAAATACAGCTAATAACTGCATGGAATTACAAACCACAAATTTAAATGATGTTAGTGACAACCATAGCTCGACCACACGTCAAACAACCAATCTATCAATCAAATGCAACCCAACACAGTTCAGACCAATGTTGCCCCTAATCGATCTGACAATAAATACCTTATACTAAACGCAATCTACCTCGGCTCGACATCTGGTCTTATCAAACATAGAATTCCAACCCATAAGCACTCTTTAAAAAAAACCCTCCCTCAAGAACCAAACCTATCTAAACATATTTGGCAACTCAACGATAAGAATATTTCATTCAATTTAAAATGAGAAACAGTATGATCAAATTACCAAAAAACAAAACCACCCCATTAAATTCGAGGGGGACACTACTATCGCCATTCATTCATAAACACTGTTTAAATTTCACAAATATAAACCAACATAGCTCATAAAAACCTTTCTTATTAATAATATGTCCTAGATTTTGTAATAGAATATCTTTACTAAAAAGATGTGGATCATCATTATTATTAACAAACTTATCATTATTTTGTATCTTAGTCAAATCTCTATTCAAATTTAACACTTGTGGGTTACTAATTTTATTAATTCTAACAAATAAATAAAATAAATAAATAAATAAAACAATTATAATATTAATAAATATGCTCAATAAAATTATCTCATAATATACGAAAAAAAACAACATAAGGACGAATTATCCCCCTTTGACCATATTACTAGACAAAACAAGATTATCTCCCTTCATTTTGAATATTTATACTTTTATTTTAACGTACATTCAGAGATGATGAAATAAGCTAACCGTTAGGAATTCCCCTTTTTGCATTTCAATTTGAAATTTAGCAGTATGAGCATATTGAGGCTACAGACATCATCTAAATAAATTGCTCGGAGGATTATTGCGGCATTTAAAGGATGAACCATTTTTAGGTAAAAGTATATATATATATATATATATATATATATATATATATATATATATATATATATTGAAATTCTCTTAATAGCATCTTATTATAACATTATACATAATCTAAACCCAGGTTTGTAATTTTATTCTTACGGTTACTCTAAACACAGCTATACAATTTTTATTCTAACTTTTATTATTAACCAATATTCATTTACTAATCTTCATCAAAAATTAACTATTTTCCTTATATTTTAATATTTTCCAGATTCATCTGCACTAGTTAAATGCTAAGTTTATTCATTGCTGTCTTTTATTAAAAAAAACAAGCAATATTTTGCTGATGAGGAGACTTTGTTTTCATAAAAAAACAATATGCTAAAATCATTGTCCTTGACTCAATGTATGCCACAATAAAAAAACATCGTTTCTTAAACGATCATACAATTTATTGGCTTTGTTGTGCTCCTTCTTATGAGACGGATTTTTAATTATTATTTTGTATCATAATAATCGATCACCTTACTATATAATATATATATATATATATATATATATATATATATATATATATATATATATATATATATATATATATGTGTGTGTGTGTGTGTGTGTGTGCGTATGTATTACTATAATTATTTCTAATACCTATAGACACGTTCCTAGGTATTTCGGGAATAATCAGTGCAGGAAGTCATGATTACCGTATGCCGTGAGTTTCGAACACGGCCAAAAAGCCACCTCTAACTCCATTAGCAAGGAACAAACCGCTCCGCCAACATTTACTGTGGCGAAAATATAGTTTTAATTTACATTTACATTAATTAATTTAATAATTAATTAATTAGTGCATGCCATTCAAGAAAGCCGAGAGTGACCTTATGATTTTAACATCATGATCCGCGCACGTGGGCTTAAGTGACTGACTTATTTCATTTCAACGTAAAGTCCTCAACAATAATAACCGGGTTCTTAAAGGGTGATACATAATTATTACCATAATTATTGTTAATACTCTCAGACACAAGTGATTCATTCTTTCTGGAATCATCAGTGCAGGCAGTCACACTTACCGTCTATCGGGAGTTTGGAATGCGGCCAGAAGATCCATCTCTAAATGGTCTCATGTATATTAATATGTTATATTCGTAATGATACAATATATCGAGTAAATATTTTCAGTAATCCCTTGGTCGTATTATTAGAGATATTATTATAAGTAGCAGTATCCGTGGTTGTAGCATTTGTAACAGTAAAATCAGTAATAGTAGTAGTAGTAGTAGTAGTAGTAATCTTTGTGATTAAGTAATATAATTAACAAATAGATTTAATCTTTATAATTTGCATATTTCATTAAATGTAATTATTTTATGACAAAACCTTTATGTTACACGTTGAATCGCGTTTATTTCATTGTTATATTCTCAGTCTCTTTGTATGAGTCACAGGGCGGTCATAAATGATATTATAAACATTATATGGATTGCATGAATGAATTGGTGTGTATAAAGGTCGTAGAATGTTTTCAAATATTCTTATATCTAATGCAACGAACGTTTTTTTATATCGTTGTGCTACCTAAGAATGTATTTCACAGCTTTCTTCTTTTTCAGGATAGCCATGTAATGAAGTTTGTCCATTCGACGACCTGTCTGTTGCGTGTCTAGCGGAGTATTTCTAGATGGTTCTCTTTGAGAATTCATATCAATATTTTCATACATAAGCATATCTATTTCAAACTAATTCATTGCCAAATACAATAGGATTTAAATTGAAGTACTACATAGTTTTCAATATAAACCCATAAATAAATAACACTAATCACTTGTACCGCATACAATTACAGATGCAAAAACTACTGTTCTCATTGTATGGGCTATTCTCAAAACGTTTCAGTCATGCCACCTCCGACCTTATCAGATGCCTCTTTGTAAAAGAGCGTGGACGCGCGTATGGCAGCTGTATGCAAATATTGTGTCGCAAATACCGCGCTTTATGCGAAATGACGTCACGGAAAAAAATATGACAAAATGAAAAACGTGTTCACAGACCGGTGATCATGACCACGTTAGATAGAAAATCACGTTTTATTCGGAAATGAATGAGGTTGTTTAAACGTAAATATGTTAGTCGAGTTGTTCCTTGTCTGGGTCTCCTTTGCGACGAAATCGTCATCGTGACGCGTGCCTACATGTTAACACGTGTGTAAACGGTTGTACAACGTTACATATTTTCGAACTCTGGAATATTTCTGTCGAACTCGAAATCCGGCTTGGAATTTATAACTGAACGCTTTATTTTATCCTTGCAATTGTTTCACCAGCAATGAAAGTAAAGAAGATCGAGTATTAATCGACTTAAACGTTGTATAAATATGATAGCTGAGAACAGTAGTCTGACGAATTCAAACAACACAAATTACCAATCCTTATTTAAAAATTAAGAAACATGACACGAGGCGTCAGTGAATTCAAACATAATCTCATGTAGAATTTTGAACCGCATATAATATTTCAATCTTTATTTTTAAATCGTGGGATATAGATGCGCCAGACTCGGAAGCACTACGTTAAACTTGTTGAGTTGGCAAAAGGTGATTGTGTTTGTCTTACATTGTTAATATTTAATGAAAGGAATCGTCTGTGAAAAACGTAAACGCTGCATCGCTTAATGAAGGTAACGCCTTCTCTATTCCCAGCAAGGCCAACTTTGAGAGCAATTAGTCTTTTGATTGGGTTTTATTTAATTATCACAGAAACTTTTTAACTCGTATTTAGAAAGTTTCCAAATCCACAGCAAGCAAGTAAAGTGGAAATAAGAAACTGCACTTTTTATTGCGGCCAAATTTTTATTACGTGCCAGACCATTAAAATAATATGAATAACAGTGTTAGCCAATATATCGGGGCGGGGGTGAAACAAAGTATTTAACGAATGGTCTCACCTTTTAGTAGCGTAAGAAGTGCATTTTTATATAGTCAGCAATTATGCTAATATGTCTGCAAAAGCAAACTAATGTGTCTGTATAAGACAACATTATATGTTGGTTGTTCTCAAATAACCACGTAAATCAGAGTTAGGGTAAGGTTAATGGTAAGTGTTATGAAAAGTTTATCGATGGGGGCTAATAAGCGTTAGAGTATAGAGCAAGTGATTTTTAATCAGTGCTTTTGGTTAGGGTTAAGGCTAAGCATCAGTTATTATTGGGGAATACGTTTGTTACATGATTATGGTTAGGATTAAATGTTTGTAGGTGTAGTTGTGATGTGACAGCTATTTCTCATTTTCTCTTTTTTCTGATGTTTTCGACATCTGTTTTCCTCCTTCATTGTCTTAGAACTACTGCCATGCACATCAACGCAGAAACCTCACATATAAAATCGGGTTTATAAATTGTATTTATATGTACTTTTTATTACAAAGATGTACATGAATACAACCACAGAAACTATCAAAATCAAGCTGATCTCTCCCCCATTATCTTTTCAGTTTTTTTTCTGAAAGAGTAATGTCTTTAATATGTGTTCGCTAGTAACCTTGCCAGCTTCTTGTGAATGACATAACTGAGGAGACATGTAGATTTTACGACTTATACCGGTATAATTTCACCATACTTAATATCTAACCCTGTTATAACATCAAAACAAACTGTATCTTTCTCACTCGTATCTACACATTATTACGGCAGTGTGCGGTTTGCTGCGATTTACAATTTTTTGTTACAGTCAATTAATCTTTTTTGTAAAGATAATATGACGGCTCATCTTTTGACATCCTCTTTGACTCTGTCGCTATAATTCTGTGCAAGATACGAGAAAAATGTCAAAACAATCTTGTGTCTTAAAAAGAAATGCAGTACTTTATTTTCGATTATGTTTCACCTGGAACTTCCTGAGAGGAACTCACTTTCTGTACACGTAGCTTCTATTCCTCTGCGAACTTCTAATGTAGTTTCCTATGCTCTTACTATACCTGAACCTAAAGTTCCTAAAGTTTAAAATCGTAGTGGCTTACCTTACTAAGGTTTAAAATTGCAGTGCCTTACCTTTATAATTATAATCTCGAACCTAATTCTGGCTACAAATGTGAAGTAACTGAAAAAAGACTAGCGTAAGACGCGATGGATTAATAATTATGAGTGTTCTTAATACAGTACAGAAATGTATCTGTAATTTAATTATCCCCATTTTTGTTCTTCATAGCTACTGCTTCTACTTTATGTCTCTCGTACAGGTGCAGTGTTGCTAGTCCCAGTAATAAATACAGTTCTGTGTTAATCAGTATCACCCTATCTATTTCCTGATGTTTTCTTTAAATTTCTTATTATTGTTATTCAAATGCTTTCCATAAATTGGCGGTGTTGATACCCTGTTGTAATACAACTTATATTTTTTGCAGTTTCGTTACAAGCACTGCAGGCTTGCGGAACTCATTTCCTGTTGACCTTTTATTTTACTACGGATAGATTTGGTTATTTGACGACAATGATTAAAAGGCATCTATCTTCTTTCTGTCAATATTAGCTTTTATATTACGTGGCTTCAGTCACTAGAGCGATTAACATAAAAAGGTCGAACGCGTGTCTTTCTTATTTCTGCACAGTATAACATACCTTTAATAGTTTTAAATACATAAATTAATAATACATGAATAAATGATACAAACTATCAAATTACGTAAATATAATATTACATTATAAATGCAAAGCCACAAAGGATCTCACAATAATATGAAGGAAATCCATACGATAAACGCGCGGATGGTCTAGATGAAAATAAAAACTTACAGGGGGGAATACTTTACAAATTAATTTTAACTTATGTAGCAATATATTCATTACGTTAGCATCGGCAATACATATATAAACACGTAATTATTAGTATTTCTTTTGTACTGCATTTCATTCGAGTGGTGTATTTTATTTGTACGGGCATTGACGGGTATGACACCACATCTCGCCCTCCCTCAAGGCATTCTTAAACGTATTGTTGCTCAGAATTTTTTATGCTGCCCAGATGTTCAGACTGTCAACGTACGTTTCTCGCTATCGCCCTTTGCTTCCTCTACTCACGATTTTTCCCGTTATTCTTTTCTGGTTGTCGGAGAGTAGATTTCTGACAATCATGCGCCACCTGTTTATCATGGTAACCCTACTTGCGGGGTTTTCTGATTCAGAACCGCATTCCCGCCGTTTCCGTAAAAAAAAAGAGTTGGTATATTGCCATAGGTTTTTTTTGTTGCAGTTATACACAAGTATGTTGTAGTTTCTTTCTACCGGAGCAGCACCTATACTTAGCGATTGTCTTGGACATTGTACTCAACATTATCTCCTGCTCATCACAACGAAATACGAAACCATGACCAGAATTATTCTGAATGTTTCACTCTTATATCACTTACATGTGTTACAAGACATACGTTACCAGATTTGGGGGCTAAGTAGTTAGTCAATTATTCGCACAGATTATCGGAGAATTTACGCATGCAAAATCTCTTAAAATGCTACCAAATAAAAATTATGATTCGATATGTCAAATGTCACTAGAGTCATCTCTGAGACTACACAAGACACTGTTGCATGGTATACTACTTCTCTCCACATGCGCAGAGGGTTGTATCAGTTATGTAGACCCATGTTGTTATAGCAAATGTGGATCAGCTTTTCACGTTTTTAGGTGATTGAGTGTGTTTCACTTTAGCCAGGAACAGTGTAGATGACACCAGAATGGATGATTGGTACGCCAGTAGTAGGATAGTTGTTCTCTAACTGTTTGGTTAACGTTGCATACTTGTTTCTTCCTGAGATGGTTTTAGGTGTTTAAATGGCTGAGGAAGTTTTTCTTGGATATCCCCGCCTCTAACGTGACCACGAACGTTATTCATGTCTTTTACGTGCTCTCCATTTTAAAAACTTTATTTTATCGTACCGATGACGTCATTTCGCATGTTTTGATTACGCGCGGCCGCTCTATGTTACAAATCTATACATTCACGACCTGAAAGTGTAAACTCTTTGTTGCAGCTACCGAAAATTTAAGACTCCAATAAAACAACACCTGTTATTGTAGAATTCCTGGCAAAATTACATTATGTTTACTATGTAGAAAAATAAACTCTGGAGCACAAAAGGTTCACCGATTTAATCATAGCATTAACAGTACTTGAGTTTAACAATAGAAAATATTACTTTTGTATCGACTCTCATATAAACAGGGCGCTCCCGACGCCCATGAACAGCCATCGTTGAAAATGGTTGTGACTAGATAAAAAAAATGCATTCTGGAGTACAAAATATTGCTTAATTTAATAGTACTACTCCCGTTTTCATAGACTAAAAAGTTTTTGAGTAAAATGATAGGACGCTTTACTTTTGTAACGACTCTTCTAATTAGCACTATATTTATTATTGAGTTGCAATTATTTAATCGTTTAATTGAGTTGCAATTTTTTTTACAATTACACTCCGGAATAAGTTATATTTTCGACTATATAAAAACATATGTTAATTCGCTTCATACCTTACTAATTGAATTAACATTGCTCTTAGCAGCATCTCACGGATTTCATGTATGTTTTCTAGTTATGCTTAAAAATAAAAATAGGTATGAATGCTTCTCTTAGTTTCTGAATTTTTTAGATGAGAATTGGTTATTCGTATTATTTAGATTAATCAGATTACTATACTCATCTTGAGTTTGATTTTCGCAACGTTTCGTTCGATGTAACCTCCGACCATCTTCCAGTGTATCGCATCGAACTCGGGAATTTGGACGGAATTTGGAGCAGAACCCTTTATTTACATCACGAGGGTAGCGTGCTCTTTTTCTGTCAGCCATGACGGGATTATGGTCTTAAGTTGTTCGCAACTGTATTTTTCGGTCACCCATGCTGGGAATTTAACCGTCAACCTTCAGGAGAATATCAATTTTTTCAATTGATATTCCAAGTGCTGTAAACACTGCGCCACATGTTCTTGTGCCCGAAAGAAGGTCGGAGGTAACATCGACCATTACGTTGTGAAAACCACAGTCAAGATGAAAAAAGTAGCCCGGAGAATTCAAATAATATGTTTATCTTAGTATTTTTATGTAATAGCAAATTCTCTTAAAAACTTAGAAAGACAATTTATACACATGTTAATCTTAGTGTATTTAGTCATTAATTCTTAAAACTGAAATTATAATAATTAGCATTTCCTTTCCCACCTATTTAAAACGTATATTAGTTTATATTGACGATAGAATTGTTAATAGGAAATGTGCGCTAACATCATTTTTTCTCTTACATAAAAGCGACAAATAATAAAATAATCACTGGTTCTAATGCCTTTACGAGATGCTAAAATTTTACAAACAATTGGTCTTATATGTCTGTAAGGATGGAAGTAATATAATTATTACGCATATAATTATTGACACGCATACACTCATACATACACAAAGATAAATGTATGCATACATGTATATATATGTATATATATACATACATATATATATATATATATATATATATATATACTTCCTGTCTTCGAATAAGAATACATAAAATAAAACGCCATGTAGATAACAATAAAATAAATGTATTATCGATAATTTAGAATAAAAACGGCAGGACATAATTGAAAAATTGATTAGGTTTTATTAAATTATTACATACTATTTTTATATATTTTTCTATTTGCATATTGATTTTAGATATTAGTTTTTTATCGTCAAGTATTATATGACCGGAACCCATTTTCACAAGTCTTTTCTTTATCTCTGCGATAGGTATGCGTGTTTAATGACCAATAATATTGTTACCCTCCCCTCCCTCTCCCCTCCTAATTTTTCTATTCCTTATCCTCCTCAACTTCTTATTCTCATCGTCTTCCTATCAATAATAATACTGCTTCTCTTTTCCCCCTTTACCTACTTCTGCTCCTACTATTACTCCCCCTCCCCTCCTCGTTTCACTACTACTACTACTACTACTACTACTACTACTACTAATAATAATAATAATAATAATAATAATAATAATAAAAAGAAGAAGAAGAAGGGGACGAAAAACAATATGTCCTTGGAAGATAAAGAGATGCCGTCATGAATTAGATAAAACAGCACGAAACTAATCACTATGCACAAAATTACGCCTGACTTCATATCTAGTAAATGAAAAAAAAAGGATTGATTAGCATTAAAATAAAATCTAGAAAATGTAATTAAAATCTAGATAAATACTTTCCATCGAATACATAGTAGCTGATTTCTGCTGCCATCCGATCAGAAGCGTCAGATAAACGAGATATAAGGGAACAATGGACGGAACAAAAATTAAACGAGATTAAACCAGAAGCGAGACAAGGATATAAGTCATTCAGAAATGTGGAATAAATTATATTATACGATCGAGCATCACCGTTGCTTTTGAAGATATAATTGCAGATGCAAGCATACTCTATAGTGACAGTCTCACAAAAAGCATAAACGCAAATAAAAACGAACTTATTAAAACATAGTAGTAGTAGTAGTAGTAGTAGTAGTAGTAGTAGTAGTAGTAGTAGTAGTAGTATTGTCCCCATAGATTTCGATGAAGTTTCTGTTAAAAATCAGGGCTAAATATCTGAACTAAACCGTAAAATTAAAGAACGAATATTAAACATTTGCATCAATTGTTTACAAGCATTGTGAGGATTTCAAATATTTTAAATATTTTTAACTTTTCGTAGATAAGTTTAAATATTTCATATTTATGCAAGGGCTACTATCCAAGATAGACACAGAAATTCAACCTAAAATTATAAATAGGTTGGAATCTCAAGCAAATTAAATATTATAAAACTTACCTGAAGGCATATACGTGCCAAATAACCCATTTCACATATCGAGGAACCCGACATTCGCCACATAAAAAAGTCAAGTCAGAAAGCATAGTCCCACTCTCCTTCAAAAGTAAGTTAAATCGAAAATAGAATATGTCCACTAATCTACAAATAATTTAAAAGTACCACCTAACTCTTATTGCCCTTGTGGAGCTTTTCATTGATTTTGGAATTACTCATACTGTTTTAAAACCTGTCTGATACGTGACAAAGTTGGGAATAATTTCACATTGCAAAATTAATAAATGGTAATAAAACTCGAGTATAATCCACACGAATATACAAACGGTATGGCTCATGAGAGAGTATGCGCACATAAATAAAAATCATGAATAAAAAGGTCTAGGTTCGATTATATTAGATCCCATTTATCAATAATGAATTGCATATATAAAACAAGTTGACTTAGCAAACTAGGCTGAATATCAACGAAATTACAGAAATAAATTTGAGGGTAAAAGTATTGGCAATATTTTGTTCAATGGTAAATTTGAAATGTTTGTTTTTAGAAACGTCGAATATTCATTGATAATAATTGCGTTTTCTATCAACCATTTTTGATCAGAATTAGGTAAGATGAAAATCGTAGAAGCGAAATGTACTATAAAAAAGCCCTTTAAACTCGAGCTGTCTATAGAAAGCAACCTCATGAACTATGAAAGATGTTTCAATTCTGTAATCGTTTCCTTCGAGTTGGGTATGAGGCAGTTTTCCAGATGTCAGGTATTAGGTGCTATCTTACACATTCAATGGAGATATCATTCATTATCACCTTCCTTTAAAGTGAAATTGTTTGCATCTCCCTTACATATATCAATGGGTATGCTTACCACGCGTGTTTTTATTATTTACTTATGTGTTTGAGTCTGATATTTCTCATAATTTCTAGAATGAACACGATTTCCTTAAATTCTGGTTTGTTTTCATGCCATACATAAACAATGACAATATGCATTCATATATACAGTTAAGAATCCAGTTTTCATACAATATGCCGTTTAATTGATCGTTATTCATTGAGCCCCCCCCCAAAAAAAAACAACGTACAACTAGTAATAGGACAAAATAGGAGATGCTTAAAGATAGAAAGGAAAAATATATAATAATCGTATAATTTAAAAACAAAAATGGCCGACACGATTTTTTTCAATTTTGTAATCGTTTCCTTCCAGTTGGGTATGATGCATCTGACAAGATGCCAGATATTCACCGCTGTCTTATACATTAAACAGAAATATAATTTTAAAATTATCGCTGTCCCTTCAAGTTCTATTTTTGTATCTCTGACACATGTTTCAACGGGTATGCTTAACACGCATTTTTTAAATTTATGCTTTTGAGTTTAATGTTTCTTAGAATTTCTAAAATGAAAACGATTTCCAAAGATTCCGGGTTTGTTCATGCTGCCCATATGATATGTGTCTATTCCACGCAAGATTTGCTCACTAGTATTAATAAAACGGATTCGCTTTCGTGTGTGTATTTGTTAGGAAGTTTAGAATGTAGAGCGAAGCAACAATAAATCCTGTTTGATTTTCCGAAAATATATCCTGTTTGGTAAAAATTTAAAAAAATATTAAACAAAAGATAGAACCATGACGCCTTAATTTATGTACTTATAGATGTCTTAAATTTTATGAGTAAAATTGTTCAGAATAGTGCTGATGATAGACTACTATTTATCATATCCCCTTTTATTGTTCTTCGTGTTCCGTATTTACAGACCAATAAGTTAATTCGATCAGTACTTTTCCTTTGGCATACATTGCCATGATTTATATACGTGTTCACGACGATTGCCAAAATTTTAAATAAAACCCGTGCTGTAGAATCGACCGAAAACAAAGCCATCTATTTAAGATTTTAGTTGTTCCAAAACCCACTTCTTCGTCGTCATCTATTTTTAAAGCACTTATTCACTCCAAAGTAGGCATATTGCCACGTAAACGTAAGAGGCAACAATGGGGGGGTCATACCTACGAGAGAATAACATAGAAGTTTAGCAACAAGATAATCTGCTTGCTTTATTATAAGATATTAAGAATCAGAGAAGCCAGAAACATGGAGGGAACTACCAAGTCCAGGAGTTCGAGGAAAGAAACTGTTAAAGAAGATATCTTTCCAGTAACCTGACATCTGTATAGCGAAGAGTAGGATTTTGTGTTTGTCGACACATTTTATTTGGAGTTATGTTATTTCCTGTTTGCGTTTTATTTATTTATTATTTCTTTTTATTATAATTATTGATGATGATGATGATGTTGATAATGATGTTAATGATGATGGTGATGTTGATAATGCTGTTAATGATGATGATGATAATGGGGATGTTGATAATGATGTTAATCATAATGGTGATGTTGATAATGATGTTAATGATGATGATGATGATGATGATGATGTTGATGATGATAATGATGATGATGATGACGACGGCGACGATGATGATGATGATGATGATGATGATGATGATGATGATGATGATGATGATGATGATGATGATGATGATGCATACATGTGTTACTTGCATAGTGATTTTTTTTTTGTTTTTAAGCAGTGGCACATCCAGGGGAAAAATTGGAAAATAAGTGTTTTCATTTTCATCCAAATGTTGACCTGATAAACTCTAACTACTATACCTGCGGAAATTCATTGGTTAAAATATTAGGTTATCTTGCCTTTCTAGGAACACACGGACCATTGAAATAAGACTTATCATTTTTTAGCGATATATACTCAATGAAAACGGATAAAAACTGTACATGCTGAAATATCCAATTTATACGCATGTTCTCTCGTTGTGATAACTTGATTTTCATCATTTTTTTTCTCTTCGAAAATTCGGTAGTAAACTTTGACGTTGTTCAACTACGAGTGTCGTCTTGATATAATAATTGTTTTCTGTTTGGTATTTTTGCAATATATATATATATATATATATATATATATATATATATATATATATATATATATATATATATATATATATATATATATATAGTCTTTGAAGTTTTTAACATTTGAAACTATACAAAAAATTACTTTTTATCGTTCGTTAACAAAAAAACCCAGCTAGTCAGTAAATCATTTAATCACCTGCAATCACTGCATTAACTCTCTCGAATTTACTATAATACCAATTTTTTTTTTATTTTTCAAGGGATCATCAGTTGTTTACCATGAAACACTGTTTCGGGGATTTATATATATATATATAAGTAAAAGTCTGTATGCGTGTGTGTCTGTCTGTGTACATTTCCCAACACAATAACTCTGTCAATTTTAAGTCTACAGACTCGAAATTTGATACACAGAGTAGTGAGATTTAGGAAAATCTCTAAAATCCGTTTTCGTCCAGACATTTGGTGATTAAGGGGTCAAAGTTCAACGATTTAATCTTTGATAACTCTACCTAACTCGTCCGCCAATTTTGGACCTAAACACTTGAACTTTTCGATATAGGTTCCTTGAACATGTATCTAACTAAATAACTTGATTTCAGCCCAAAACAAAAAATAAAAGGGGTCATAATAGGCGTCAAATTAAAAAAAAATTACCTCTGCGGTCTCTACCAAATTACTCAGACAATTTCTTGTCTAAACATTTGAAATTTTACATGAAAGGTCTTCAGAGATAACGCAAGCTTTTTAATCGTTTTAGATCGAAAGTTTGAGCTACCAATATATAAATCTGTTTGTGTTTGCATGTCTGACTAAAACTTTTGACATTGGCGACGAATTTTCACAGGATCAGAATCGTTTTGAAGCTCAACCGTTCAGACGACAAATACCAAAAATTGTCTACAAACATTAATTTCTCCACATTCGACTGGACACTTTTATACAGGGAGGGTTCGCTTTTTTCACCGATATTTTCGAATGTCATCCCCTCTTTTCCATTGTGTACCCTTAATTTAAACATACGTTTGCGGTGCTCGTAACAGCAAAGATGTCACGTTTTCCCTCGTGCTTTTTCTCTTTCGCGGTACGGGTTCGAGCCTACCTTCCTACTACAACTTTTATTTTGCTCAATACACACCTCCCAACACCCTGGAAACGCCGGGCACCCATGCTAATATATATATATATATATATATATATATATATATATATATATATATATATATATACATATAAATATTATATCTATATATATTATATATATATTATATATATTATATATTGTGTATATATTATATATATATATATATATATATATATATATATATATATATATATATATATATATATATATATATATAAATCCGAATAGTTGATACATTTATGTTATACCGCATTTATCCCTGGGCTTTACAAATCTTTTTGAATGTTTTAGCTGCATTTACTTTTCGTGAGAAAAAAAAAGCAAAACTACATAAACAGGAATTCTTTTGCAGTCATATTTCCTGTAATAAGTTGGATATTCAAGTAAATACATGCGTTATAACGTTCGACTACATCCGAACTTATTTTGTTTTATGCCATCCTGGAGATTATGAGAGTCAATATTCTAGATCAAAGCTGTCCATCACTACATTTTGGTGTGATCCGACAACTGCTTTCTGATTTATTAAGATGCAGGTTATGCAATAAATGGAGGCTTCGGCTTTCACATGTTCTTCTTTATTGTATCGTGTTTCCAAAAGGATGCCTTATTTCAAATATCATCAAAAATACTGTTTCTTTATTAACTTTTTTTAACTTCCATTTAAAGCATATTGCAACTTGTCGTTAGGGTTTACTATTCAGGAACTATGGCCAGGAAAGATTAACAAGATGTTGGTTTACGTAATATTTTAACTTATGCATATCAGTACAGTCAAGGAAACATGAAGTAGGAAGGGAATTCCATATACTAGCTGTTCGAGGACAGAAACTATTAGAGTATAACGTTTTCTATGTTTAAATACCTCAAAATTGAAGGGGTGAGATTTTCTTGCTAAGCGAGTTTGCCGGGGATATGCACATCGAGGAGCAAAAGTGCATCGAGTTTATTAAATCGCATTCCATTAAAATGTTTGTAAAACAATAAGAGAGGCGTTTGGATGAGTTGGGGCTTCGATAAGAGAGTGAGACATATTAGATTGAAAACTCTTTTTTATTATTCTATCCAAAAGAGGGAGGCTAGTGCTAGAGGCGCCAGCCCAGATGTGGACACAATACTCGATGCATGACTGAAGGTGACCTTGTAGTAGTACAGAATACTCTCAGGTGTGAGTAGCCTTCTAGCTCGATAGTAGGAACACACTTTCCTTACAGCAGCTTTTCCAATGGTCTCAATGTATTTAATCTTGTTAATATTGATCATATTTCTATTAATGTTTTGTCATGTTTCGTTCGGTAAGGTAGCAGTCTGTCGCATACTAATCCGATTTTTACACGCAAACATCAATTAATCTGGGGATCATGAAAATAGTATGGAAGATTTTGGCGTGGTGGATTTATCCTACTGATGCGTCGTTGCCAGTGTTGTGGTTCCGTATGTGTCAGGAAGAAAACCACTAATTGATAATTTGAGGAAACAAAATACAGGCTGCCCCAATAAAATGTATACACTTTTTAAATGAACACAAAACCAGCATTTATTATAATAAAGAAAAGTTTTACACATCAAAATATTGTGAACAAATATAGAAAACAACTAAATATCGAAAGTGTTCAAATTATTGGCCACGGTGGTCCATGGATATCTGATGTAATCGAAAATAGTCAACTCATCAGTTCAACTAATACGTTGACATATCTTCGTTGAAAGGTTGCTTTCAACTCATTCATTGTACCCCGTTTTGTGGTATGAAACCTTTGTTTAACATGCCCCCTCAGCACCAACCCCTTCCAAAGGGGAAAAATCAATGGGAGGGTCAAATCTGTTGAGCGTGGACAGTACTTGATACTATCTCTTCGTCCTAACTATCTGTTTCGGGGGTTACTATCAAGATATGAGCTTACGTCATGATGATGATAATAGGGGAGTGCCATTCATTATTCCTTAACATCTCTTGGGAACGTGATCTAGCGTATTAATGTAGCAAGTTGAGATGATTTAAAGAGTGTATACATTTTATTGGGACACCCTATATATTGAACAGAAAAGAAATTGCAACAATGAGAAGTGTTGCTGTAAATCAGTCCGACTACCTCTCTATATTATACGAAATCGTTCAGCTCTATTCGTGTTACTTTTGTTCTTGTTTTGTTTTGATCTTATTATTTGTTTTATATTTAATACATCATATCGATACAATACGACAATAATTTGCTATTGCGTGCCAATGCCAGATGTCAATATTTAGTCGAGTCCTACAATGGACAAAGAAAAAAGTTATAACTCCCTATTTAGTGGGCGCATAATAGATTGATAAATAAAGCAAACACACGGAAGGAAATGCATGCAAAGATATCCCCCACACCTTTATAGTAAATGGAATTGTTTATTTTTATCTATAATATTGACACCATTTTATTTACCATGATACTTAATTCCGCATTTGTAATAATTCAACTTTAATAGAAAAAATCATAGGTAAAGGATTTTTTTCTGGAAAACGCATAACGTCTTGCACTACAATTCCTTATAGTAGTAAATGGAATAAAAAACTTTCCACTCGTACGGTCGATTAATTTAGCTTTTTTTTCATTTATTTTCAATATAGTTTTATGTGGCGTTCCTTCTCCTCAGTTTCTCCATTTCCCCTTGATCATACGCAACCACTCGCTCAGTAAAACAGGATATGATTGAGTATATTTGAGTTATTTTTTGCTAAGAATACCAGAGAAAAAAATTCAAAATTCATTGCAACATTCAAGCCAGTAAACAACATATGTATTCTTTACAAGCGTTATCAATAGTTATCTCTAAGTTTTTTTTTATTTATTACTAATGTTCTGTAAAACATTTTTTAATTTTAAGTTCAAGAACATAGAATACTTAAAAATACATTATTTATATACAAAAAGTTGTCGATCATAAAAACAACTAAAGATTATATTACTTTTTCACGAATATACATGATGTTTTATTGGGAATTTCTCTCGAATAGACATCAATCTTCCTGTCATCTTATAAATTTTCCTACCGTTTGTCTGTATGTGTGTGTGCGACGCGGTTTATCTTAGTCTACAAGCAATCCACCCAGGCAAGTAAGGTACCGCAGCGGACGTTTAGTGATATTTATATCCATGTTGGGTGTAGAGAAATGCAAAAAAAAAAATGAAAAAAAAATACGATTAACTAAACAACGTTTTATTTACTGAATATTTTTCCGGTATTCAGCGGAAGTTATTATATTCCTTAGTAAGTTCTATTTACTGTCTGTGTGTGTGATGCGGTTTATCGAAGCCTCCAGGCAATCCACCCAGGCATGTAAGGTACCGAAATGAAGCTTATGACCTAGCGGACATTTTATTGATATTTATATCCATGTGTGGTGTACAAAAATGCAAAAAAAAAACGTGCAAAAAATACAAAAATATAACGATTTACTAAACAACGTTTTATTTACTGAATATTTTTCCGGTATTCACCGGAAGCTATTATCTCACTGTTGTGAAGGAACATAACTGGCTATACACCGGTTACAAACTGTATATATATATTGGACTGTTTGGCAGACAGCGGCAGACAAGCAGTCGCAGTAAGACGGATAGTCTTACGTGTTGATTATCAGACTTTCTTCCCCATACTTGTTACTATGTACTTCTATTTACCTTAGGCGAGCAGCCTTACGTTTCTGTATTATAAATAAACCCCATTACACATACCACTCGGTGTAACTCACGTTTGTCTTTATTTCCTAAGTATTTAGGAATATAACAATGGCGACGAAAGGATGTTCTTTCTCTTAACAGAGATAAATTACCGTACCAAGGACTGTGTACAATGCAAGGATTTTTTGTTTTACGAAAAAAACAAACTACACAAGGATTTTTGACCACGTGCGTCAATGAATTTAAAAATTTTTCCTACCTAAAGTAGCGAAAAGTACGGATTTTTCTTCGTAAAGAACTCACAAGAAATTATAGAAACATGTTCAAGGTAAAGTGGAATTTATATTTGTTTTGACAAGTAAAAAAAAAAAAAAAATGGTCGCAAGTTGAATTCGAAACTACACTAAAGGATTACGAGTTTCGAAAGAAAAAATATAAATACAACGACTATTGTACCATTTTATGCCACGTGGGAACGGCAGCCATATATTTTTTTTTTGGAAAATTAATTGTTTGTTATTGCCTTTATATAAATAATTGGAACTATTTGTCGTGGGAAGTAAGAAATATTTTGTGTATGAACTTACGTTGTTGAAAAAAAAAAAAAAAAGAATTATTTTACAAAGCCTGTTGAATTACTATGGATGAACTTTGTTGAAACGTGTTGTGTCTGCATATTGCTACTAATTTACGATATACGTAAATTTACGATTTTTCTTTGGAATTATTGTGTAGAATTCGAAAAGACATTTTTGTACTAGAAGCTAACATGGAACAATTAGCAGAGTTAACTAAGGCTCTAGCCCTTAGCATCCAGGAACAGACAAAAATGACTCAACAATTTTTAGCGCAACAACAACAACAACAACAAATTCAACAACAACAGCTACAGCAACAGCTGCAACAACAACAAGAAAGAACACAAAAAACTTTAGAGGCACAACAAGAACAAACAAACATACTACAACGACAAATGTCGACACAGCAAAAGAATTTAGAAAAGCTAATTCTAACGTCGACCGGGAAGAAGACTAATTTTTCTGCCGAGGGTATTTCAAATTCACTAACGGAATTTCGTTACTCCCCGGATACTGGTGTTACTTTCCCTGCATACTACAGAAGATACGAAACAATTTTTACGAAAAGATGTTTAGACTGGACCGATGAGGAAAAAGTTACCCTGCTACTACAAAAACTGGGTACTGATGAAAACACCAAGTATGCAAATCTAATTCTACCAAAAAAACCGGAGGAGGTTTCGTTCGAGGAAACAATTAGTACCTTGTCGAAAATATTTGATAAAAGGGATAGCCTATTTCACTCTAGATACAAATGTTTGAACATTCAGAAGGCAGAAGCTGAAGACTATCTAGAATATGCTTGCACTGTGAACTGTTTATGCGAATCATTTAAATTGAATGAAATTTCCGCAGACCAACTTAAATGTTTAATCTTTGTACAAGGTCTCACAGCACCAAGGGACAAAGATATACGTTCACGGATCCTAACAATTATGGAGGCGGATCCTAACATAACATTGCAAAAAGTCACTGAAGAGTGTCAACGTCTGATTAACATAAAGAAAGACAACACTCGCATTGAAGAGAAAAATATTTTTAAGGTGCACCAAGTAAAAAGGCAAGGGACCACAAGAAAGTCCAGGTTCCAAGAACACAGGATCCTTAAAGGATACAAAGACCCAAAGCTAAAGTGTAAATGTTGTGGTAGTTTAAGACACAACAATAAGACCTGCTGGTTTAGGAACAAAATATGTTATGAATGTGGTCTCAGAGGTCACAAGGGAACATACTGTGCCCAGAAGAAAAGACAAGGGACCGATAATGTAAATACGCTTCGCATGAATAAAGAAAAAAGCTGCGAAAGACGGAAATATGTGGATGTTCGGATAAATGGACATCTGGTTACATTGCTTCTGGATAGCGGTGCAGATATTAGTATTATAAATGAAGATATATGGAAAAGGATAGGTCGACCTGAATTAACGAAAACCAGAAAGACGGTGAGAAGTGTGTGCGGCAAAAGATTAGAGTTCAAGGGAGAATTAAAATGCAAAGTGACATTCGCTAACCAGACTCATAAATCCAAAGTGTACGTCGTACCAGGAAAGAATACATGCCTGTTTGGGGTAGATTGGATTGTCCTGTTTTGTAACGTTTTAACTGCAGAAAAAGCAAACCAAAGGGAAGACTTCCTGAAGGATTTGAAAACTGAATTTCCCAATGTTTTTGCCGAAGGACTAGGACTCTGTATTAAGACAGAGGCAAAATTTGAATTAAAGAAAAATGCCACTCCAGTATTCAAACCTAAAAGGAATGTGCCTTTTTCAGCGATGGACGCAATCGAAAAAGAGTTGGATAGACTTCAACAACTGGAAGTCATTGAAAAAGTTAACCACACAGATTGGGCAAGTCCAACCGTGTATGTAAAGAAAAAAAATAACAGAATAAGGGTCTGTGGAGATTTTTCAACGGGTTTAAATGACTGTCTATTGGACCATAATTATCCCCTTCCGTCCGCAGAAGATCTGTTCTCTAAGCTTAACGGAGGAAAAATTTTTTCTAAGATAGACCTCTCAGATGCTTACTTGCAAATTAAGATCAGCGATGAATGCTCCAAATACTTAGGCATAAATACTCATAAGGGCATTTTTAAGCTAAAGAGGCTTCCTTTTGGATTAAAGGTTGCTCCTGCTATTTTCCAGCAAATTATGGACACGATGCTGGCAGGGTTGGAATTTTCAATGGCCTACCTTGACGATATCCTAATTAAAAGTGAAAATTTGCAAGATCATAAGAAGCATGTAAAAGAAGTATTCAAAAGAATACAGGAATTTGGTTTTAAATTGAGCCCAGAAAAATGCGATTTTTTTATGAAAAAAATTAAATATCTAGGTCAAATAATCGACAAAGAGGGTCGAAGACCGGATCCACAAAGGACTGAAGCAATTGAAAAGATGCCTGCTCCAGATTCAGTGACAAAATTAAAATCGTTTTTGGGATTAGTTCAATACTATGCAATTTACATCCCTAACATACATAATTTAAGAGCTCCTCTTAACGAGTTACTGAAAAAGGGTGTTAAATGGAACTGGAATAAGGAATGTGAATCTGCTTTCCAAAATATCAAAAGATGTCTACTGTCAGACTTAGCATTGGCACATTTCAATCCAGAAAAGGAACTAATACTAGCAACGGACGCCAGTGATTACGGTGTTGGCGCTGTATTACTTCACAAGTATGAGGATGGTAGGACAAAAGCTATCGCCCATGCTTCAAGAACGTTGGTTGCAGCGGAGAAAAATTACAGCCAAATTGAAAAAGAGGCGCTGTCGATAATATTTGGAATTACAAAGTACAATCGATTTCTCCATGGACGATCTTTTATTTTGCAAACCGACCATAAACCCCTACTTACCATATTTGGATCAAAGAAAGGCATTCCCACACATACTGCGAATCGATTACAGCGATGGGCTGTAACCCTCTTAAACTATCAGTTTAAGATGGAACATGTATCCTCAAAAAAGTTAGGACACGCAGATGCATTATCACGGTTGATCCCTAAAAGAAGCGAAAGTTTCGAAGAAACGGTAATTGCTGCGCTTAAAGACGAAAGTGAATGTACAAGTTCAATGTGTAATATGATACGTGAACTTCCGGTAACTTTCGAAAAAATAAAAAAAGAGGCAGTAAATGACATTTTCATTAAGAAAATGAAAAATCAATTGGGATGGATAAAAAAAAAATAAAAAGGTAGATCAAACAACGCCTTTTTCCATCTGTGAAGATGTGCTCATGTATGGTGAGAGGATCGTAATTCCACTAACGTTACAGAGGAAAATTCTGAAGGAATTTCATACAGGTCATCCGGGCATTTCGAGAATGAAATCCCTTATGAGAGGATATGTGTACTGGCCTGGTATGGACAAGGAAGTTGAAAAATGTGTCAAGACATGCAGAGGATGTCAATTAGCAGCTCGAGATCCTCCAGTAAAAACGACGCCATGGCCAAAGACGGACCTACCCTGGTCACGTCTGCATATTGATTATGCGGGACCTATAAATGGTTATTTTTACTTGATTATTGTAGATTCTTTTTCAAAATGGCCAGAAATATTTAAGTTTAGACATCCAACAGCAAAAAACACTGTGAGTGCGCTTAATGAAATTTTTAGCCGTTTTGGAGTGCCAAAAACCTTAGTGAGCGATAATGGAACAGCATTTACTGCTCATGAATTCAAAGAATTCTGTGACTCACTAAATATTCTACATATGACAACACCTGTGTACCATCCACGATCGAATGGGTTGGCCGAAAAATTTGTAGATACGTTTAAAAGGGCACTTAAGAAAAATCTTACTACGGACACAGACGAACAATGTATTCAAACATTTTTAGCAATTTACAGAGTGACACCAAATCCTAATAATAATGTCAATTCTTCCCCGGCTGAGCTAATGTTTGCAAGAAAGATAAGATCTGTCTTCGATAGGCTGCTACCAGAGAAAAAGAAAGTTTTCAAAAAAGAAAACCTTAATACCAAGTGCTTCTCCCCAGGTGAAAATGTATATTTCAAAAATTTTCAAAATGGACGAAATCAGTGGGTTGAAGGTATTATCAAAAAAAGGATTGGGAGCATGGTCTATACCATCCAAGGATTAAGTTTTGTCTGCAAAAGACACAGAAATCAAATACGTCCCAGACTGTCTCCAAATGTGGAAGAGACACCAATGGAAACATTGTGCGATATTTTTGATATACCAAAACCAGCGTGTGTACCGCAAAAAAAGAATATTTCGCCTAAACCGACCATACGGGCTGGACAGAAACCTTTACCCCGGGTAACGCTGACCAGAAGGAAAAGCGCAAGAAAGAGAAAAGTTACCAGGAGATTAAGCCCTGACCCTAAAAGGAAGAGGTATTTAAGCTAAAATCAGGAAGATTTCAGCTTCAGGGGGAGGTGTTGTGAAGGAACATAACTGGCTATACACCGGTTACAAACTGTATATATATATTGGACTGTTTGGCAGACAGCGGCAGACAGCGGCAGACAAGCAGTCGCAGTAAGACGGATAGTCTTACGTGTTGATTATCAGACTTTCTTCCCCATACTTGTTACTATGTACTTCTATTTACCTTAGGCGAGCAGCCTTACGTTTCTGTATTATAAATAAACCCCATTACACATACCACTCGGTGTAACTCACGTTTGTCTTTATTTCCTAAGTATTTAGGAATATAACACTCACTTAGTACTTTCGATTTACTGTGTGTGTGTGTGACGCGGTTTATCTCACCCTACTGGCACCCACTCAAGCAAGTAAGGTACCGAAATTAAGCTTATGACCCAACCGATGTTTTAGTGATATTTATATCCATATTTGGTGTATAGAAATGAAAAAAAATGCAAAAATAAAATCGATTTACTAAACAACGTTTTATTTACTGGATATGTTTTCCGGTACAAAGACTCAAGTTTGCCCAGCTGGGCAAAATTGGGTTCTTGTTAAGTTACAAATGCCGATATTTTAAGACACGGGCTGAGAAAAAAGATTATATTTCTAAATATTTTAGATGTCAACGGATAATTTATATTATTTAAATTATTCGCAATGACCCGCGACGTAACATGTTAGCTATTAGGTTAAATTCAGCTGTATGTGACACACTTTCGGACGTTCAACACCCAATCATAAATGGAAACCATACTTGGGATACAATTAAAAATTACTTAATACGGTCACCCGATCATAACTGAGGGAAGTAGTGAATTTAATAAAGTAATCTATTACCAATTAGCATGCATATTTTAGAGTAGAACAGAAAGATTTCAGAGTTCGAGCATAGGCACTGGAAGAAAGAAAGAAGATTATGAAAACTTTAAATTGTCAAAATAATATCTAAGATTGTAACATAATAATAAGTAATTGAATAATAAAACGATCAAAACTACGTATGAATATAAACCAAACGATATTCTTTTATATTGAAAATTGTGTGTTCGTTTGCTTTAAACAAACCTTAAAAGTATTTTTAAAATTCGTGAACTAAAATTATATAACAATCAGC
This sequence comes from Euprymna scolopes, assembly GCF_053919585.1. Classification (NCBI taxonomy): domain Eukaryota; kingdom Metazoa; phylum Mollusca; class Cephalopoda; order Sepiida; family Sepiolidae; genus Euprymna; species Euprymna scolopes. The sequence continues at coordinate 86,705,095 of NC_136507.1, forward strand.
TAAAAAAAAAACCTATGCAGATCAATTTACGTAGGAAATTCATCTAGTGCTCGGATATAAACAATATTCTTTTAAATTCCATTTTCATTCAAAACAAAGAACTGTGCTACTCTAATAGAAAAGAGGCTACTATCGAGCACGTAAGTTACAGTGGTACTATGTAGGGATTTGAGCAGAAGAATGGCTGTTCATATTACACTTGAACTTCTGCAGGGCATACAGTTGGGAAAGCAGGAACACGAAAGGAAGTTGTAAAGGCTAGCAGTTCTGGGGAAGAAACTCTTAGAGTAGAAGGGTTTTCTACATTTAGGTATCTCTACTGTGTAGGGCCGAGATTTTTCTCGTTGTCAGGTTTGTCGAAGGTATTTACGTCGAGAGGTTAAAAAAGCATGTAGTTCGTGAGAGCATCACTCATTAAAATGCTTATAGAACACACAAAGGGATCAAACAGTTCGTTGATGGGACATAGATTGATGTCTAGATGACTGTTCAGGACGTATCAGGTTGGCGATACTCTTTTGAACCTTGCCCAGTAGAGGAAGTCTAGTAGCAGACGCATCACTTAAATATGACAACAATACTCCATACATGGCAGAATGGTAGCCTTGTGGAGATACAGGACATTTTCAGATGGAAGTAACTTTTTAGTACGGTAGAGAGAACCCACCTTCAACGCAGCGGCTTGGCAATGCTCTCAATGTATCTGTTGCAACTCTTGTTCAATGAGAACTTTTAGCCGAGAAATTTAAAAGATGTACTTTTAGTTTATGTATCTTTTAAAAAATGTATTGAATTTCTAACAAACCAATTAATGTCGTAGTGACGTAGTAAAATCCGTTGTATTAGTTGTTCTGTAAGAAATTTTATCTTACGTTCAATAATATTGAATTCAACTAAAATGTCACTAATATATACTATCGTTTAGATCACTCAAAAAACTGAAGTTCTACTCAATCATTGACAAATATAGATATTTTCTTGGATATTTTCGTGTTATATATCAGTCTTCATGTCATTACGGACATATAACGGTTACTTTGAAAGACAATCTTACACTATCCGAACGTTACATATACAATTAAAGAAATATTTCTATAATAGTGATTTAGTGTTTGTATAATCTATTTTAAAACAATTACCGAGCATGGACTAAATAGACATTTGACTGTGACTATGTGGATTTTGTAGATGGTCAAAGTCTTACACTTGTATAGAAAATTGCAAATTAAACGTATGTCTCTATTTTCAATTTAAACGCTAATAACTTCTCTTCAATATACACACACACACACAAATATATATATATATATATATATATATATATATATATATATATATATATATATATATCGGACAAGTTTAAGATAATCAGGAGTAAAAGCTCGTGAATTAAAGCAAGGTTCTTAAAAGTGCACAATAAAAAAGTTTCAGTCGAGTTCAAACAATCTATATATATATATATATATATATATATATATATATATATATATATATATATATATATATGTATATATAGAAGCTAGAATTTATTTTAGGAGAGAAATAGCGACAGCTAAGACTGAATACACTGAAACCACCAGAAAACGCACCGAAGCACAAAAATTGGGAACAGTGTAGTAAATAATTTGCAGTCAGCATTTCGCCTACTATCAAACGATCATGAGGCTGTTCGCACGGCAACCAGGATGGCTAACCTGCTCACAAGTGAGTTTGCCTCAAACTTCACATTGGACCCGGCACACAAATTCCCTCCCTAACTTTCATTTGCGAACAGACGCCACACTAGATGATTCGAAAATACAGCGTTCTCAGGTGCATGGTATCATAAAAAACCTATAAACCTCAAAAAGGTGTGGACCCTATCTTATCTCGGCTGTGCTATTAACAAAATGCTCCGCTGAGGTTGCTCCAGTTCTCTCTAAACTTTACAACAAATGACTTAACGAATCTTGCTTCTGTGGTACCAATTTTCAAGACTTTTGGCGAGAGAACTGACCCATTAAATTATCGCCTATTTAGCATTCTCCCGCTATTCACCAAAATATTGAGTCCTTAATAAATGAAGCTCTAGTCCATCACCTTACAGCTGCTTAACTCCTGACCGACGATCAATATGGATTAAGGCAACCCCGTTCAGCAGCATATATCCTAACTGTAATTGTGAAAGTATATACCGTTCATTGGACAAAACAGGGAAGGGTAGAGCGGTTGCCCTCGATATATCTAAGGTTTTGACCGGGTATGGCATGAAGGTTTTCTTAGGAAAATTAGATCATATGGCATCACTGGAAGAATACATAATGTAATTAAATCCTTCGTAAGTAAGAGAAAAATGCAGTCGTAGATCTAAACAATATGATAAAATTTCGTAGTACATCAAGGGTCTATTCTCGGACCTTAATTATTCTTGATAATTGACCCCCCTGATAAAATTGTTTCTGAGATGCTGATAACACAACTCTCTAGAATAGGCACAAGGGGGAACAAATGAACACATATCTAAGGAAATGACAGAAACACTAGAGGATGACCTCAAATCTGTAGTGGAATGGAGACAAATTAAGCCAGAGATGGCCTGTGTTGCCGGGTTCTACTCTATTGAATGGTGTTACTCGTGACACCCTGCACTGAAGATTCATGAAAGGATGAAATACTACTGTCTGTAGGTATATATATATATATATATATATATATATATATATATATATATATATATATATATATATATACCTACAGACAGTAGTATTGCGCTGTGTCGACCTTACAGACGATAATGAACTCTTCCATTAATAACACGACCAACGAAATATGTTGCATGTTGGTCGCAACCCATTTACCACAAATAATGCACCCATCGCTTATATTCCGACGTAATCATGCACACTTAATCTTTTTTTTTTTTACTTTTTTTATCGATTTGTTTTTGTTATTGCTAATTATTATGGCACCACATCATTGGCGATGAGGATAATTAAAAATCTCAAACATCTATTACTGGAGATTAGGATCATTCAGGAACTTGACATTTATGTAACCCAGAACATTGGCGATGAAATGTTTATTAAAAATGTAATTCAGGGCATTTAAAAATGACGTCACAACATAGTTGACAAAGATTGTTAAGGATTGTTCTAAAATCCTTGAACGATAGGAATGTTAAATGGTGAATTTTCCCGATAATGTCAAATTTTAAAAATCATACTTTTTCGAGAAAAGTGGAAATAAAATTTGTAAGTTAAGATCTTTCTACCTAAATTAATCCCCCATTATATTTCTCTTGAGGGAGGCGATGAATGGTTCCACTTTAATTCTACAGTGCAGTGACTGTATTTATCTGCTGACTAATTGAAACGCTTTTACTCGATAAAACTACAACCCCCCCCCCGCCCAAAGTGATTTCTTTTAGTTGATAAACAATGAAAATTTTTATATTTATATTAGTGTTGCGATGTTATATTATGCTAGGGCAACATCGGGTGACCTTGCTGAAAAGTCCTGGATATTACCTTAAACTATATCTGATAGTGACGTCCCAGCTTGCGGGCTTTACGGAGTATGGTGCCACCCTTTAATTGCCATTGTTCCCAGGTCCACTCTGACCCGGAGTGGTAGTGCCTGTTAGGTCCCAACTATGGGTTAAATAGAAACCAACTTGACAAAAATATATTCTATTAAAGAAATGTTCTTCAATCACTGGATTCATTAATTACCTGAAAATGGTTGATATGCCGTAAAACAAACACCCAACCAACCTTGCTGATAGTTGTAATAGAATATCCCCTATTATTATTATAAAAAGTAAAATGTAGATAATGAACATTGTTATTATTTTGCACCTTTATTGTAGTAAAATGTACGCAGATGTGTTTGTAAGAAAATATAATTAGTAACATACTAATATTTTCTATACACTGCCTTATATATATATATATATATATATATATATATATATATATATATATATATATATATATAGCCCTTATACTCCCCCACAACGTAACAACAACCTTACATTGAATTTTGTACCGATGCACATATAAAATTATGACTCCATGTATACTAGCTGGGATTCTTTACATACCAAATCAATCAAATTAAGATTCAAATACTAATAAAACAATAGCAACGACTCGGGGAAACACTACTACAACAACAGAAAATGTTTAAAAATTATTATTACAAATAGGGTCGGATAAGGTTTAGATAAAACAATAAAAAATGTTTATTTTAAGTTTTATGGAATGCAAGTAAAACAATCGCTTATTCTGCAGACGACGATAAAATCACCCATAAGGTATAAGACAAGTGACGTGCAATAAGTAATGCCCCTGACCCACTTCCAGTTGTCTGATCTAGCTGAACTTTTCCTTGTGCAATGATTTAAATATCTACGGGTGATGTGGCAAATTACAGCTCTGACCTAATTGTGGTTTCTGTTATACAGGTGTTTGAACTGAATCAGGTGTGAAATGGAACCTGCTGAATGTCGAGCAGTGATCCGGTTTTCTTATTTGAAAAGACACACACCTCAGGAGACTTTTGAGGAAATAAAAGAAACTCATGATGATAATGGCCCATCATATAACCTTGCAAAACGCTGGCATCATGAATTCAAACATAACCGGAAGTCTGTGGAAACAGCTCCCAGACCTGGTCGCCCCTCTTCTGCCATTGATAAGGCATCTGTCCGTCAAGTTGAGGCTGCCATTTTGGAAGATCGGCGACTTAATATTCGTCAAATATCCCAAGATGTAAAGAGTAGTACAGCGTCTGTGGAAACTATCATTCATGACCATTTGCATAAGAATAAGGTGCCTGCCAGATTGATTTCCAGGTTGCTCACACCATTCCATAAGCGAAAACGCGTCGAGTGCTCGAGAATGAATTTGGACATGTGCCAAGAAAATGAGTCAAAGTTTTTCAAAAGACTGATTACACAGGATGAAACCTGCGTCCATCACTATGATACAGAGACCAACGCCCAGTCCATGCAGTGGAAGTATTTGAACTCACCACCTCCAAAGAAGGCAAGGGTGTAGCCTTCCGCTGGCAATATCATGCTCACAGTCTTCTGGGACCAGGACGGAGTAGTGATGACATATTTCCTGGCAAAGGGTACCACAGTTACAGGAGCCTATTATGCTTCATTTTTTAGGTAATAAAGGGAAGCTATCAAAATCAAGAGGCGGGGAAAGATCAGCAAATTTACCCTCTTCCTGCAGGACAACGCTCCAGTCCACAACTCGGATGTCACCAGATCAGAGGCACGGGCGTGTGGTTATGTAATCCTTCCCCATCCTACCTACTCTTGCACTGACTTTCACCTCTTCCCAGCCATTAAGTTGTTTTTGAAAGGAAAGCGTTTTCCTGATAATGCAATCTTGATTTCTGAAGTCACGTCGTGGGTGGAGGTCCAACCTGAGGTGTTCTGCAAAAACGGTCTCCAGAGCTGCATCAAACGAGGGGAGAAAGGCATAAGTCTGGATGGTTCCTATGTAGAGAAAGACTAATGATTGTGACAAATGTCGGTGCTCTGCTGCTATGGGAAGTGTGTAAGGGGCATTACATTTTGCACGCCCATCGTAGTCTATATGCTATATACTTTGAAAAATATGTAGACTAATAATCATCACTCGGAAAATTATATAACTCAAAACACAGCAAATTTTTGGAGTATAAATTAACAGAATATTAGCGATTTTACTATTGCTGATGCTGCTGAGCTCCTAATAAAATAATTTAGGTCCATGAATTTCCTGTTAAATAAAACGTCTAAAGATTTGAACTAAACTATAAAATAAAACGAACAATATTTAATATTTGCATTAATACTTTACAAGCATTATGAGGATTTAAATTATTTAATACTAAGCGGAGATAAGTTTAAATATTTGATAATCATGCAAGAACTACTATCTGGGAAAGATACATAAATTAGTCCTAGAATAATAAAATGGTAGGAATCTGAAGCAAATTAAATATTATAAAACTTATATGAGACATATAAGTACCAAATAACCCATTAAATATATCAAGAAATCTGACTATGTTCACATAAGGAAGTCATGTCAGAAATCATAGGCTTATTCTCGTTTAAAATATGTTCAATCAAAAATAGAATATATCCAATTTTCTACACATAATTTAAAAATGACCCTCCAACTGTAATTGCCCTTCTGGCGTTCTTATTGGTTCTGGAATTACTCATAGCGTTTTACAACCTGTCCTCTATGTGACAAATCTGGTGCATAATTTCACGTTGCAGAATGAATAAATGATGAAAAAACTCGAGCTACGTCCACACGAATATCCAAAAAGTATGGCTCATAAGATAGTGTGCGTACACAAATAGAAATCATAAACACAAATGCCTTGGTTTGATTAGATTAGATCTCCTTTATCAATAATAAATTGCATACATGGAACAAGTTGAATTAGGCAACCAGGCTGCAAATCAACAAAATTGCCGATATAAATTCGAGGGTAAAGTACTGAAAATGTTTCCTAATAGAAAAATTGGAAATGTTCGTTTTTAGAAACGTCGAAGATTTATTGATAATAATTGATTTATCTATCAACATTTTTTAAAAATCCAAATAAGGTAAGTTAAATATCTAAGAAACGAAAAGTAATGAAAAAGCTATTAAAACTATAGTCGCCCATAGAAAGCAACCACGGTAGTTTTAAATGAAGCTCATACTGCTAATTAAGAAATACGCTTAAAAGGCAAATAATTCGAGAGGAAGTCGAAAAATAACGCCAAACAAACATTGAGAAAGCAATAAGAAAATTAGCAAAATATAAATGTTATAAAGAAAATCTAAAAAGAAATGTAATAAACGAAAAGGATGAGTTGTGGATTTAAGGGAAAGACAAGAACATTAATTGGCAAAAAGGAATTTGGTACGACCAACATATAACATTTCAGTTTCTTTGTGCGAACCCCTTAAATATGCTTAGAAAATGGAATTGAGATGTAATTCAGTAAACTTTCTGATTCTAATACTAATTAAGAATGAAAGGCAGTCCTAAAATTTAGAGTGTTGCCATTTATCCAAAACGGAAGTCTCCGTGTCTTACTGTTATCAACTGGTAAACGATGCATAAGTATCTTAAAATTTATGAGTTGAGAATGAATTGTAGCGTGTCCAGCCTAGGGATAATAAATATTATTTTAACTTACTGAGAAAACGAGAAAAAAGCATGTATCTAGGTGTTAGCATATAGTTCTGCACTAGTTATGAATGTTTGGTAGTAGGACTGACGTATACCTACCCCTTATATCTGTTGTATTTATTTTTCTTTTAAATATATTTTGTCCCCACTATTTACCGAGTTGTGTTTTCTTTCCGGAACGTTCAACGCTCACAGGATCTATATTTATATATCTATCTACATATCTATGTATCTAATTATATCTTTATCTATGGCAGTACATATACACACGCGTATATATGTATATATGTATGTATGTATATATATATATATATATATATATATAATAACTTATTACCTATCTCTACCTGCGTATTGAGCACTGAGCAACGTTTACGCATAAATTTATACTTTCGTATATAAATTCATGTGATAACATGAAGTATGTATATATATATATATATATATATATATATATATATATATATATATATGTTTATAAACATTGACAAAACACTCTTAAAAGAATATTTTAGAAAATTAGATATTTTTAGCTTCAATTCTCTATGTAAACACAGAAAATACGAAAAGTTCAAATGACTAAGGACCACAATCCAGTCATGGCCGACGGAATGCGACCATGCAATAGCCTTAAAAAAGTGAAGACTTCCGTTCAAAATTCCATCCAAACTTCCGAGTTCGACAGAAATATTTCCAAGTTCGCCAAGATACGCCTGAGGGAAGTCGGAGGTTGCATCAACCGAACGTTCTGAAAATTCTACTTAAGATGAGAACAGTAGTCTGGAGAATCAAATACGAATAACCAATCGTCATCTCAAAAAATAAAAAAAAACATAGCATCGTTATATTTTTTAAAACATTTCTCTTTTATTTTCATATAGTAAACATTTCTGCTTTATTTTCCTATTGAAAAAAATTCTGTTTTATTTTCGTATTGTAAATCATCACTTTTGAAGGAAAGAAGTTGTTCTGTTTTGTCGCAGATCAAAGTTGCATGTTTTAATGTAGATGAAATCACTCTAATTGAGCATATTATTTGCAACAAACTGCGATATCATCTGCGTAAAACGTCTATACAAGAATAACAACCACATACATTTTTCTTCAAAATATACACCTTCTATAACTAAGTAGTCTGGGTGTCCGGTGTTGCGTGGGTGTTTGGAGGTGTCCGTTGATAAAAAAAAAGTGAGAGTAGACATGAAGGCTCGAACCCGTACCCCGAAGGAGGAAAGAAACGTGAACAAAAAGTGACGTGTGTGCTATTGCTTCCATCGCAAAACCGGAAATTAGAAAGTTTTAAATTAAGGGTAGACAAGCGAAAACACAGGATGACATTCGAAAATTTCGTCGACAAAAGAGACCCCTCCCTGGGAAAGAAAATTCCCCAGTTGAGGTTGAAGGAATTAATGTTGTTGGTCAATATTTCAATATTTGTCGTCCGAAGGGTCGATCTTCAAAATGATACCAATCTCGTGAAAATCCATCGCCTCTGTCGAAAGTTTTTGCGAGTCATACATGCATACATACATACACACATACATTTAAACCGACATATGTGACTTATATAACAGACGATGGATAATAAACTATATATACAGTAAAAGTAAAAAAAAAATAACAATAATATATATATATATATATATGTGTGTGTGTGTATGTGTGTGTGTGTGCGCGTATATATAAATATACAGGAGTATATATATATATATATATATATATATATATATATATATATATATACATATATATATTAACACCATAAAATAAATATAAGCAATCTCCAATAAACATATTTTTTGTTTACTTGTTTCCCCACTTAGACACAGGATGGGGTTTTCATGAGGGGTCAAATCAGCTTCCCCAAAAGGGGAACTCTGGTCACTAACAAAAATAAACAATGTATCGGACATGAAGGATCCCCCCCTCTAACGGAGACCATAAAAGTAAAGTAAATAGTGTGACATGCAGCATCGGAACAGATGGTATCTATTTACTTCCCCACAAAAGTAAATTAGACACAATACCGTTTTTTAATGTCGGGGAAATCTAGCCCCCGCATAAAAAGGGAGCATCCTGGCAGTGTCCAAATAAACAGTAATTGCCTCAGTATGAAGGTTCCCCTACATTGACCGAGGCTTAAATAACTTAAATAGTAACTCTCTCAGTATGAAGGCTTTCCCCAATATCGACCAAGGAGCAATTACTTAAGTGAAGCATCAGAAAAGAGGCTGCACTTAATTCTTTATTTAAGCTAAAATTACAAAGTAAGTTCCAACTGAACAAAAAACTTACGCACAAGGCCAACTAAAATGGGGAAAAAGGGGATCGTTGGTCATCCTTTTCTCTCCAGAACTAAAACAAAAGTCGTTCAGCTAGTATCTTCTTTCACCTTAATACCGCATTCACCCTTTCCTACTGGGGGACATCCTACTTAGGACCTAATTGTTTAAAACATTTTATTAGCGTTTAAAAACAAAAAGATAACAATAATGATCCTGGCCCCAAAGCCAAGTGTCCATTTTTTTTTTAAACAATAACCAGATTTTCACGTAGAAATGTTAATGCTTACAATCAGTAATCCGCGTCATCTACTCAAGATTTTAGTATCGCATTTGATTTTGAATGCTGCTGAACATTTTATCCGGACTCTAAAAGGCGTTTCTATAGATTAAGGAAGCCACCTATCAATGAAACAATAATTTTATGCATAGTTTGAAGTAAATAAACCTTAGTTTAGAGTTTGCAAACATTACCTATCTGTTACTTTTCAGCAGTTTCTAACAGACACACAAGCATAAATCTAAATATGTATTTCTATATAATTAAATAATATCTATTCCTTTATACTAACGGACACTATTTTTTCATGCTTACGCAATTATCATTGTATGGATGATAATTCATGCCGATCATGAGATTTGAACTACGTTTTAGAGTTGAATTAAACTTATTGACACTTTATGAATAATTTCCATTGGTTGAAAATGTCTTTCAGTGCTTCATGTTCGTAATCAGTACGATTTTTTTTTACATAGGGATCACCACTTATCAAGGCCCGTAAGCCACTCGGGGATAAGGGGTATTTTGTGGGCAATAATCGATGTCATAATATCGTAGTAATAGTTGGTATTGGAGATTTGATAAAGCGTCTTACCTAAGGGGGCGATTAATCAGGAATTTGTCTATGTTGGACTTGAAGACGTCCAAGTTGTAGTCAGGTGGGAAACAGGCCAACAGAAGAGAATTTCACAGGCGTGCACTTCTCAGAAAAAAGCTATGTTCATGGAATCTACGTTTGATTTAGGCACAGATAAAGAGGGGGGAAATTCTGATAACTATATTCTAATTCCTTTTGGTTAATTTACAAGAAACTGTTTAATACACTATAATGAAGATACTGATGAGAACTGAAAACATGATGAAACAACTTAAACGAATATGTTTTCATATTTCTGTTAATAGAATTTCAATTGCAAGCACAAAAAAAAAAACAGGTTGAATTCCTCTAAACTTTCAATGCGAAAAACTAACGCTCCGCAATGTACGTGACTAACACAAAATATTTTCTTTTCCATGAGTCGCTCGCTTCCTCGCCCAAGCAGCAGTTGTACTTTTCTTTTCACGAACGAGATAACCTCAGCCTTAAACGTGAAAAAAACGTGTTTTTATGACGGCACCTGGAACCAACAATCGCTTAAATTTGCACTTAACTTATTTACTTCTTATTCTTGTAGCGGAAGCGTTCCAGGTTCGAGTGCTAGTACGTCTCGACCGTGGGCGCACACCAACCTTGGTCACTGATTGATATTATCTTCCTTACCGTCATGACATTAATATAATAAATGTAATCTATTTTATTCATATTAGTTTCTTTTATCTAAAGTGTAAATTGGTTTAAAGAAGGGTTAGGCAAAGTAATTTGATCACTCAATTGAACACAATTTTACTAACATCGCGATTTTATAGTTATGTATTAATTTGATTATACTAAAGGTCGATGTGGTTTGATTGTAAGGAGATATCCGATGAACCTATTGAAAAAAACCTACATCAAAATAAAACAATCTTCAATGATGAAGAGTAGTTTTATTTAATTATGTAGCTATCACAATTATACAGTATTTATTCTTCTTGTGTTTGTTTTTCATTTGTAATTCATCTGTTCTTGCGCCAATTAAATTTTAAATCAGGTATATACAGATAAAACGGCGTACTGAATCAAAAATGATACATGCAAATAATATTTAATGAATAACATTGTAATGCTAATTTAAAATATCTATTAAATATAATGCCAGCTTTTTAAACCGGAATTATGGATACAGCACATTTCGTTCAATTAATTTCGTTCAATTATGCATTCGACAATGTTGAAAAATATGGGGGACATTTTTTTCTTCGTTCAAGTTGTGTCGTGCAATGCCTGCTTATATAATTAATCATCTTTAATCATCGCTTGCCTTGAATGTGACACTTCACTCAATTGTGTAATGGATGCGGCACTCACTCTGCTGGTAATTTTTTGCGATACTTAAAATTTAATACTAACCTGTATTGTGGTAGTAAGTTATTAAGATATTTTTTTAATATGAGAGTTTTAATTTATTATAATGAAATTTTTTAATCTAGGCGATGACTGGGAAGATGGCCCATGGGGAAATATTTTTCTCTTCCTGCTGAACAGTGCGAAAATGAAACAACTGAATGGTTTAAAACGGCAATTGAAGCACATATTCCCATGCGGAAATATTATAGCAAGCCCAACTATCCCCAATGGTTTACTTCTACTTGCGCAACTGCAATTGCTCAAAGGCAGCATGCATACCGCAGATTTAACCGACATAAGTCCAGTTCAAACAGACAGAAGTATATAGAAGCTAGAAGAAACGGTAAGAAAGAAATAGTGGCAGCTAAGAGAGAATTTACTGAAACCACTAAAAAAAGCATTGAAGCACAAAAATTAGGAACTCGCGACTTCTACAAAATCTACAACAGTTTCGTAAATAATGGGCAATCAATAATTGCTCCACAAACCAACAATCACGACGTTGTTTGCTCAGCAACCGAAAAGGCTAATATGCTTGCCAGTCGGTTTGCCTCAAACTCCACACGGGACCCTTCCAACCACCCCGTACCTGACTTTCCTTTGTGGACAGACGTGGCGCCTGACGATCTAAAATATCACCCCTGCTCAGGTGCATGCTATCATGAAAAATCTAGATACTTCAAAAGCATGTGCACCCGATCTAATCCCAGCTGTTCTATTAAAAAAGTGCTCAGCCGAAGTCATTTCAGTTCTCTCACAACTCTTGCTTTCCGGGCTGTTGGAAAACTGCTTCTGTGGTAACAGTAATCAAGAATTCTGGCGAAAGGACTGACCCAGCAAATTATCGCCCCATTAGCCCCCTCCTATTTTTCGTCCAAATACTTGAGACCATAATTAACCATGCTCTAGTCGATCACCTTACAGATGCTAAATTTCTGACTGACAAACAATATGGATTTAGACAAGCTCGTTCCACAGCAGGTATCCTCATTGAAATCTCTGAACGTATATGCCATTCACTGGATAAAGCGGGGGAGGGCAGAGCGGTAGTTCTAAATATATCTAAGGCTTTTGACAGGGTATGGCATGAGGCTCTCCTAAGGAAAATTAGATCATACGGTATCACTGGTAGAATACTCTACATAATTAAATCCTTCTTAGATAAGAGAAAAATCCAGGTTGCCCTCGACAATCGTACATCTAATCAGTATGATATAAATGCGGAGGTGACTCAGGGGTCTATCCTTGGACCTCTATTATGCCTAATATTCATTAATGACCTCCCCGACAAAATTGCCTCTGTGATGGGCATATATGCCGATGACACCACACTCTATAGCAGGCAAACAAATGAACATATATCTAAAGAAATGGCAAAAACACTAGCGGATGACCTCCAATCTGTAGTGGAATGGGGACAAAAATGGATGGTCACATTCAATGCTGCCAAGACTCAACTGGTTTCCTTCAATAATTACAAAAAACCTTCTCTGCCACAAATAGCAATGACCAGTGACTTTTATCTGAGAGTACATCTTTCAAAATGTTTGCCTATGGTTCAAACGAAACCTGAGTTGGAACAATTACATTGAAAGCATTGCTAGGCTCTCTCTACCGTGCTAGAAAACTACTAACACCTGAAAGTATCCTGTACCTCGATAAGGCCACATTTCACCCATATATGGAGTATTGCTGTCACATTTAGGCTGGTGCATCTGCCACTAGTCTCTCGCTCCTAGACAAGGTTCAAAAGAGGGTCGCCAATCTGATAGGCCCTGAACTGGTATCTAGGCCTCACTGGCATCTAAGCTTCAGCCTCTGTCCCATCGACGAAATGTTGCATCCCTCTGCCTGTTATACAAGTATTTTTTATGGTGACTGCTCTGGCGAAATGCAGACACGTGTTCCCCCACGACGTAGACACCCTCGACAAACCCGACAGACAACTAAGTCCTACCCCACACAGTAGAGATCGCTAGATGTAAAAGATCTTTCTACTTCATTAGTTTCTTCCCCAAGACCGCTAGACTCTGGAATTCTATTCCAGGTCCCTGCTTCCCCAACTGTACTGACATGCAGAAGTTCAAATGTAACGTGAACCGACATCTTGCTGCCCAAATCCCAACACAGTACCCCAGTAACTGTTGCCCCTGATAGTAGCCCCCTACCCCAAGGTTGCAATGTGCCTTGTTTGGGTGAAAACGTTAAATATATATATATATATAATGAAAATAAAATAAAATAAAATTAAAATTAAAACAAAAAAATACGTACACCAAGAAAAAAAAAACACTCTTCTGGAGAAAGATTGTACGAAAAACCCAAGTAGTTTTGTTTCCGAGAGATTTCTAATACTAGTTCTGGTCGTACGACTAAAATGAGTATATATAAACAGCATATAAATTATTATTTCTAAAATTGAAACTTATGGAGATAAAATAAAAGTAACAATAAAAAAGAATCAGAATTGGAATTAGTGTGAACGTTCGTTGGCCTTTAACAAAAGTGAATAACAAGTATTACAATAGTATTACTAACTGCATTGCTAATTATTATTAACAAAAATATTACTATTTCAAAGCCGCATTACTAATTTTATAACTAACCAGTATTGCTAATTATTATTATTATTATTATTATTATTATTATTATTATTATTATTATTATTATTATTATTAATCAGTATTACGAATTATTATTACAAATCAGTACTATTAATTATAATCACTAAATAGTATTGCTAATTATTAATGATAAATATATTACTAATTATCATTACTAACCAATATTACTAATTATTATTACTAACCAATATTACTAATTATTATTTTAACTAGTATTGTTAATTATTATAAATAACATATAATACTAATCATTATTACTAACCAGCATTATTAATCGGCTTTGAATATACACAAGAGTTCATAATGAAACTGACAAAATAACTTCCTAGTACAGTCCTGGTCAAAATCATAAGACCACTTAAGAAAGTAAGCGTTTACGCATAATGTCGTATTTTAATCAAACAAATCGTTGAAACCATTGCCAAAAGAGAAAATATAATGGTAAAAAATGAAATCTGCTTCATTCGAAAACTTAACTCTGATCTAATAATCATGTTTTTAAAAACAAACATTTTCACCTGGTAAAAATGATAAAACCACTTTAATAAAATCGGCTAGTTTTGAAAAAATGAATACAAAAAGCTTTCTATGTTACTAAAAG
>NC_136507.1:86725044-86727544 GCF_053919585.1 Euprymna scolopes
CACTATCGAACGCATACATACAAACGGGTGATCTTAAGCTAAACACGATTATCGCCCTTCAGCTCTGGTAACACCATGCCTTGCCACCAGAGGGCGATGCAGCTACGTTGATGCCCACTTTATATATTTCATCCTCTTTTCACTGGCACTCTCAACAAGTGAAGATAACGCTCTCCAGTCTGGCAGGCCCAGTCTGCTTTCCTGTCCTCGCCGTCAACCTCTCATCAAAATGCAATAACGCAAGTAACGTTACTCATAATCTCTTTCACAGAACTTTTACTAACTCTATTCTCACTATTACTCTGTATTCTCCAGTAAATAAATTAATTTTTGTTTTTATCGTATCAAGGCATACTAGGTGTCTTCATTACGCGACCTTGGCTTTTTTAATTTACCTTGCAACATAAGGATGTAATCCTAAATTAAATAAGCAGGAAACCCCGTCCTCCACAAAGGATTACTTAGTTGTTTTTTACAAAGGAATCAACACTTACCAAGGCCCAGATGCTACTCGAGGATAAGGGTTAACGAGTCTGCAGTAGTAAAAGGACAATATCATAGTAATCGTTATTAGTGTAAATTTGATAAATTGGATTACTTAAGGGTGACGGCTCATCAAGAACTTGTTTACATTGGACGTGAAGATATCCATATTGTAGTCAGTTGGAAAGCAAACAGACGGAAGAGAGTTCCACAGGTGTGTTCTTATTAGAAACAAGCTTTATTCATGAAATCTTCGTTTGGATTTAGGCACAGATAAAGAGTGGGGGGGGATATTATTGATAGTGCTCTCTGCCAAACGAGTGTTTCTCGTAAATGTTTGGCAAAGGGACCATAAGTTGGAGCTCACACGAGCACGTGCCATGAAAGTTACGATAAAACAGAGACAGGATGACAACGTCTTTTCTGTGAGAAAGAAGTTACAGGGAATAGAAAAGGGCATCACCCACTAGGCTACGAAATCTATTCTGAACTCTGCCAAGGCAGGATAAGATCTTCCTAGCAGCTCCTTCCCAGATTTGACAGCAATACTCCATCCTTGGATGTACTGGCCTCTTATATAGGTAGAGAATTGCATCAGAAGGTAGATATATACTACATCTATAGAAGTGTACTACCACTTTCAAGCCATCTTGGCAACGGATTTGATGTGCGTATTCCATATGTGATCCGGGGTAAAGATCAAATCCAGAAGTTGTGCAAGGCAATAGTATATACGGTCTATGGACATTAATTACTGTTTTTTTACCTTTGGATAAAATATTTATTCGGCTAAACTGAACAAGGAATATAAGATATTGAAAGTCACCTTAGGTTACGCAATAGATAGTGCTATTAAATTAATCTGGCATTGCATGAGATCAATGGTTTCTATTAATAAGCTGCGTCTAGATAAACAAAAAAAAACAGAATTGAAATGCTGATCATTAAAATGCGAAGTAAAAGCAATGATATAAACTTACTATTCGTTGTTAACTCGGACATTCCATCGTCCATGAAGCTTTTAACCTGCCGTATATAGACAAAATTTATCCATGTCGCTAAATATTAAATTGTATGAACCAATAATCAATTAACATATATCATTTCCCAAAGAAGTCAAATCATATACCAATAAAACTACAAAAAACATATTTTTACATTAAATATTTATTTTTTGTATATGTTCTAATAATATACATTACATAGGACCTTTTTTGAGATAATTGATAAATTCGAGGCCTCTCAAATAATTAATTTGCCTAGGTTGTAACGTATTTGTTGTACAGTTCCAACAACTTCTGGAAGGCGCCATTGGAGATCTTCTTGTGTGAGCGTATCAATGACACTCGTCACAACCTTTTTCATTTCCTCAATTTTCTCATAACGATAAACTCTAATGTTTTCCTTGAGCTTAGGGAATAACCAAAAGTCTAAGGGAGGAAGGTACAGACTATAAGGAGGGTGGAGAATTGCCACCTTCGCCAAATAGTATATTTCTCTCTGAGCAGCTTTGGAACAAACCTCAGCAAATCCTCTTCATCTTTAGTTTCTAGCAATTCATTGACGCTGACGTCAAATCGTGCACTTATATTCTCTGTAGAGACATGGCAGTCATTATCCATTAAATTCTTTATTTGGTCAATCAACTCTGGATCTTTGACGTCCTTACTTATCTAACACCTTTCATAATCCCTTACATACTCTGTCTTTTCTAAATCTCTTATGATAGTCAAAAACTGATGATCGATTCATGCAAGATAATTCAAAAGAAGTTTGAAGAATGTCATACGTTTCTATGCCATTTTTACAAAGTTTAAAAAATAATTTTATTGCATATCATTCTCCTAATATGTCGTCATGTCCATGTTTAATTTTGGAAATTCATCAGTTGTGAGAATTAGGCTTTATCAAGGTATATTCCATATCCTGGTGTAGCTTTTTCTTTAAACCTGAAATCATAAACATTGGTCAGTGCTCTGATAAGATGCATAGGAAAACACATACTGAATTTTTAAGC
>NC_136507.1:86732544-86755044 GCF_053919585.1 Euprymna scolopes
TATTTCTGTTTTATTAAATGCTAGCTTTTTTTCTAGTCCAATACCGGCTTCCATCTTATCTGGAAATTACTTATAACGGCACCAACTTACTTTCGGAAGAACCCCCCCCCACCATCAGCATTTTCTTTTATGTCGTAAGCTTCTTAAAACGTTACTAGCTTAAGTTCAGAATAAAATCACGACTTTCTTTTAACGGCTAACTTCAAAAAAAAATGTTTTGAACGCTACTAACTGAATTTCTTTCAATGCAGTTTGCAATTTGGAGACGGAATTGTTTTTGTTGAGATAAGTGATTTCAATCATGCTTTTTATTTTAGATTTAAAATATTGACAACTCCATTTTATTTCAGTATTTAATTTGTGTATTTCTGTTTTATTAAATGCTAGCTTTTTTTCTAGTCCAATACCGGCTTCCATCTTATCTAGAAATTACTTATAACGGCACCAACTTACTTTCGGTAGAACCCCCCCCACCATCAGCCTTTTCTTTTATGTCGTAAGCTTCTTAAAACGTTACTAGCTTAAGTTCAGAATAAAATCACGACTTTCTTTTAACGGCTAACTTAAAAAAAAAATGTTTTGAACGCTACTAACTGAATTTCTTTCAATGCAGTTTGCAATTTGGAGACGGAATTGTTTTTGTTGAGATAAGTGATTTCAATCATGCTTTTTATTTTAGATTTAAAATATTAACAACTCCATTTTATTTCAGTATTTAATTTGTGTATTTCTGTTTTATTAAATGCTAGCTTTTTTTCTAGTTCAATACCGGCTTCCATCTTATCTAGAAATTACTTATAACGGCACCAACTTACTTTCGGAAGAACCCCCCCCACCATCAGCCTTTTCTTTTATGTCGTAAGCTTCTTAAAACGTTACTAGCTTAAGTTCAGAATAAAATCACGACTTTCTTTTAACGGCTAACTTCAAAAAAAATGTTTTGAACGCTACTAACTGAATTTCTTTCAATGCAGTTTGCAATTTGGAGACGGAATTGTTTTTGTTGAGATAAGTGATTTCAATCATGCTTTTTATTTTAGATTTAAAATATTAACAACTCCATTTTATTTCAGTATTTAATTTGTGTATTTCTGTTTTATTAAATGCTAGCTTTTTTCTAGTCCAATACCGGCTTCCATCTTATCTAGAAATTACTTATAACGGCACCAACTTACTTTCGGAAGAACCCCCCCCACCACCACCATCATCCTTTTCTTTTATGTCGTAAGCTTCTTAAAACGTTACTAGCTTAAGTTCAGAATAAAATCACGACTTTCTTTTAACGGCTAACTTCAAAAAAAATGTTTTGAACGCTACTAACTGAATTTCTTTCAATGCAGTTTGCAATTTGGAGACGGAATTGTTTTTGTTGAGATAAGTGATTTCAATCATGCTTTTTATTTTAGATTTAAAATATTAACAAATCCATTTTATTTCAGTATTTAATTTGTGTATTTCTGTTTTATTAAATGCTAGCTTTTTTTCTAGTCCAATACCGGCTTCCATCTTATCTAGAAATTACTTATAACGGCACCAACTTACTTTCGGAAGAACCCCCCCCACACCATCAGCCTTTTCTTTTATGTCGTAAGCTTCTTAAAACGTTACTAGCTTAAGTTCAGAATAAAATCACGACTTTCTTTTAACGGCTAACTGAAAAAAAAAATGTTTTGAACGCTACTAACTGAATTTCTTTCAATGCAGTTTGCAATTTGGAGACGGAATTGTTTTTATTGAGATAAGTGATTTCAATCATGCTTTTTATTTTAGATTTAAAATATTAACAACTCCATTTTATTTCAGTATTTAATTTGTGTATTTCTGTTTTATTAAATGCTAGCTTTTTTTCTAGTCCAATACCGGCTTCCATCTTATCTAGAAATTACTTATAACGGCACCAACTTACTTTCGGAAGAACCCCCCCACCACCATCAGCCTTTTCTTTTATGTCGTAAGCTTCTTAAAACGTTACTAGCTTAAGTTCAGAATAAAATCACGACTTTCTTTTAACGGCTAACTTAAAAAAAAATGTTTTGAACGCTACTAACTGAATTTCTTTCAATGCAGTTTGCAATTTGGAGACGGAATTGTTTTTGTTGAGATAAGTGATTTCAATCATGCTTTTTATTTTAGATTTAAAATATTAACAACTCCATTTTATTTCAGTATTTAATTTGTGTATTTCTGTTTTATTAAATGCTAGCTTTTTTTCTAGTCCAATACCGGCTTCCAACTTATCTAGAAATTACTTATAACGGCACCAACTTACTTTCGGAAGAACCCCCCCCACCATCAGCATTTTCTTTTATGTCGTAAGCTTCTTAAAACGTTACTAGCTTAAGTTCAGAATAAAATCACGACTTTCTTTTAACGGCTAACTTCAAAAAAAATGTTTTGAACGCTACTAACTGAATTTCTTTCAATGCAGTTTGCAATTTGGAGACGGAATTGTTTTTGTTGAGATAAGTGATTTCAATCATGCTTTTTATTTTAGATTTAAAATATTAACAACTCCATTTTATTTCAGTATTTAATTTGTGTATTTCTGTTTTATTAAATGCTAGCTTTTTTCTAGTCCAATACCGGCTTCCATCTTATCTAGAAATTACTTATAACGGCACCAACTTACTTTCGGAAGAACCCCCCCACCACCATCATCCTTTTCTTTTATGTCGTAAGCTTCTTAAAACGTTACTAGCTTAAGTTCAGAATAAAATCACGACTTTCTTTTAACGGCTAACTTCAAAAAAAATGTTTTGAACGCTACTAACTGAATTTCTTTGAATGCAGTTTGCAATTTGGAGACGGAATTGTTTTTGTTGAGATAAGTGATTTCAATCATGCTTTTTATTTTAGATTTAAAATATTAACAAATCCATTTTATTTCAGTATTTAATTTGTGTATTTCTGTTTTATTAAATGCTAGCTTTTTTTCTAGTCCAATACCGGCTTCCATCTTATCTAGAAATTACTTATAACGGCACCAACTTACTTTCGGAAGAACCCCCCCACCACCATCAGCCTTTTCTTTTATGTCGTAAGCTTCTTAAAACGTTACTAGCTTAAGTTCAGAATAAAATCACGACTTTCTTTTAACGGCTAACTTAAAAAAAATGTTTTGAACGCTACTAACTGAATTTCTTTCAATGCAGTTTGCAATTTGGAGACGGAATTGTTTTTGTTGAGATAAGTGATTTCAATCATGCTTTTTATTTTAGATTTAAAATATTAACAACTCCATTTTATTTCAGTATTTAATTTGTGTATTTCTGTTTTATTAAATGCTAGCTTTTTTTTCTAGTCCAATACCGGCTTCCATCTTATCTAGAAATTACTTATAACGGCACCAACTTACTTTCGGAAGAACCCCCCACCACCACCATCATCCTTTTCTTTTATGTCGTAAGCTTCTTAAAACGTTACTAGCTTAAGTTCAGAATAAAATCACGACTTTCTTTTAACGGCTAACTTAAAAAAAAAATGTTTTGAACGCTACTAACTGAATTTCTTTCAATGCAGTTTGCAATTTGGAGACGGAATTGTTTTTGTTGAGATAGGTGATTTCAATCATGCTTTTTATTTTAGATTTAAAATATTAACAACTCCATTTTATTTCAGTATTTAATTTGTGTATTTCTGTTTTATTAAATGCTAGCTTTTTTTTTTTTTTTTTTTTTCCCTCGTACATATGTTTATTTATCTACCGAGTTGATAGCAAAAATTACGAATTATACTCATTTTTAGTTCGTGTGAGGGGAATCTATCACCATACTTTCCCTTAAACACGTCTGTTGGACTTTTATTAAGTACAATACTTAATAGTTTTTTTTTTTTTTTTTTTTTTTAATGGAGAGTAGAAAACGCATTGTGGATGCGTTATCGGCAGCTCCTGTTACTCTCGCTTCTTCTTTTTTGTCCCTCAGTCCTCGTTTTTTAAATGAGTGATTTTTCGGACAAATGGAGAAGAAAAAGCTGTTTTCTAGGTTGGCAGTATTTTTGCGAACAGTTTGCTGAGATGGCGGAAATTTTCTGTTTCTATGTCTATCCTTGTAGCCATGTCACTAGTAAGGGTGCTGGAGGGAAACGTTTTGTCTGGGCTGACGTTATCCGCCTGATAGTCAGGGACCCGAACCTTGGATTAACCACTAAGGAGGCCGTCCTATCAGCAGGTGCAAAGTACTGGGGCTGCTGTATTGCCATTTGGTGAATGGATTCTGGACCATGCAGTAGCTTCTGGTGGGGCCTCTCGATGCCATACTAGTGGGTAATTGTTACGGCTTTACCTTATCATTAGCTACAAATAAAAAAAAATTCTTCGTTTCTTTTTCTCTCTTAATTTCCCCTCTCTGTCCTGCTCTAAGTAAATCTGTCGACCTAGTCCACAAATTCCAAAATTTCATCATGACAAGTTTCAAGAAAAAATACACGATTAAACCCGGTTCTCCAACTTCCAACGTAGACCCCTACTACCATGTCTCCTTCTCCAACATCAGGGGTCTACGTTCTAACCTTCCAGAGGTTGAAACCCAATTACAGGAGACTAAACCAGACCTTTTATTTTTAAGTGAAACTGGCATTGGACAGGCTATTTCCTTAGATGAGTTTGCAATTTCAGGATACTCTAACTTAACTTCTAAAACTGACCCCCAAGATCGCCATGGGCATGGAATATGTGCCTATATTAAAGATAGCTTTCCATGTGGGAGGGACATCTCCAGGGAAGATCCTAACTTACCCTATATGTGCTTCTGGGTTGCTTTAGCTCACACTACTGCATTTATATTTACTCTCTATCGCCCCCACAACAGCGGAGTTACTATCTTTCAAAGCATATCTGAGAAAATTGACCAAGTCCTTTCTACTTATCCTTCAGCTAACATTCATATATGTGGAGACTTCAATGTTCACAACGTCGAATGGTTGACCCACTCAAACAAGACCGATGATGAGGGGAGGTTCTGTCATGATTTCTCCATTGCCTATGACCTCACTCAGATTGTTCAGGAACCTACCCGTGTGCCCGATAATGACGGCCAGTATGCGAGCCTACTAGACCTTTTTCTCACAACTTGCCCTGAACTATGTTCAGTTTCTGTTCTGTCGCCTCTTGGATCTTCCGACCACTCTGTTGTATCAATCAAGATAAAAATGAAATGTAATAAGTCCCCAGACGTACCTCTTCATCGTACAGTATATCGATACACTAAGGCTGACTGGGATAGCTTCCGTACATTTATATCTGATCTACCTCTGCATTCCATGTTTAAAAAGGATGTGTCCTCTATAGTATTAGACCTAACTGAATGGTTAATTGTAGGTATTGACCATTTCATACCCTCTAAAAAGTTTCAGCAAAAACCTAACAGCCAGCCATGGTTCTCTCCAGAATGTGCTGCTGCCATTGCGCACAGAAATCACTTTTTCCACTGCTTCAAACGTAATAGATGTATGGAAACTAAAGCCGTTTTCAGGACTGCCAGCAACCATTGTAAGAAAGTAATAAGGAATGCAAGAGTGTTGTATGCTCAATCTGTTAAGTCCAAAGTAGCTGAGCAGCGGCTTGGTTCCCACCAGTTTTGGCAAATAGCAAACAGAATCCTGAACAGAAGCGTGTGCTCCATCCCAACTATTATCAATGGACCTGAGGTAATCTCGTCAGCATCAGACAAAGCCAAACTCTTTGTCAAGAACTTTGCAGCTAATTCTACCCTTTGCGACCAAGACCGCCAACCCCCAATATTTCCTCCTGTATCAGAAAACACGCTATGTGATATACGTATATCTGTATGTGATGTTGCGAAGCTAATCAAAAACCTTGATTCGAGTAAAGCAACTGGCCCTGACGGTATTCCAATTATAGTACTCAAAAAACTTCAACCTGAATTAGCGCCCATACTTACAAAACTGTTTAAACGTTGTCTTAAGGAGAATAGTTTCCCATCTCCGTGGAAAATCTCATCAGTATGCCCTGTATTTAAGAATTCAGGTGATCGCTCATCCCCCTCTCAGTACAGGCCAATAAGTCTCCTGTGCGTCATGAGTAAGTTGCTAGAATCTGTGTTAAATACAGAAGTAATCAAACATCTCAACAAAAATAACCTTCTTAGTGACACTCAATATGGTTTCCGTTCTGCTAGATCTACAGCAGATGTCCTTACAGTTATATCGCATAGGATTAGCAAATCTCTCGACGGTGGCAATCTTTCTAGGGCAATTGCTCTTGACATATCTAAAGCCTTTGATAGGGTATGGCATAAAGGTTTACTTCATAAGATCGCTAGCTATGGTATAGCTGGAAAAGTCTTCTCAATTATTAAATCATTTCTTTCTGATAGGTTCATAAGAGTAGTAGTTGAGGGGCAAAAATCAGAAGCTCACAGTATTAATGCCGGTGTCCCTCAGGGATCCATCCTGGGCCCAACTCTTTTCCTGATCTACATTAATGATCTTCCAAATCATATCCTTACATCATTTGTAGACATTTATGCTGACGACACTACCATTTATGGTAGCACATCTAAGACAGTAAATGACCAAGTTCTCTCCAATTCTCTCTCCTCTGATCTTGAGCACGTAGTACAATGGGGAAAGGAGTGGCTGGTTACTTTTAATGCATCTAAAACCAAGCTTCTCTCTTTACATCATCAACATTCTAATTCACATTTGTCATCAATTGAAATGAATGGCTCTCGTCTTCAGGAGGCCTCAAGTTTTGACAAGCTTCTGGGCTTGACCATTACTCCTGATCTTAAATGGAACACGTATATCAAATCTGTTGCCAAGGCCGCTGGAAAAATGGTGGGATCTTTCTATCGATCCAGTAGATATCTCACTGTTGATGCTATTCTCTACCTATATAAGAGCCAGGTACGTCCAAGGATGGAATACTGTTGCCACATCTGGGCAGGAGCTGCTAGAAAGGACTTGTCCTGCCTTGATAGAGTTCAAAATAGACTTCGTAGCCTCGTAGGAGATGTCCTTTTCTCCTCCTTGCAACCTCTATCTCACAGAAGAGATGTTGCGAGTTTGTCTCTGATGTATCGTTATTTTCATGGAAAGTGTTCAACTGAGCTTCAATCTATGGTCCCCCCTCGCCAAACTTTCACAAGAAACACTCGTCTAGCTGTAAACACTATCAATAATTTCCCCCACTCTTTATCTGTGCCTAAACCTAAACGTAGATTCCATGAACAAAGCTTCTTTCTTAGAACTGCACGCCTGTGGAATTGTCTTCCGTTTTCCTGCTTTCCGGCTGACTACAATATGGTTGTGTTCAAGTCTAAAGTAAATAAGTTCTTGATGAGCCGTTCCATATAAGTTATTAAATTTACCAAATTTTCATTACTAATGATTACTATATTGACCAATTTCTACTGTACACTCTTTAACCCTTATCCTTGAGTGGCCTCTGGGCCTTGATAATGTGGTGACGCCTTTGTAAAAAAAAAAAAAAAAAAAAAAAAAAAAAAACTTAAGGTCGAGAATTTGGGGCGATGTTTATCATTATTACAACATGGTCGGAATCCCCGAACTATGGTTAGAAATGAGTTTAGAATTCGGGCTTGCTGATTCCGTCGATCTGGAAGAAGGGTCGAGAATGTTACTGTTTGAGCCAGGAGATGGGATGTAGAGAATTAATGTTTATTTCTACCAGTTGTGTCTCTAAAACGAGAGAAACAAATACAATCACTTCGAGTGACGCCCAAATCATCTAATAAATGTATTTAAGCGCTAGTTGTAGTTGTGCTCTCAGATATATGGTTGGTTATGATAGAGTCTTAAGACGAGAGTTAACGGTCTAGGAAATAGAAGTAACTTACGTTATGTTGTAGATTTAGTCATAAGCACGTGAATTCCCCATTGACGAAATAAATCGTTGCTTTATCATGTGTAATCGCAAATTTAAAAATATATCTCATAAAAACAAATGCAAATTATAAAATCCTGTAGATCCGTGCTAGGTGACACAAATGAAGAAGCAAAAAGTAGTGTAAAGTGTATCAAATATAATATGTATTTATCATAAATAATACAGGAGCCACTACAGTGGTATGAGAGGAACGTGTTCGTTGCATGCGGTTAAACATGGTATGAATGTCTTCTTTTAGTCTCTGAACACAGTTGTATTCATAGGACTGGTTGTTCTCAATTAGTTCTCAAATAGGGGTGAGTTGTACCACTCAACACCCTTCTCCCAAGCTTTTCATCGCCCAGTAATGATCGTATACCTGATTTTGATCTGGGGTTGATATCCGTCGGGTTATTTTCCTTTTTCTGAAGGACCGGCGTTATCCGGCTGCTTGTGGTGTTATCAGCTCGAACGTGTCATATATCTGGTATCGAATAAACTTGTTGTGGTCATTAGAACCAACACCTTTAGCTTTGTTGTAGTTCTTTTTAGTGACACATTCATAAATATTTCACGTCCTTCACAGAACGTTTGAAAAATAAATACTTTTAAAGTTTAAAATTTCCTCTGAGTGTAGGAAAAAAATTATTTCGAATATCCGCGTGTGTTCTTTTTTTCTGGAATCCTTTTGGTCGTCAAATGTTGTTTTGAAATAGCCCTTTTGTAAAGTGGGTCCTTGCCCGAATATTCGTCATCCATTTATTGTAAGCAATTGTTGTAGCTGGATCCGGGCATTCTTGAATCATGCTCGTCAGCCAGTTGTATACCCGTGCCAAGGGGTGACAAATGAAAGAAACCACGAGTAATGTAAAGTGTATAAACATAATATGCATTCATCATAAATAATACAGGAGCCACTAAAGTAGTATGCGAGGAACTTGTTCGTAGAATGCAGGCAAACATGATATGAATGTCTCCTTGTCGACTCTGAAGCCAGTGATATTAATAGGACTGGTTAATTCAACTAAATTCTCAAATAGCGGTGGTTTGTACCCCACAACATAAAACAATGTAGAAAAGACTAAAATATATTCAGTTTTAATATGTGTAATACACTCTCCGAAAAAGGTATTGATAACGTTTGCGAATATACTCCTATAAATTTGTTTTAATTTGTGTATTGATATTCAAATTAAAAACTCTTTTTTTCTGTTTATGCAAAAAAAATCAAATTTCTTATAAATGGGTCGTGGACTTGCATTACTCTGCATGAGATTTAGCTAATTTGCATATTCTTTTAAACATTTATTTCTATTAGTTTCTTTCTATATTCTTTTAAACATTTATTTCTATTAGTTTCTTTCGGTTTTATTTTATGAGGATCATATTGAGTTAACTATTACGTGTAGTTATATTCATGCAGATATCCTCCATGATTTATACTTCCGTAATACTTGCGTAAAAAAGATTTTAGGAAACAAAAACCTTTTTCTATATATATTCAGGTATGCGAATATATATCGAGTCATTATTCTAAGAACTTTTTAAATATTTGCTATATAATATGTCCAATATAATAAAATAATAAATAAAAAATTAGCAATTAATCAAATCATTATATTTAAGTGTATTTAACGACCGGGCAATACCGGACAGCCTGATATATATATATATATATATATATATATATATATATATATATATATATATATATATATATATATATATATATATATATGTAAGTAGTCGGATAAATCCAAATTATACGAATCTTTTTTTTATTCATGCAGATTTCGTATTTATTAATTTAGACCAATTTCTCCATTGATTATTACATTGTACCAAAGTGTATAGAAATTATTTTAAAAATTAAAAATAGCGTCTGCGCACTCAGTTTTAATCGAAATCAAAACATTCAGCCCTCAAGCTTAAGTCGTTTTTACTGCTTCAACATTGGTCGAAACCGTCTGAGCTATCGGTAGATTGATAAAAACAGTAAACTATGTTTTTTTCTCAATTTAGACCAGTTGTCATCTATTTGAAAATGTATCGAATGTGTGCTACATATATTCCTATATATCAAATTCTAAATCCAAATATTTACAGAGGAGTTTGGTAGATTATCTTTTTATGCATTTAAAAACTCACTAATTTTCAAAAGAATATGCAAATTAGTTAATCTTCATGTAGTCGCTCACAGATCCATAACTATTTATATTAAAAAGCTTGTTTTTATAATTTCTAATAGAAAACGCAAGTTATAATATCAAGGTGGAAAACCGCCACTTTACAGAAAAAAACACAACTTTCTATGTATATGTATATAAGTTTATTACAGCTTATTTCACTAATGCTTGGCTTAAAGTAATGGTGATAATTTCATAGAAATCATTCATAACTTTGTCACAGGATTTAATCTTAGAAACAATTTAAACTGAAACACATCATGATTATTACTGTACTTCATGACTTCAATACCTTTTAAATATTTTCCAATTCAGCTGAAACACGGTTCCCTTTTTTAAAAATTTAAAGAAGATAACAAATAACACAGATGAAAGGAAATGATTCAGTTCAAGTTTCAACGCAATTAATCTTTTCAAAGGAAGTTACAGTAAAGGATAACAGCAAAGCAAATGAGAAATTTTGAATTCAAACAGCTGGAAAATTTGTTTATAGTTGATATATTTAATATAGTCAATTCAAATGAAAAGATTATTTCCATAATTTTATTTCTTTCTCTCATTTAAGTTTCTTTTAGATTTCAAAAGATTGTACTGGATAGTCCGTCATCATTTTTTTAAAAATGGTTCGGTTATGCTCTGATACATTACATTCATTCCGTACGAACCCCTGTCATATTATAGAACATGATTTAAAAAATATTACATACTTTTTTTGAAAAATAACTTGAGATCAGATAGCATTTACGATCTTTGAACTGGAGTATTATTATTATTATTATTATTATTATTATTATTATTATTATTATTATTATTTTAGTAATTAAAATGGTGCCAGATTGATTTGATCTTCTTAAAAAACAGCTAAATAGTTTTGCACAAACATCTATAATATATATCTCACCTGTATATTTAAATGTATTTTTGAATGTATGAATGTATGTATGCATGTTTGTATGACTCGGAACAACCTCTTCATAAGCGCTGGATTTTCACGAAATTGGTATCATTGTGAAGCTCCATCGTTTGGACGACAAATAGCTAACAATTGGCTTAAAACATGCATTTTTCCATCCCCAACTGGGCACTTTTCTAAAGGGAGGGATGGCAAAAAATCGTTCCTTCATGAATCTGTTGTCAAACACGCATATCTAAAATTAGTTTTAATATAAACAAAAAAACGAGATAAGTTCGCTCACACGAAGATATCGGAGATATCCGATAAATTTTTTACGATTTTTAAGTTTTAATATGGAAACGGGGTTATGTCTGTCATGTCCTCGTTCGTTTTTTTATTCTTCCTTAGCGTTCGCTTTTTTTGCTTTCCCGATTTTTAAAAGAAGTTTATACATCGTTCACTTATTCTTTATTTTACATTACGTTCGCTGTTTTTTTATTTTTATTTTTTTTTTAGAATATTTAAACATTAAACGTTCGCTTATTCTTTATTTTCCATTTGTTCTTAAATTTACACCTCGTCACAGCCGGACAACGCCGGTACCCTCGTTAATCTTGTATATAAAACCATGAACTGTGTAATTTATGTATTGATTAGTGATTATATATATATATATATATATATATATATATATATATATATATATATATATAAGTTGAAGAGTCCTCGAGTGTATGAAACGCATGAATTTATACTTTCGTATATTAATTTTATATGAGTAAATGAAGTAGTTATATATATATATGTATATATATATATATATATATAGAGAGAGAGAGAGAGAGAGAGAAAAAGAGAATATATGACAAAATGTTATATGTTAAAACTCATGATTTTGACCATCTTATTATTTATTCCTTTAATTTAGTTGACGTATACGATTCTTGATAGTATCTGTTTGGTAGCACAACATCAATCATTTAATTATTATATCAATCAGTGAATGTAATATGCCCTTAACTCATCAAAAGAAATAGTAACAATCAATCCGTCCAAAAAATTGTATAAGTCAACTGAATTAAAGGAATAAATTATAAAATGGCCAACATCGTGAATTTTGGAATATAACTTTTTGCCATGCATTCTCAATATTGCTCTGTAATTACATTGTGCTTCTAAAATAAAGATTAATATGCAATAAGAAAGTATATTTCTACAGAAATATATATATATATTTCTAAAGAAATATATATATATATATATATATATATATATATATATATATATATATATATGTCATCCACGTGCAGTACGGTTTTGCTGATCCACAGCTCATCAGTTCTGCTAGACAGGCGACTGCCTCAAACGAAGATCGAAACCCGATCGCCCCAATGACAGTAAAGGATTCTCCCCATTACAGTATCGGCTGATGCTGCGTGGTTAAATAATTAACCATGCTTTAACACACACACACACACACACACACACACACACACACACACACACACACACACACACATATATATATATATATATATATATATATATATATATATATATATATATACTGATATTGTCTGTGAGTGCGGGAACGTCTCTATCAAATTACTCTCCGACTCTTTAGTCTACGATTTGATATTCAGGGTATTTCGACATGTTTCGATTTCATTTTGTAATCTTTAGCTAGGAAGGCGTTGAAATTAATGCAAAAAAAAACACAGTTAACCTTGGCGGAAGTTAATCACCTAGCTTGAAAGCATGGGGCATACACATTGTTATATTGAATTCGCTTAATTTGTAGATTTTACACCAATCTTTCGATAGCACAGATCGTAACGGCAGTGGCTACAGCAGTAAATGACGTTTAAGGTTTCAGCGCTTACATTTTTCGTCCCATTTAAGATGATAGTACCGATCTCATTTATTTCAAGTTTTTAAATCATTATTATAAATATTCGGTTAATAGAGATTTTTTTCTATTATAATAAATACGAACACTGACAAAATCCAAATATCATATTTTACACCAGGTAACGCCGAATACCCTGATAGTAGAAACATACAGATAGTAAATGAAATCAGATTGTGATGAAATTCGGCCCTATTCGATTCGAAGTTGTTGCGGTTCTTAAAATAAATTAATTTATACTAAGGCGACGCTTTAGCTTTTAATGAGATTAGACTACTCGTAGGCTAACAGATATCCGAAGAGAAAGTATGTTTGATCGTAATTAAATTAATATAGTCAAACGTGCACGGTCTATTTCTTCTAATTATTTAATTAAATGTTGTAAGTACTTTTATTAGTAGTAATATATATGTTCACACCCTTGACGCAAATATTTGATATGTTTAATAATAATAATAATAATAATAATAATAATAATAATAATAATAGTAATAGTAATAATTATAATAATAATAATAATAATAATTAAAAGATTAAAACATTTTATGTACCAAAACAGTTTTTCATGAAACTATGTTAGTTAAAATAACGCTGTAATAAAAAGAATTTATTTAGAAAAAAGAACTGTCATTTAATATATACATCATTTTTAGAGTTAATGTTTTTATAAAAATATGTTATGTGCAAATATGCATCTGTACTTTGCTAACATGTCACAGCAATTAGTAGTAGTAGCAATAATATTGTTTTATTAACGAAGACATCAGCGTCTCTCTCTGTCTCTCGCTCGCTCGCAATAAGCAAGTGTAAAGAAAAATAAAGAATGAGAAAAACAAATAAATGCTCAATTTTTGTCCCCGCCGCTCGTGAAAGTTATGTTATCGTTTTTTATTACGGTATAACTTAGAATCAATTATTTCTTAACAATTTTTTAAAGATACACTTCTACATTTTATAAAATTAAAAACATATAGCGGTGAGAACACGCATATTCGATGCTGCCTTCAGCGTTCGTAAATGTGTAAATAATGTATAATCCGGAATTAAATCTCAACCAATCAAATTTGCCGGAAAGCGTGACACACAAACGAACACATACACTACCGTATTACTATATAGATTATTATTATTATTATTATTATTATTATTATTATTATTATTATTATTATTATTATTAATAATAATAATAATAATAATAATAATAATAATAATAATAATGCATGATATATTCGGTATAATGTGATAAATAGGCCAACGACAGGAGAATATTCTTATTATTGTTTTGATTTTCGAGTATATATCCAACATAGTTTGAGGCATGCAATCAATCGAGAACCACATCACTCTATCCGAAATTTATAGTAAGGTGAATAAAATATAATTGTTTCATCCTATCATGATCTAGAAGAAGTTAACTAGCTGTAAACAAGACAGACTTTATTTTCGATTAAAAAAAATGTTCAAAGCCGTTAAAGTCAAATAACGCCTACACTAATTCACTTTACTATTTTAAATATCATCTACATTTATAAATTCTATACAACATATATTCTTTCTTGTTGTTACAAAGATATTTCCACTTTCATATTTTATCCTGCTCAAAATTTCTTTGTCAAATTAATGTAATATGAGAGCTCTCAAATGCTATTTAAAATAAACTGTTACTCTCCTAATTTAAATGAGTGTTATTATAAGGGTTAAAAAGAAATAACCGAATAAAAAAGATAGTTATAAAACCATAATAATGTCGTCTTCTAATTGTACGAACTACTTTCATAACTTGCAATAAACTAATCGGGGTGTGATTATATAATCTATTTATAACGAACATGAAACTATCAATAAGCTACAATTTCTGCTCTCTGTCTCTGTCTCTCTGTATCTCTTCCCCTCTCTCTCTATCTCTCCTCACTCTCTCTCTCTCTCTCTCTCTCTCTCTCTCTCTCTATATATATATATATATATATATATATATATATATATATATATACCGGAAATGTCTAGTTTTCTGATAGTTTCCTGTTCATTATAAAGAGATTAAGTAAGGAAAACACACTACAGTACCTTTTTTCCAAAAAAAAAAAAACCTCAATCTTTATATTTACTGTAGAGTTGAATGATAATAATATAATTTCATTTCTTTATATTGTTATTGACGCGCGCAATAATACTTTTAACATCTCTGTATATAAAATATCCACGAGCATTAACTCCAGAACCCTGAATTTGAAAGTGGGTACCCACAAAGGTATAAAATAGCCATAATAAAAATATATTAAATCGCGCGAAAATGATACCATCCAAAAAAATCACTACATACTGAAATAAATAAAAAAATTAAACAAATACTCATCAAACATTCTTTTCCTAATTACATTGTTGATGACCAAATGAAACAAATTCTACAACCTCTTGAAACCCCTAATAATAATATTAGCCAACGCTACAATGCAAACTCCATTAATATATTTAAAACAAAATAATTGACACCTAACTTCAAAATCGAATAAAACGCAATTAAAATTATCGTATGTAGATATTTGACACCTTTTGGCGGTAAATTTATTATCTACTGCAAGAAGCAACTCATCGCCAGCTATAAACACTTGGAACACACCAATGTAGTGTATAAATTCAAATGTATTATGGAAGAATGTAACTCCGAAAATAATACATACATTGGACATACAAGGACCACGCTGTCACGGCGAATAACCATACATCTACAAAATACTAGTGCTATATATAATCATTTTATAAATAGGCATAAATATCCCTCACCCCAATCTTAGAAAGGTCCTCTTGAAAACATAAAAAAATAATCTAAAACGAAAACATTATTAAAAATTTTAAACTTCTTGACTCTGCATATATTAGAACCCTTAAACCCACTATAAATGATATTGTATTCGAGAAAATTAGTAACGTTCTAAAATGTCTTGCGTAGTTCGTAGTGGACGGACTTTGTTAACGGGGTCCACGAACTTGCTGGTTTTTATACTCGAATTTTTAATCGACCTATAATCTTAATCGACTCTTCATCGACTCTACATATTTTAACTTATCATCATTAACGCGGTTTACTGTATATTTTAGTTTTCACTTTTAATTCTCATTTTTGCTCCATCACACCACTTTTACTTAAACACGTCAAGATGATACGTGGACGAATTGAGAGCGCTCATGAGAGCAACAATTATGGAAATGCTATTAATATTTTTGACTTTGATATATATATATATATATATGTATATATATATATATATATATATATATATATATATATATATATATAATGCTCTGGGAATTTGTTTATTAGGATACAGTCCTGGGTCGAGGGAGAGCGGTAGAGAAAATAAAGTAGCTAATGTTATATTGCATGTTAAGTCTAAAGCACATAAAGGCTTGATCGTCCGATGCGAGTTGGGTTTCTCTAGTCCAATTTAGGGTGTTTCGAATGTAGACTCCAAGCCCGTGCATATGTCTGCCAGAGTCCTTATAGGTGGAGTGATAAATATCCGGGCATGTTTTATTTTATTATTTTTTTTTTTACATTTTCACCCCAAACAAGTCACATTGCCACTTTGGTGTAGGTGGCTACTATCAGGGGAAGCAACTACTAGAACACTATGCTGGGATTTGGGCTACAAGATGTCGGTTAACGTTACACTTGAACTTCTGCATGTCAGTGCAGTTAGAGAAGTAGGGACCTTGAATGGAATTCAGAGTCTAGCGGCTCTGGGGAAGAAACTACTGGAGTAGAAAGATCTTTTACATCTAGGGATCTCTACTGTGTGGGGGTGGGATTTAGCTGCCTGTCGGGTTTGTCGAGGGTGTCTACGTCGTGGGGGCACACCTTTCTGCAGTTAGTCAGAGCATTCATCATAAAAATACTTGTAGAACAGGCAGAGGGATGCAACGTTTCGTCGATGGGGCAGAGGCTGAATCTTAGATGCCAGTTCAGGGCTTATCAGATTGGCAACTCTCTTTTGAACCTTGTCTAGGAGCGAGAGACTGGCAGCAGATGCACCAGCCCAAATGTGAAAACAATACTCCATACATGGGCCAACGGTGGCCTTATATGTTAAAGTAGTTAGAGGGGATAGATGAGTGTAGGTTAGTGTCACTTACTACGAAGATATCCGTGGCGTTTGTTAGGAGAAATGCTTCCTTAACAGACAGATGCCACACTAGACGATCTTAATATCACCCTTCTTCAGGAGCATGCTATCATAAGAAATCTTGACACTGCAAAAGCGGGTGTACCTGATCTCATCCCGGCCGTACTATTAAAAAACTCCCCGCCGAAGTAGCTCCGGTTCTCTCCAAAATTTACAACAAATGCCTTAATGAATCTTGCTTTTCTGCCTGCTGGAAAACTGCTTCTATTGTATCAGTTTTCAAGAATTCTGGCGAAGGAACTGACCCGGTAAACTATCGCCCCATTAGCCTCCTCCCACTCTTCGCCAAAGTATTAGATACCATAATTAACCAAATCTAATCCATCACCTTATCAATGCTAAACTTCTGACTGACTAACAATATGGATTTAGGCAAGCCCGTTCCACAGCAGACATCTTAAGTGTAATCTCAGAACTTATATACCATCCACTGGACAAAGCGGGGAAGGGTAGAGCGGTAGCTCTAGATATATCTAAGTTTTTTAACAGGGTATGGCATGAAGGTCTTCTCATGGAAATCAGATCATGCGGCATCACTGGAAGAATACATTACATAATTAGATCCTTCTTAGATAAGAGAAAATCCAGGTTGTGCTCGATGGTCGTACATCGAAACAATATGATATAAATGCGGAAGTGCGTCAATAGTGTGTCTTAGGACGTCTATCATTCCTTATATTCATAAATGACCTCCCTGACAAAATTGTCTGTGAGATAGGTATTTATGCTAAAGACACACCACTCTATAACAGACACGACATGAAAACAAATGAACACATATCTAAAGAAATGGCAGAAACACTAGAAGATGGCCTCTAATCTGTAGTGGAATGGGGACAAAAATGGATGGTCACATTCAATGCTGATAAGACTAAACTTGTTTCCGTCAATAATTTCAAGAAACATTCTTTAACACCAATAGCAATGACTAGCGACTCTTTATCTGAAAGTGCATCTTTTAAACTACTTGGTCTAACGTTCACAGGAAACATGAGCTTAATAATTATATTGAGAATACTGCCAGAACCGCTGCGAAGTAGGTAGGTTCTCTCTACCATGCTAGAAAGCTACTAACACCCGAAAGTATTCTGTATCTCTATAAGACAAACATTCGCCCATGTACAGAGTGTTGCTATCATATTTGGGCTGGTGCATCTGCCACTAGTCTCTCGCTCCTAGACAAGGTTCAAAGAGAATCGCCAATCTGATAGGTCCTGAAATGCCATCTAAGGTTCAACCTCTGTCCCATCGACGAAACGTTGCATCCCTCTGCCTTTTATACAAGTACTTTAACGGTGAATGTTCTGATGATCTGCCAACACTTGTGCCCTCTCGATGTAAATACCTGCGACAAATCTGACAAGCAGGTAATCCCACCCCTTCACAGTAGATATCCCTATATGTGAGATACCCTTCTACTACAGTAGTTTCTTCTCCAGAACCGCTGGACTTTGGAAGTCGCTTTCGGGCCCCCGCTTCCCCAACTGTGTGATATAATTGACTTGAGGGAGCAATTTTCTCCTCATTGCGGAGGTTAAGGCCCCCCGGAATATGAGAAAGACCGGGTAAAAATGCTAACATTGTTTAAATATATCCCGGACAACTGCAAATATTAAAACTATTTGAATTAGAACATATAGATATATATTTTGTTTTATTGTAAAAGTCAGATATATATATATTATTTTTTGAAAAGCCATATATATAGTTTGTGGTTTAAAAAAAAACCAATAACAGGAAACGTCAGAATAATGTAGAAATGAGATTGCACTTTTTGGCCTGGAGAACGCCTTCAAACTATGGCTTTCTGAATGACAGGGATTGGTCCCTGAGGTCAAGTAAACGGATGTCATTATTGGTCCCAGATTACAAAACTGGTAATATTGGTGAAGTGCACACATACAAATTTATGTGGGGTTTCTGATTTTTTGAATGGACCACCGCAACCAATCCTGTCCCTGAATATGAAAACATGCGCCCAGGTTTTTAGACAGATTGAAGAGAGATTTGCGCCAACCTCGAGAGGAAAGCGTATCCCTTTTTGAATTTAAAATATATAAGAACTAAACGTGTATATATATATATGTAAAAATACTGTAACTTTTTTTAAATTAATTTTTAGTAGATAGAATGCAATTTGCCTGTCTTTCCTTTCTGGTGTATGCAGCTTTCGCGTCTCGCCTCCAGAGAATTCTAAACCGAGGCGTTCAGAATTTAATGTGGAGGTCTTTCGGAATATTAGACATCACGAGCTATAGTTTCAAAAGACGATCAGAGATTAGTGTTTTTTTGCCTCAGCGCGAGAAACAGGTCAAATCTGAACTGACATGCAGAAGTTCAAGTTTAACGTGAACCGATATCTTGCTGCCTAACTCCCTACACAGTACCCCTGATGCTTATGTCTTTGACAGTAGCTCCCTATATCAAAGAGACAATGTGCCTTATTTGGGGTGAAAAGTAATTAAAAACAAAATTCCATGGAAAATCGAAAAATTACAAAAATATGTTATAAAGTGTCTCCGTTGCATTTGATAATATTTGCCTGAATATATATATATATATATATATATATATATATATATATATATATATATATATATATATATATATAAAGTTATAATATGTATATGGCGATTAAGCTACACTGAATATTCCGCGTTTCATCCACTTTAGGATTCTTCAGGCTTATGCGCATATGCCTGAAGAATCCTGAAGTGGATGAAACGCGGAATATTCAGTGCAGCTTAATCGCCATATACATTTACACCTTAATAACCAGCTCTACTTACGCATTGAGCACTTTTCAAGTAAATACTTAAAGCATACGTATTAATCTATACTTTCGTATATTAAATTTATGTTAGTAAATTAAGTAGTTATATATATATATATATACATATATATACATATTTATATATATATATATATATATATATATATATATATACAATGTGTCGCTCCTTATATGGAGACATAAAATAGATAGAGAAGAACAGAAGTGACACAGTGCATTCCGCTCGTAAATTATCACGGGCTAAATTTGTAATATCAATCTCACTTTTCTATTTATATATATATTTTTTTCTATTTAAATATATATATATATATATATATATATATATATATATATATATATATATGTGTGTGTCTGCCTAAAATTTTCAACAGACGTGACCGATATATACGTGATCGGTATCGGTTTGTAAGCCTGACCCTTCCGACGACAAATAAAAAATAGACTAAAAACGTAAATTCCTACAACACTCAACTGGACCCTTGTTCTACAAGAAGGAATCAGTTCTTCGCCGATATTCTTCAAAGTCATGCTCTCTTTTTGATTGACTTGTTTTCAATTAAACCCTCATCACTTCTGGTTTGGCAATGGATGCAATGGAAAAGGCATCACGGTTTTTTTTTCACGTTTTTTTTCCACTTTCGCGGTACGGGTTCTAGCCTACATGACCACTACACCTTATTTTTTCTAATCGATATACACATGCAAACTACCGGGCAACGCCAGCACCCAGGCGAGTATCAAATAAATACCACTAATAAAACTGTGGTATATCCTTTGGTTTCCGGAAACGGCTACGAGATAACTCTTCACAATGGGGACCCTGGGTTTTGTGTTCATTTAAGGGTAGGTTCACCTGTGCTAATTAACTGTTCAACGGCGGAAAACACACACACACACACACACACACACACACACACACACATATATATATATATATATATATATATATATATATATATATATATATATATATATATAAGTGAAAGTAGATGTGTGTGTATCTGTGTATCTATGTGTCTGTGTACATCTCCCTAAGCAATAACTGTCAATTTTCAGTCTACAGACTCGAAATTTGATATATATGGTACTGAGATTTGGGAAACTTGATGTGATCGGTTTCTGGCCAAAAATTTGGCAATTGATGCGTCAAAGTTAAACGATTTGACCTTTCAGAACTCTACCAAACTCCTCCGCGAATTTTTGGTCTACGCACTTGAAATTTTAGATATAGGTTCCTTGGACATGGATCTAACTTAATAAAGTGATTTGAGCCCAAAACAATTAATTTTAAGGGGATATAATAGGGGTCAAAATAAAACAAAATAGATCTCTGCGGTCTCTTCCAACTTACTCAGACAATTTCTGATCTAAATATTTGAAATTTTACATAAATTGGATTCAGAGACAGGGCAAGCTTTTTCATCAGTTTGGATCGAAAATATGTTGTTACCAATATATAAATGTATGTATGTATGTATGTATGTTTGCATATCTGCTTTAAACTTTCAATAGACGCGACGGATTTTACCAAGATCAGTATCGTTTTAAAGTTCGACCTTTCATACGACAAATATCGAAACATTGTATAAAAACACTAATTTCTCCCCCTTCAACTAAGCACTGTTCTAGAGGGGGGGATCACTTTTTTCGCCGATATTTTTGAAAGGTACCCTCTCCTTTAGATTGTCTAGCCTTAATTTTAAAAAAAATATCGCTTCCGGTTTGGCGGTGGTCAAAACAGCGCAAACGCTTGGTTTGCCCCGTTCTTTTCCTCCTTTACGGTACGGGTTCGAGCCGGCCTTCCTACTAACACTTTTTTTTGTTCAACATAGACATCGGGGAACACCGGACTGAAATGATAGTATATTATATATATATATATATATATATATATATATATATATATATATATATATGTATATATATACATATATTTACATATATACATATATATATATATACCTACATATATATATATATCTATATATATGTGTATATATGTATATATATATGTATATATATATATATATATTACGTGTATAAAAGTATGTGTGGCAATCTGTGTTTGCATGTGCATTCTAACATAATGTGAGTAAACAGCAAATGTTATTTAACAGCAGTGTTCTCATGGAGTTTTACTTATATCTATATTATTTTCGAAATTGTCTATTATAATATTCTGCTGAGAGCGTTAAACATCATTAACCAGAATATTAGATGCAGTATTTTATATATTGAATGAGAAAAGAATACTTGATGCTCCCAAATCATATATATTTTTAAATAACTTTTGAAACAAGTAATATATACTTAGAATATTATAGTAATCCATAGAAAATGTGATCTGTAATAATAAATACAAAATTATAATGCCTTTAAATACTTTATTATAGCGCATTTTACGACCGGACAACGCCGAGTGGCCTTCAATTGTAGATACATATGAAGAGCATATCTTCCTCTTATAGCGCGATTATTTGACTCAAATGACGGAAATTGGCATTTTAAAGGAACGCCAACAAGATACGAGGAAGTGTCATTGGCATACCCCAGTAAGTGCGTCTCAAGCGATTAGTTAGAAAGTGAGGGCGACTGAGAGCGTAGAGCCCCTTAAAAGTGCACTGTACCAAATACATATATAAATCAACGGGGAAAATCTATCTCAACTATCGCCTTTAGTTAT
>NC_136507.1:86760044-86797544 GCF_053919585.1 Euprymna scolopes
ATTATCCTCGTACCGATTTAGTTAAATTCTGATTAAATTTTAAATGATGCCCTTAAATAACATTAAGTTCCTCTGAGGTTATCCTTTTTACCATTAACCACTTTATTCTCACATTAATATACAATTTAAGAAATTAAGCTATTTTCCTTTAATGGATATTCTTTAGGTATTCTATTTTTACATTTTCTCACCAAATTAAGTTCACCTGATCCAATCCTATTATACACTTTTGTTTATTTTATCGATGTGTTATAGTTTTAAATCGTAATAAAACGCGGGAACACAGGACTTTTAGGAACGAACATGTATTCACAACTATTACAGGCAAAAGCAGGTTGAGCAATATCATCTTAACTGTAGAACGTTTGCACACGACCTCCTTTGACGCATGTCAACCTCTTACCGCCGGGCACCGGTACCCCATACCGGTAGTGACGTCACCAGAGGGAGTTACATCATTAATCCCATGGAGGGGTGTCTCGAACACCCATCTCTTTCAAGCTTTTTCAGGTGTTGGTTAAGGAGATTCAAGATCAATATTTTCGAAGACAGTGCCCATTGGCTCATCATCCAAATGGCTAACTGTCGCAGATTTCAATTGATCGACATCTTCTTAGTTGGTTCTGGTGACGTTTGGGGGTATACGTTGGTCCTGGGATGCACCGACTGTGTTAGTAATTGTACCCACCTCACAGAATGATGTGTTGTTTTATAACTTTTGAAAAACACGTTTTCAACTGATATGAAACGTTTGCTGGGTAGATATGTGGTCACTAGTGGTCTTGACTGTTTGGGTAAGAGCTAGTCAAAAACGGATCTCACTTTCTGTGCAAACATCATTTCTGCGGGTGAGGTTGCTATTTGTGTGTTCGGGTTGGGTGTAATCCTATACACGTGTAGAAATTGTTGAAGTCCTTAATTTGTTAGGATCCCTTTAGCCTTCTTAGGTGGCTTTGGCTTGGAGGATTTGGCGGGGGTGTTTTAGCTTCCGTCTTTGTAGTTTCAGTTTTTGTGTTTCCTTTGGCAGATTCTGTTGAAGCATTCTTTTTCGATTTCTCTGTTGCTAGAAATGGGACGTTTCATTTCTTCTTGAAAACGGGCAGGGTGTTTTCTTTTAGATCGAATCTTGCTATAGCCTTTTTATATTTTCCTAGTCCTGGTGAGAATACTTCTGGAAATTCCCTTTTAATTCGTCCTTCAGTTGTTGCGCTTCCGTAGACGAGTTTCCTTCCCTGTGACAGAATTTATTCATAGGTTGGTCCCACAATTCGAATCGCTCTATCCAGTCAGTACCGAAGGAGTTGTCGAATGTTATATATACATACAGTTTCACTTTTTTAGTAACACCATTTATGGTAACCGGGAGATAGAGCTCTCCCTCAAATTCCAATTTATCGTCTGACATAGCTCGAACTGATTTTGTCGTCTTCCGCATGGTTGGTTTCCTTAGTCCTTTCCGCGTATTAACGTTAATTTTGGGCAGATTTTAACCGGAATCAAATTGTAGATGCACAGTTTATTTGCCATGGATACTTTGATATATTTGCGCCGGTTTTAATCAGAATCCAAGTCGAATCTAGTCTGTGCGACGCTGTTCTTGTCCTTGTTCATCCTGTACTGGATCGCTTTGTGGCCCTTTCTGTCACATTCGTTGCAGTACTAATCCTTGTGAAACATCGTATCGGCCAATGTTTCCCGCCGCAGCGATAGCATGGGCTTGTAGGGGATCCGGGTCTTGTGACTGCGTGGCACTTGATAGGTGTAGCCTGAGTTTCCTTCTAGTTTTGTTTTTTCGGAGTGAGTATTTTTCTGGTCTGAAGGTTGTCCTTCTAATGAATGTTGCGCCTGACTCCTAGAGGCATTTCGAGTTGTTTCTTTAAACAGAGTACCCGTTGATAATCCTCGGCCAACTTCTGGAGGGCGAGGCCCTCTTCGCCCTTAAGTATAGGGAGAACACGTCGTCTAATCTCAGTGTTTTTGGATGAGACTAGACCCTGCGTAAAAATTAAACACTTGAAGGCATCTGCCGATAAGTCAGATAGACGGAAATCATCACAGTGTTTGTTTATCACGGACCCGAAGGTCAGGTAATCGTTGTCGTCGCTTTTTTGCAGGTTCAAGCACTTCCATCTTCTATGAAATAGCGTAGAATTCAGACTTAATAGTGCGAATAAAAGTTTGACCGCTTCAGAAAACTCCAATTCACTCGTCTTCCTGGGGAGAATATATATTCCATAAACTTGCTATGTTCTGCGGTCGCCAACTTCCTCAAAAGTAGGCGAACTTTCTTAGCGTAGCTCTACTCTTTACAATCCACGGTAAATAGGTCCTCATATATCCGATAGAAAGCGTCAAACGTCCGCCCCAACTCCTGTTTGTAGCTGTACTTTTCTATAGCGTTCCATATTGTAATTTGGGAAAAAGCAAAACTGTCGTCCCTTTCTTCCGTTCTATCGAATATTTTTATCGCTGTTGTTGGAGTAGCATTCTCTCCTCCGACGCTTGTTGCCTCTCTTGGAATTTTAACTGGAGCTGTTTATCACGCTCTTTTGAATTTTACTCAGCTTTCTCCTGCTGGTTTATCTGGACCTTGATTATCTGTATTAATATTCCTTTAACCTCCTCCATTTGTAATGACTTTTTCATGCGTGGGAGAAAAAATGTATTTCCGTTTTTGACTGAAGAATAGAGATAAAATAATAATAAAAAAAAAATAACATGCCATTTCCTTGAGTGTGTGCGTATACGAGGGGGCAATGTATCCCTTGATTCTTGTAAAAACCTTAGGGATAATCAAATATGGGGGTGGAAAAAAATTTTACTTGCG
The DNA here is from genome assembly GCF_053919585.1 of Euprymna scolopes. Classification (NCBI taxonomy): domain Eukaryota; kingdom Metazoa; phylum Mollusca; class Cephalopoda; order Sepiida; family Sepiolidae; genus Euprymna; species Euprymna scolopes. The sequence goes on from NC_136507.1 coordinate 86,762,872, forward strand.
CAACAAATACAAAAAGAAAATAAATATACTGTGGTAAAATACAATTGCAAAAGAATAAAAAAATATTGTGGAATCGTCCGTAAATTTACCAAGATGACTTGTTTTTTTTTATTTGTGTGTGTGTGGGGAGTATCCCCACGAGGAAGAAAAAAATTTCACTTTAGAACCGAAAGTTAAAGATAGAATATTTCAGAAAATTCCACTCAATGAAAAAAGTATTTCGTTTAGTTCTGGAAAAAGGAATGAGGAAAACACATTTCTCTCCCGTTAAAATATTGCATAAAGATAGCAGCAAAAACTAAGCAAAAACAACTTTTCACTGTATATGAAACTTGTCCAAATTTGCATAAGAATTAACCGGAGATAAATGAGTGGGTATGTGTTTTGGGGGGGAGGCGTTTGTATTTCTCGTATATAAAAATACACTGTCTAACCTCGTTCCCCACTGATTCCAAATGGGTGACTGGGTTTTTTTTTTTAGTTAACCGCAAATGTACTTAATGTTCTTGATGTGGAGTTAAATTAATTCTGTATAAAAGTGCATCCAATAAGTATCGAAAATTGATTATCGAAAAAGTGAGCAAAGACGGTACAATCCTATTTGGACTAAAGTTTACTCCCTTATACAACCTTACGTCATTAAGATTCATGAGAGCTTTTATAACAGCAGAAATCCCGTCATATCAAATCAACACTAGATTCTTTAGTTAGACAGGAGAGCATTCGAAAGGAATGTGTCTGTTCCAGGGCACAATTTAACGATATGGTTAATTTTTGCATTTCAACTTTGATTAGTGATATGATATAAAAATATATAACAAATAGTAGGTTCTTTACAGTACAATGTAATTAAATTCCATTGTGGACTAATTAATTATGGAGTAGCATGTGAAAATTCCTTCCTAGTTGAACCAGGTTGTATGCGTATACGTACGTACTTATACATTATGTGTAGTGTTATTTTCCACGTCTGCTTCATAATGTGTATCGACGTATTATATCAAAATCTATTAAAAACCACCACCTCGTCCTGTGCTGCAATCTTCACTCATTCATTATGCAGTTCTATATGTATATATGCACGTATATATATATATATATATATATATATATATATATATATATATATATATATATATGGGTGTGTGTGTGCGTGTGCGTGTGTGTGTTGTAAGTTATGAATATATATATGCAGTAAGTTATGAAAATATATAGCGCAATGAAGCTACACGGAATATTCCGCGTCTCATTCTAACGAGAATGAAAAGTATATTCTCTGAAGCTTAATTGCAATAAATATTTTCATAATTTTCTTTCTAGCTTTCCCAATGAATTAAGCACTGCTGCAGTGAATACGGAAAGTGTACGCATAAAATCTAATCTTTGTGAACGTTATATATGTGATTAAATGAAGTAGGCTTATATATATATATATATATATATATATATATATATATATATATAATGCGTGATTTATTGATTAAATCTAGTTGTAGTGCCGACAATTCTGAGAAAAGGGCATTGCTATTGATATATAGAGTTAAATAACCTATAATTAATAAAATAACTAATGGGATCGATCATCCTTGTCAATTATTACCAGTGGTATTATTTCTAGATCTTTAATTATATCAAAGTTCAAGTTAAATGACCTTCTCCCTTTGGAAATAAAGGCGATATAACTTTAGTATAGACTATAAGGAAGAAACTGACACACACAAAAAGTGGCTTTTATATAATAGTAGACATAGTATATATATATATATATATATATATATATATATATATACATATATATATATATATATATATATGTGTGTGTGTGTGTGTGTGTGTGTGCGTGATATGATGTGTGTGTAATCACCTAAGCATTACTTTTATAGAACATAGAGAAAATATAAAGTTAGAATATGTTTTGTTTATTGTAATCAGCCGTGTATACACAGACGCCGGCACACACACACACGCATATATATATATATATATATATATATATATATATATATATATATATATATATATATATATATATATTTTGTTTGAGTTGCTTCCTTATAGGTTCCGAAATGGCTGATCCCATATTTTATCAAATTTCACACGAATGTAAGTAATATATCTTGATGTGTTCTTAAATATGTTTTGTCAAGAAATTCCCCCGATAATATCGAAAATCGAAAAATACGATCTTAAAAATAGCCTTTTTCTCTTATAGATAAAAATAATTTTAACATGGAATATTTTATGTTGCACCGGCAAGGGAGATTATAAACTTTAAAGAAATAATTGATTCCTTGAAAAAAAAACCCATAAAACAAACAAATATCTTGACATCTTGACATATAGCTCAGTGTTAGAGCATTCGACTACAGATCGAATGATCCCGTGTTAAATCCCGGGTGTACCCCACAATTTTATTGAATATATATGATACTTCTGTCGATAACGATGTATAAGGCTGGCCACAACAACTAAGCTGTTCGGAAACCCACACCGAGGATTTTATTATAGTGGTTAAGATTAGATGCAGAACAACCAAAACCGTTTTGATATAATTTCTTATCCTAGTTGGATATATACTATCATTCAGTCTTCACCAGTGGGCTGATCATGATTACATCTAGCATGATGATAATCCCTCCTCTTAGTGATGATGCACACAATTTTCCAAGGTAAAGGTCAAAAGGTATAAGATCATAATCTATGTATGTATATACTCTCCTCCAACTTACATTACTTGGCAGATCATGACCAAATCTCACCTTAGGATAGTGCACACTTTTTCTCAAGGTCTAAGTTTATAGTCGAGATTTGTCTGTAGCTCATGTACCTGCTTCGCAAAGTTCCACGTGAAGCGCCAGTATTTTTGTTAGTATATATATATATATATATATATATATATATATATATATGGAGAGAGAGAGAGAGATAGAGATAGATAGATAGATAGAGAAAGAGAGAGAGAAAGAGAGGGATCGAAATGTTGATCTTTGTGTACGTGTGAGCCTGATAAATTTTTCAATTAATAATTGTTAAAGCAATTGTTTTTTATTGGGTGTAGAAATCTCAAATCTTGTTATTTTCTCCGATAAACTTAATTCAAATAATTACTTATCTAATACAATCAATTTTCTAACTATTGTGATTTTATATTTGATATTATCTGTACTTTATTGTGTGTCAATTTGGTTTCTATGGTAATCTATTGTACAACTGCGTTATCTATGATTGTTGTCCAATTGTGATTTTATGTTGGTTTCATTTACTGTTTTTGAATTCAATGGAAACCAATTGGGAATAATTTTCTTTTCTATTAATCACAATGAATTCCATTGTTCGTTTTCTATCTGACAGCAAGAATGAAGCCTTATAGCCACACCTTACATCCAAATAAATCACGTTATTGGTGTAATTGCATAATATGTTTCTTATTTAGATCAATTTATATTTAGCATAGTTTACTTAATTAAATTCTGGTATCAAATTTTCGCAATTGAATGTTTTGACCATATTACGATTGTGGGGAAATTTTAACAGCACTTTTCTATTTTATATAATTCAATAATATAGAACAGCTAGATAAATAACGAAGAATCGTTTCTATGGGAAATAGATAGAAACATAATTCATTAATATCAACAAAATAAAAGAAAAATATCTTATGCAATAAAATTTCACAAAATACGGACAAATTTAAATGTGAATTACGATACGCATTTCTACTATTACTGACTGACATTTATCAAATTTGCTTTTGCATATCCTAATTTATCCGACTGATTTCTAAATAAAAAAACCCACAGAACTTATAATGTTATATTAAATTGACAATAAATTGCTTACAGTTTTTTGTTTTAATTCAGAATTACATATCTCGGCTTAAACAAAAAATTAATGACCAAAAAAAGCAACATCAGTATAAACAAGAATATACAAAGATAAAAGAAGTGTATTTATGACAGTAACTTGAAAACAATATGTTCTGATAGCAATAAAGTTTCGGAAGGGGTTTATGATATCGTTTAGGTTTTTTATGCATTTCTCATTCAGAAAGTGTTGACATGCTTGAAAAAGTGATATTCGGTAGATGAGAAATCTAGAGAGTATAGTAGGTGAGGCAAAGTTTCGTGGTCTAATTCGTTCAATTTCTACAGGGTCGGTTTAGCAATGTGCACTCGGGCATTATGGTGAGGAAAAATTGGGCCTTTTCTGTTCACTTTCATCTCATCGAATTTTCGCAGTGTTCGCCCCCGTAAGATAAAGAAAGATTACTCTTTATAATAACGTTTTTTTTGGTTGTCGTTTAATTTGCGAGGCACACGTTTATAAAGTGTTTTACCTTTCAATCTCTCATGCGGTTGGAAATTATCGAACACGCTACGTCTAATTCAGTTCTCGAACCTGTGTGCATGGATTGACTTGAAATAAGTCTCTTAATTGATCCTTGTCAACTTCCGATGACCGAACACTACGCTAATAATCTCCAAGACGCTCGTCACCGCCACGAAATTTCTTAAAACCATTGTGCACCATTGTGCTGTGCATTCAGTATTGGTTCCTAGGCCAAACGCTTCGTTGATATCGTGTACTCTTTCAGGAGCTTTATGACGTTGCTTTAATTGAAATGAGAAAATTGTGCGAACTTGTTTTTTCACCATCTTGCATTCATCCTTCTGACAAATATGTATCTTTTAATGGTTCGTCTCCTACCAAATGAATGCATTGGCGATGATATGTACGACTTTTAGGAGACTAACTATTAAAAGATACATCTGCCTTCCTTAAAACATGCTAGGTTTATATTTGGTGTCTTTAAAAAACACCCCATATTTTTTGCTGTTGAGGAGACGCTATTTCAAAAAACTATATCATAAAACATTGTCCAAGACTCACGGTCTATCACAATAATAACATCGTTTCACAAATGATCGTACAATGTATTGATTTTGTTTATCCTTCCTGTTGAAAAAGATTTTTAAATTTTAATTTTAATTATAAATTATCAATCGTCTTACTCGATATTAAAAAAAAACTCTATCGAGCTTATTATATATCTACATAACAACGAGCACTGGTTTCCTTCCTTTTATTTTATTTGTATTAATAAATTTACTAATATATAAAAATATACTCTGATCTTTAGAATTTTGTTCTAATCCCCTATATATATATATATATATATATATATATATATATATATGTATATATATATATATATATATATGTGTATATATATGTATATATGTGTGTATATATATATATATCTGGGGGAGTGGCACTCGTCTGACAGGGCGTTGCAACCGTGATCATATGTATATGTATGTATGTGTGCATATATGTATATGTATGGGTATATACATATATATATATATGTGTGGGTGTATATGAACATATATACGTGTATATGTGTGTATATGTATGTATATATGTATATATATATATATATATATGTGTAGGTATATGTACACGTATATATGTGTATATCTTTATGTATATGTATATCTTTATGTATATGAATATGTATATGTATATATGTGTGTATATGTATATATATGTATATATATATGTATATATGTATATGTATATATATCTTTATGTATATGTATATCTTTGTGTATATATATATATGTGTGTATATATGTATATACATCTGTATGTATATATATATATGTATATATGAATATATATGTCTGTATATATGTATATATGTGTGTATATGTGTTTATTTGTGTATGTGCATATATATGTATCTGTATATGTGCATATATGTATGTATGTGTATGTATGTGGGTGTATGTATATGTATCTGTATACACCTTTCCATCCCCAACACCATGCTCCGCCTACCCACCCGTAGCAAGACGTCGTGGATGCACCCACTCTCCTACCACTGGCAACTGATTGACTACGTCATCATCAGGGCAAGGGACAGGAGAGACGTAAGATTGACCAAGGCTGTGTTTGGTGCCAACTGTTGGACAGACCACCGCCTGATCATATCCAAAATGTGCCTCTACATCCAACCCAAGAGGCGGCCTCAGGGCCAGTAAGTCACAAAGCGCCTTGACCTGGAAAAACTTAAAAGTCCAGATGTCATCCATGAGCTACAGGAAGCAATCAACGACAAGCTATCTGTCCCCCTCACCATCTCGGACACTATTGAAGATCAGTGGGCACACCTCAGAGACTCCACCAACTCCATTGCTCTCGAAATCATTGGACCCAAGCAAAAGAAGCACCACGACTGGTTTGATGAAAATGACTCTGAGATTCAGCCCCTCCTGGAGGAGAAACGCCAACTTCTCCGTGCACATCAGAGTGATCCCAAGTGTTTCGCAAAGAAAGCTGCCTTCATCAACATCAGCAGCAAGGTGCAGGCCAGACTCCGCTCCATGCAGGATGCCTGGCTCAGCGCCAAAGCAGATGAGATCCAGGAGCATGCCGATAGCCATGATATGAGGAAGTTTTACGATGCGCTGAGGGCTGTCTACGGTCCCCAGTCCTCTACCTCCTCCCCCTGCTTAGCTCCGATGGAACAACTGTCTTGAATGACAAAAAGCAGATCCTTGATAGATGGGCGGAGCACTTTAACAGTGTGCTAAACCGACCATCTTCCATCAACGATGAAGCCATCGACCGACTACGCCAGGAGCCTATCAACGAGGAGCTCGACATCCCACCCTCGGCAGAGGAAGTAAGCAAAGCCATCAAGCAACTTTCCTCTGGGAAGGCCCCCGGCCCTGACTCAATTCCAGCAGAAGTATACAAAGCTGGTGGACCTATACTGCTTTTAAGCCTGAAAGAACTCTTCCAATCCATGTTGGAGAGTGAAGAATTACCACAAGATTTTCGTGATGCTACTATCGTTCACATTTACAAACGCAAGGGAAATCGTCAGTCATGTGACAACCACCGCGGGATATCCCTTCTTTCCATCGCCGGGAAAATCCTGGCCCGCGTCCTTCTCAACTGCCTGCTAGTGCACCTTGAAGATGGTCGTCTTCCCGAAAGCCAGTGCGGCTTTCGAGCGGGCCGCGGAACGACTGATATGATCTTTGCTGCACGCCAACTGCATGCGAAGTGTGTCTAGCAGCACCGGGGCCTCTACACCACGTTCGTCGACCTGGCCAAGGCCTTCGACACTGTTTGCCGAAATGGCTTCTGGCGGATCATGAAAAACTTTGGTTGTCCAGACATGTTCATCGCCATTGTCAGGCAGTTCCATGAGGGCATGACCGCTTGTGTCCTGGATGACGGCGACCCCTCAGAGCCCTTCCCTGTGACCCACGGGGGCAAGCAGGGCTGTTTCTTAGCCCCGACGCTCTTCAGCATGGTTTTCTCTGCCATGCTCCAGGACGCTTTCAAAGACAGTCACTCTGGCATTGTAATCAAGTACAGATGTGACGGGGAATTGTTTAACATCAGGCGAATGCAGGCAGTCACGAAAGTGAGGGAAACCATCATCAGAGACCTTCTCTTTGCCGATGACTGTGCCCTTAATGCCCCAAATGAGATAGAGATGCAACGTCAAATGGACGGATTTTCCACCAGTTGTGACAACTTTGGTCTCACCATAAGTACAAAAAAGACAGAAGTTATGTACCAACCCGCCCCAGGAGATGCATACCATGAACCCGGCATCACTGTCAAAGGGCAGAAGATCCATGCTGTGGAGCAATTCACCTACCTTGGCAGCACCCTCTCCCGCACCGCCAACATTGACATTGAGGTTAACCATAGGATCTCCACAGCGAGCAGTGCATTTGGAAGACTTAGAGACTATGTGTGGAAGAGGAGAGGCATTGCACTCGCAACCAAACTGAAAGTATACCGAGCAGTCGTCTTCGCAAAAAAGACATGAAAAACAGTTGGATGGCTTCCACCTCAGATGCTTCCGTAATCTTCTCAATATCCGCTGGCAAGACAGAATTCCTGACACAGAAGTCTTGAAGCGCACGGGGCTCCATACCATCACCACCATAATCCGCAAAACCCAGCTCCGGTGGGCAGGCCATGTCTATCGCATGCACGACAGCCGAATCCCCAAACAACTTTTCTATGGGGAACTCAGCCAGGGAAAGCGGAATAGAGGGGGCCAAAAGAAACGATATAAAGACTGTCTGAGAACGTCCCTAAAAGACTTTGACATCAGTCCCCAGTCTTGGGAGAGTCGCGCTGCTAAACGTTCGGCCTGGCGTTGCGTCATCAGCCTAGGAGCCGACAGGGCAGAGAATCAACGCATGACACACGACCAGCAGAAGCGCAAGAGGAGGAAGGAGAGAGCTGTCGGTTCACAGCCTACCGATACCGCCTTCACGTGTCCAGAGTGTGGAAGAATCTGCCGAGCACTGATTGGCCTCATCAGCCATCTCAGGACCCACAAACCCCTGACGCCGAACTGATTGATACCTTGGTCATCGTCGACTTCGACTGACGAGCAAGAAGAAGAAGAAGAAGAAGAAGAATAAGATCTGTATAAATATGTATATATATATGTGTACGTATGTTTGTGTATATATATGTATGCATGTATATTTGTGTATATATGTATATGTGTGTATGTATGTATATGTATATGTATGTATATATGTGTATGTGTATGTATGTGCATATATGTATATCTATGTATATATATATATATGTGTATGTGCATGTATTTATATGTATATATATGTATATGCATGTATGTACATATATGTATATGCATGTATATATGTATGTATATGTGTATATATATATTGTGTTTTGTTTGGAAAATTATATGCTAGTCTGTTAATGTTATCGTCATGTGTTGCAAAAAATGAGTTTGAATCAAACTTTATTTTTTTAAAAAAGTGTAAGCGTTTTTAAATAACTTTCAGTTGGACTGTCTTATCAATTCGTACGTTGTTTTGTTTAGAAAATTATATGCGAGTCTGTTAATTTTATCGTCATGTGTTGCAAAAAATGAGTTTGAGCAAACTTTACTAAAAAAACAAGAAAAAAAATTCAAGCAGGGAGGGAAAGGGACAAACATGGTCCAAGAGCTGATCACTTACTTACTACTTATGACTTTAGGACTATTAATTCGTGTGTATTTTGCGTGTGTGTGTGTGTGTGTGTGTACGTACGTGTGTGCATGTTTGTGTATATGCGTATATGTGTGCCTCTACGTGATTACGTTTGTATGTCTGTTCGCATACACTCGTATGCCGGCGTACGTCTATGTACGCATGTGTTTATTTCCATGTGTATGCGGGGTGGAGGAGGCTCCTGTAAGCGGTGGTGAAGGCAACTCCTCTAGGAGAAGCAAATCTCTGAGTTAAAAACATAAAGCGGGAGACAAATACGCGCATTAATCTGGTCTGCAGTTTGACTTGTTGCTGGCTATCTTGCTCTTGCTTGTTGCTGGATGTCAACATTTTGAACCGAGAGAGAGATTTAGCTGTCGTACAATGCTAAAACTCTGTAACACCATCAGGTACAGATACTCCCTCAGGCTATAAGCAAAAAAACGGTCCTATTGCGATGGCAAAGTTGTGACGCGTGTAGGGCTGAAATTGATCTTCCATTATCATATGTATCTATGTATATATATATATATATATATATATATATATATATATATATATATATATATGTGTGTGTGTGTGTGTGTGCGTGTGTGTAGGTGTATGTATGTTTATGTACATGTGTACATCTATTTTTATATGTATGTATATGTGTGTATGTGTGTATGTGTGTATGTGTGCATGTATGTATTGGGCGTGTGTATGTGTATTTATGCATGTGTGTATATATGCATATATATGTGTGTATGTGTGGGCATGTATGTATATGGGTGTGAGTAGATATTTACGTGCATGTATGTATATGTAGGTAAGTGTGTGTGTATATGTATGTGCGTATGTGTACGTATGGATGTATGTATGTATATGTGTGTATGTGTTTGTAGGTGTGTATGTATGTATATCTGTATGTATGAGTGCATATTTACGTACATGTATGTATATGTATGTAAGTGTGTGTATAGTTAATGTGTATGTATGTGTAGGTGTGTATGTATGTATTTCTGCATGTATGCATGTGTGACTGTATACGTATGTAGGTGTATTCATTGTGTATGCACATATATGTGTATCTTTACAGATATGTGTGTATCTGTATATATGTATATTTGAATTTAAATATATATATATATATGTGTGTGTGTGTGTGTGTATGAATACCAATGACCGTCTTGTGTATGTTTATGTATAAGTATGTCTATGTATGCATGTATGTAGTGTGTACGTATGTATGCATACATGAGGGGTTTTTGTATGTGTGTATGTGCATATTTGTATGCATGCGTGCATGTATATATATATATACATATATATATATATATATATATATATATATATATATATATATGTATGTATGTATATATACCAGTGACCGTCTTCAGTATCATGTCTGCTCGTGCGTGTGATTTTTTTTTCCGGGCAGGACTAAAGTTAAGGTTATCTTCGGGCTCATGGACTGTCAGTACCTGAGGGAGTGGCACTCGTCTGACAAGACGTTGCAATCATCATATATATGCATATATATATATGTATATATGTTTGTATGCATATATATGTATATATATGTATATATATGCATATATCTGTGTGTATGTATATATATATATGTATATATATATATATATGTATATGTATATATATGTGTGTGCATGTATATATATATGTATATATACATATGTATATATATATACATATATATATATATGTATATATATGTATATATATATATATATGTATATATACATATATATATGTATATATACATATAGTTACGTATATATATATATGTATATATACATATATATACATATGTATATGCATGCTTATATATGTATATATGTACATATATATGTATGTATGTATGTATGTATATATATATACATATATACATATATATGCATATATATACATATATATGCATATATATATATTTATATATATATATATATATATATATATATATATATATATATATATATATATATATATATACTAAGCCTATCACTCTTACTGCAATTATTATTACTGTGACACTTTTTCAACTCATCATGATTCGTATATGTCAGCTTTTTTCGAGGCATTCCAGCATGTCTTTCTGATATTATTCTAAATATATCTGATGGCTTTTCAAATAGAATGTTCTAGATATTATTTAAAACAATTGTGTGTACCGAAGCTATTCCCAATATTTACATCCATTTATCTTAAATATGACATTAAGAACATAAGCTAACACTGCATGTGTATCATGACTCCTTATATATTGTCGTGGAACCTTTTAGCATTCTTCTCTACAGACGCCGAAGGCAGTTAACCATAAAATAGATTCTTCATGGTAATGTCAAAGAGGTGGATCTTCTAGTAATATCCAGAACTAATACCATTGTTCAATACACATCAGTTCAGTTTGTATTAGAAGATTTTCCAACATATTTGGAACCATGTTTCGGAATGTTTGACACTGTATTTATTAGAACTACAGTTGACATCTTTGATCTTATGGCAAAAACGTTTCGTCTATTACATTTCCGATCTCCTCCAGATAAACTTGTAAAAGTTTTTATCCTTATGTCTTATAACACTTTCAAACAAAATCTTTTATTAGAGCAGCTTGTTTTCTTGATGTTAGTCAATGAATGATTTTTATATAGCACTTTTTCTTTTCGTTACAGTTCAAAACAAAACATATATTACAAACAGTTCCATAATTCACTGCATGAAACAGAAGTTTATATTTGTTGTGTCTGCACAAATAATTAACAAGAACACGAAAGTAAAGGTATACAATAATATATTAGGAAGAAGATTTATATACATATTTACATGTCTTCAGATATACTCCAGTTTGAGATATTCCGGCAGGTGGCGTGTTGCATGTCTTACTGTAGGCAGCATAAGCGGCTTGCCTATTTGACGGTCGTTGCCGGATTCCCCCGGTATTGGTGATTGATAATTTATATATATCACTCACCGCCTATGTTAATTAGTAGGCGTCTCCACAACAATATTAAATTTAATTGCACACTAGCTATGTATTGAAATGTAGCGCTGCTCATATCAGTCATATTTATTATCTGATATGTAGTATAGAATGTCAATTTATTTTTTATGCTTAGCTGATAATATGCTACATAATTACTAAGGGGTTATTACTTAATTAGTTAGTAAAATATATACTATAAATATTTCACTGCTCCTGCACTAAAAGCACTATCAGGAGTTGAGCGACTTATCAACGGGGATTATTGTAATTGAACACATTATTTGTAACGACTCAATCACTTCCATGTCAAAAATGTAAAATTTAGCAAGAATTGTAAATAGTTAATATTCACATCAGTAATCTGATGTTTACTTTCCTTGCATTGGATACAATTTAGGCTTAGTGTCGGTTTATTATGTGGGATATATATAGTTTTACATAAACGTTTCTGTATGAAATTGAAATAAAAATTAGTACAAGTTATTGTAATGCACAAATTAACGACATAACATATATAGTAATTGGGGTCTTACAAATAAAGGTCATATATTTTGTTTCTTTATTTTTATGCACACTAATTCTACATGGAAGCGTACATATATTTTTGTTAAAATTATTGGAAGTTAATGCCGTTTCAGTTCTATGTACTAAACTTGTGATGCGCAGTTGAGCTATTATTGACGTTGTCTACGACTGTGTTTAGTTGACCTCAGAAAATGATAAAATGGTCTCATATGTCATGTTATCGTATTGACCATCCGACAGGGACAGGTAAAACTATAGACTGAACATTAATATTATATATAAGAACGTGTAAGCCCATCACAAAATAATACAATTCATATACTTTTTTAAATATTGTCATAATTTCTGACCCGTACAGACCAGTCCTTTGACTTGTAAAATTAGCTATAACCTTCATTTTTAGATATTTGAGGCCATTGTTGGAATGAGATATTTCCGTGCTGTGCATAAGATATGATCGACCTAATAGGAAAACAAATATGGCGGCTATCTCCTCTGTCACCTGAACCGAATTTTCCTCCTCGCTAGGTTGACGGTTTTTCGAGTTGAATTCCGGAAATATCAATTTCATTCGCACGCAAATGGTAATTCGCTTCAAGCACTGATCTTCCGCATTCGTGCGTCTCTGAAATTGGTCTTATGACGATAACATCATTATTTTCTCACATGGATAACCAAGGCAAAGAGAAAGTATGCCACATCCATCCAATAATATTAGCTTCAGTCGTGATATTTAATAATGTTTATTTTCACAGTCAGGTTTGTTTAATGCCGACCAGCATGTACTAAACTGCATTCATTATCTCACATTAAAAATCGCCTTTAATTAGGTATGCTTCTATTATGTATACAGTGTTTACACTAAACAATAGAAATTAGAGCCACCTTAATTTTTATTGTGGTTTTTGATGAAGAGTCCAAAGTTGATCAATCAAGAAGTAGAAAGTGGGGGGGGCAACTCTAGAGTCTATAAACTGCTTTACATTGCCCAAGGGTATAAATTATCTAACACTTAGATTAATTTATAGTTTGTTGATACAATTTACATATAATCCCAGCATATCTGTTAGATGTTTATTGGGAACTATTTCCTTAGCAATTGGAGCAAGCACTACTATTACGAAAAAAATTAAACTATTTGAAGAGAAGGAAAAAAGATCGATAGAACCCGCGGCCCTAATTATATATTTAATATATAATATAGCTCAGTAAAAAAATCCAGCAATTAAATTAAGTTTGAGCTTTTATATCTAACATCCTGCGACAATGCCTGAACAATAAATATTGGCTAATTTCTTACGAAATAAAAATTTCAGCGATATTGGCGGCTATTACTCATACTTATAAAATTTGTGCGTAACTCGATAACATTCCAAAAAGGAAGATTAAAATATATTAAACATTTTTTTAAAAACGTTATTGACTATATAATTCTAAATAATACACTTGCTTTAAAGAAACTAAAAATTAATATATATATATATATATATATATATATATATATATATATATATATATATATATATATAAACTATTCTTTTATAACGTCTGGCGAGAGTGTTGGATTGTAAACATGATCCAACATCTGAAGAATAAATAACCAAACAGATAAAACTGTAATAAAAAAATAAAAAGCATATTTGCTTTGCAATAGTATTGAGCACTCTTCAGGTTATTCCTAATTACCAGTTTTACAATATATATATATATATATATATATATATATATATATATATATATATATATATATATATACATATATAGATATACGTGTGTGTGTGTGTATTTGATCTATATGTCATCTATTTGCTTGAGAGTTTTAGTACTGGACGTTATTAAGGATTATACAAACAACGCTTATGTATTAAATTAAGTAACATAATGAAACAGGTATGCTTCCTTGTAATGTAAGCGCCACTTTTTCTGTTTGTTATTTTTATTTTATCTATGGCAATAAGTACATGTAAACTTCCGCCACTAATTGGCGCTGTTATCATGGACGATATACACTACAATATGATCTTGTCGAAAAGCATAACAGATAATATTTTTAACTAAACAGTGAATGTAGAAGGTCTATAAATATATATAATGTGCCAAAAATATATATAATGTGTTAAAATACTACTTTTGCACATTTATACATAACAATATTTTGAGGTACTTGTACGCTCTTAATTTTATATATATATATATATATATATATATATATATATATATATATATATATATATATATATATATATATATATAGTCGAGCAACTAACCCAAATCAAAATGTTACTCGGAGACTACTATTGAGTAATAACGCTGCAGGTACTGCTTGAAAAACAAATGTTTAATTTCCTCGCCAAATGTTTAATGAATTCTTTTGGAATAATAATAATAATAATAATAATAATAATAATAATAATAATAATAATAATAATAATCTCCATGTTCTTCTGTTTCATTTACAATATTATTTTATATAATATCAACTATTTATACTACCACATCATAACATTTAACTGTCAGCTAAAACTATGCATTCTGCTACTACTCTTTATAACAGCGTCTCCCACTGCTTGCCAGAATAAAAGACAGGAACAGAGAGAAAGAGAGAGAGAGAGAGAGAGGGGGAGGTGAGGGTGGAAAAAGGCAGCGTGTTTTCTCTCTATATATGTATCTATAATACAATAAATGCCTTAACGAATCTTGTTTTCCCGACTGCTGGAAAACCGCTTCTGTGGTACTAGTCTTCAATAATTCTGGCGAAAGAACTGATCCACTAAATTATCGGCCCATTAGCCTCCTCCCGCTTTTCGCCAAAATATTTGAGTCCTTAGTTAATCAAGCCCTAGTCCAGCAACTAACAGCTGCTAAACTCCTGACTGACAAACAATATGGATTCAGGCAAGCCCGTTCAACAGCAGATATCTTAACTGTAGTTTCTGAACGTATATACCGTTCATTGGATAAAGCAGGGGAGGGTAGAGCGGTGGCCCTTGATATATCTAAGGCTTTTGACAGAGTATGGCACGATGGTCTTCTGAGGAAAATTAGATCATATGGAATCACTGGAAGGATTCATAATGTAATTAAATCCTTCTTAATTAATAGAAAAATCGAAGTTGTCCTCGACGGTCGTACATCCAAACAATATGACATAAATTCGGGAGTACCTCAGGGGTCTATCCTTGGACATCTATTATTCCTGATATTCATAAACGACCTCCCTGATAAAATTGTTTCGGAGATGGGTATATTTGCCGAGGACTCCACTCTCTATACCAGATATGAGGGGAAAACAAATGAACACATATCCAAGAAAATGGCAGAAACACTAGAGGATGACCTCCAATCCGTAGTGGAATGGGGACAAAAATGGTTGGTCACATTCAATGCTGCTAAGACTGTTTCCTTCAATAACTACAAGAAACCTTCTCTACCACCAATAGCAATGGCCAAGAACACATTGCCTGAAAGTACTTCTTTTAAACTCCTCGGCCTAACGTTTACAGGGAATATGAACTCGAATAGATACATTGAGAGCATTGCCAAGGCTGCTGCAAGGAAAGTTGGTTCCCTCTACCGTGCTAGAAAACTACTTATGCCTGACAGTATCCTATACCTCTATAAGGCAACCATTCGCCCATGTATGGAGTACTGTTGTCACGTCTGGGCTGGTGCATATGCTGCTTGTCTCTCGCTCCTGGACAGGGTTCAAAAGAGAGTCGCCAACCTGATAGGTCCTGAACTGTCATCTAGGCTTCAGCCTCTGTCCCATCGACGAGATGTTGCATCCCTCTGCCTGTTCTACAAATACTTTAATGGTGAATGCTCTGACGAACTGCAAACCCGACAAACTACTAAGTCTCATCCCTTTACAGTAGAGATCCCTAGGTGCAAGAAAGCATTTTACTCCAATAGTTTCTTCCCCAGAACTGCGGGTCTTAGGAACTCCCTTCCGGTATTCTGCTTTCCCAACTGCAATGATATGCAGAAGTTCAAGTGTAATGTTAACAAACATCTTTCTACTCATCTCCCTCCATAATGACCCCGCTAATTAAGTCCCTGATAGTAGCCCCCTGCTTCAAAGTGGCACTGTGCCTTGTTTGGTGTGAAAATTGAATAAAAAAATAAATAAAAAATAATATAAAGCTGAATGTCTGTGTGTGTGTGTATATGTGTGTGTTTCTGGTCACGAATAGGCTCCTATATGGTTGACCATTTAAAAAAAACGGATTACATATAATGATAGATGTATCGAGAAAAAGGAATAGGTATGTTTGATCTGGCAGAACGGTGATTCATTAAGATTGTGGGATCTGCGTTCGCGCCTGGTCCACAAAGTATGGAAATAAAAAATTTAAAAATAAAAAAAAACGTTTACAAGTGTTTTTGATATAGATGTACATAACTATACTTGGATAAGTACTTTTCAACCCAATAGGGATGGTATAATAAAACTGTGGGGGTATGCGTTCGCGCCTGGCCTCCATATCATGGAAATAGGCACCACCTTTAATAAAGACTTTTCATATTTATTTTCGGAAGTATAATATGATGATTATGTTCCAGTTTGAAGAAATATGTTATAATAAAATTATGGGTTGTTCGTTCGCGGCTGGCCTCCATAAGATGTAAATATGTCACAAAGTTTAACAAAGTTTTTTTTAATATAGATCCACAGAATATGGTGATGTTTCACTTTTAACAGGTATTGCATAATAAATTATGGGGTGTATCTATTTTATTTTTACTTTCATCATATTTTGCTTTGGTTTTGATACCCCCAAATTCGACGCTATCACTTTAAAACCCTTCCTTTTCATAACATATCATAATTTCATAAATCAGAATCCATTTTCTGTAGACTGTTTTTGAACGCAGTCAACGACGGGTATTTCTCCTAGTATATATATATATATATATATATATATATATATATATATATATATATATATATGTATATATATATATGTTTTAGTGCATTGAAATGTATCGAAATTTATCGGCAACTGATAAACCTATGTATTTGATACCCCCAAATTCGACGTTGTCTCTTTACAGCCCTTCCTTTTCATAACCTATTATACTTTCATTAATCAGAGTCCATTTTCTGTAGGCTGTTTTTGAAGGCAACCAACGACGGGTACTTTTGCTAGTATATATATATACATATATATATATATTTATATATATATATATGTATATATATATGTGTGTTTTAGTGCATTGAAATGTATCAAAATTTATCGGCAACTGATAATCCTATGTATTATTGTGTTTTTTTTAATGAATATAATCAGCCATTTTGCAAGGTCGTCGCTTTGCAATGAAAAAAATATCGACGCGACAATGTAATTTTTGTTATGGAATTATTCGTACCAATACTAAAGGCACACACGCCCACACGACCCTTACAGCGTGTTTTTCTTTCGTTCTGTCTTTTTCGTTTGTTTTACGACATTCTGTACCGTGTGTGTCTGTGCGTATATATTTAAGTATTTATTTAACAGAAAAAGGAAACTACTTGCAGAAAGTGTTTTATTGTCTTAACAGAACAAAATATAATATAAAAAAACTGAAACTTTGTCGTGTGTAAAGTGTAAAACTCGAAATAAAATACTCTTAAAAATATTTTAAAATATCTAAATATTTAAAAAATATTTGAAAACATCAATAAATCGTAATATCGTGATATAACTTAAATAATTCGTAATATCGTAATTTGACGGTTTTACTCTCAAATTAATTTTTTTAAATATTAAAATACTTTAAGAAACTGTAGAAACTTTGCTGTGCGTCATAAAAAATACAAATAAAAATATGTAAATAACTTTTTTAATTTTTTTCATAAAATATTAATGAAATATTTTACTAGCATTTAAACTCGGCGTTGCCCGGGTGTTGGGAGGTGCATGTATAGCAAACAAAATAAATAAATAAAGCGGTAATTTTTTTAAAAAGTTGCCCCCTATTATAACCCCTTGACATTTATTGTTTGAGGCTTAAATCAAATGTCCAAGGAAGCTATATCTAAAATAGCAATTGTTTATACCTAAAACTGGCGGAGGAGTTTGGTGGGGTTCTCAAAAGTCAAATCGCTGGACTCTGACCACTTTACGGCCAGCTTTCTCTCCGCAAACTGATTTTAAAGGTTTTCCCAAATCTCAGCACACTCTATATCAAATCTCGAGTATTTATACTTAACATTGATAGGGTTATTGCGTAGGGAAATGTACACATACAAACAGTCACACAGATACACACACAGACACGTTCACTTTTATAGATATTCTAGCATTTCAGACTGGCGTTGTCTGGGTGTTTGGAGATGTATGTTGATCAAAAAAAAAAAAAACAATAACAGCAAAAAATAAAGTGGTCAGGTTTTAAAACTTTGACATATATTATGACCCCGTAAAATGTATTGTTTGGGTCTCAAACTAAGTTGTTAAGTTAGATCTATGCACAAGGAACCTATATCTAAAATATCAAGTTTTTAGACCCAAATTTGTAAAAAAAATTATTATTATTAAATAACTAAGAGCGAGCGAAACTAAAATAATTTAATTTAAACGTCCATTTGGCGATAGACGCAACAGCAAAGTCGTCACGATTTTTTCTCACGTTCTTTTCCTCCTTCGCTGTATGAATTCGAACATGCCTACCTACTAACACTTTTTTTATTATTGCTAAAAACACCCGAGAAAAGCTGGACAATCAGGCTTGTATATATATATATATATATATATATATATATATATATATATATATATATATATATATATATATATATATAGTAAGTTATAAAATATATATGGCGATTAAGCTACACTGACTATTCCGCGTTTAATCCACTCTAGGACTCTTCAGGCTACATTCCTAGAGTGGTTGAAACGAAGAATATTCAGTGTAGCTTATTCGCCATACATATTTTATAACTTACTAACTAGCTCTACCTATGTATTGAGCACTTTTGAAGTAAATACTTAAAGTTTACGCATAAATTTATACTTTCGTATATTAATTTTATGTGATTAAATGAAGTAGTTATATATATATGCATATATATATATATATATATGCATATATGTATGTATTCATGCTACTATAACATAACATTTAATACCTACCCGCTAAAAATTTTACTACTATAAGTCTTTATTTCTAACAGCGTCATACTGTCTGCTTTGTAGAATTGAAGGAAGAGAGAGCGAGCGAGAGAGAGAAAGAGAGATGGAGAGATATAGAGAAAGAGGGGTGAACGGGGAAACTGCGAAGTTGTTTGTAAGAAAAGTTAGAGTTGAATATTCCTTAAAATTTTAGGCGGGGTGAGGGTCGCTATTCGTACTGATATTTATGTATTATTTTTTTTACTTGTCTTTTGGTTCCTTCCTCCTCCCTCTTAATACCGAACTTAACACATACACACACGCACACATACAATTTATTAAATAAAAACAAAATAGGTTATACTAGTCTTGCGTAAATAAAATTAAACTACATTATCCTCTCTCTCTCTCGCTCTCTCTCTCTCTCTCTCTCTCTCATCCGGTTCCAAATTTAATTGCTTTAACTGCATGAATTCCTACCTATCCCCTCTTCCATTTACAATGAAAGCACAGAAATGTCCTTTTTAATCACTTCGAGGAGTGTAACTTTCCAGTAGATATATAACATATTAAATAACCAATTAACATTAACTACCCATGAGGGGTCGTAGAAATACCTGGATTAGGATCCAAGCGCGGGGTAAACCCTCTCGGTGCTAATAGACCCGTAGATCTTCCCTGGTCATCAGTCTAGGAGAAGAAAAACTCTGAAGTTAACCTAGTGGAGAGAGGCATATTCAGTCCTGGACGATAACTTTCCTAGAGCTGGTGACTCAAACAAATTACCGGTTGGCAAGCCTAAACTGCTTAAGGAGGAGATAGGCTCTGTCTATCGCCCAGCTTTCATACTACTTCTTTTCCTATTAGCTAAGCGTAGAAGTGCTATCACAGGGACCCGCCACGAATAACCCAGTGGTCGACCTTGTTTCCTGACTAGGACAACTAACGCCGTTTTCCCCACTCCCGCCACATCCCATCCCCCTAAACTGGACACTGGGGGTGCTTCAGTACCATATGAGACGGTACAGTTGGACTGGGCTGACTTTTGTCTGATGGGTTGTGAGTACCGGCTTGACAGTTCCTGGCTGCTGTTTCTGACTGATATTACAGGTGCCCTAACTCTTTGGTAACGCTTAGAGCGGCCGCTCCATCAACAGTTGTACAATATCGGGATGTTTGTAGTGCCATGTCGCACATGGAAAGGGGTCCTGCACTCATTCCTGGTCACAATCCTGTAGGCAAAGAAAGCTAATGGTCTACTTGTATTGCATGTCTGATATTTTGCACAACCACTCGACCAACACCCCTGGCTTACCCTAGCTAAAACTTTTAAATTAAGAAAATCGAACGAAATTTAAATAAAAAATTACGTTTCAACCAGGACCAAAGTAAAAGAAAAACAAAAAAAAAACAGCCTCCTCCCTTTAGGCTTGCCTTTACGAATATTTACAGGCTTAGTACTAACCTAGAGTATGTTGAATCATTTCTCCTAGTAAACGCCTCGAATATCTTCGCATTAAGTGAAACTAACCTACACTACTCCATTCCCTCTAACCATTTTAACATGCCGCGTTATCTCCCACTTTGTCGCAAGGACTAAGACACGGACTTAGATTCAATATAAGTAGCGCCCTCTCCCTGACTAGAAAAACTAAACTAGAGTCAGACGACCAGGCCTTTATATACTTCAGACTAAACATGTAAGATAATGTTAGCTACTTTTCTCTACCGCTCTCCCTTGACTCAAGACTGCACCCTAATGAACAAAATCTCTGGCAGCATACATATATCACTCTCCCTCGATACTAGCGCACAAGTACACGTATTTATTGACTTTAATGTCCACCACAGTAACCGGCCTGGGCTCTCTACTTACACAGACATAGCTTGTAGCACAGCACATAGCTTCTCTATATTTCATTTCCTATCACACACGGTTACATTTCCGGCACATTTCCCAGACCAGCAGGATCAACATGTCTCACTTTTAGATCAATTTCTGAATACAGTTCGCTATGATTGCACAAAGAATGCCCACAATCCACTCGGGAATGCTGATCATGCTGTGATAATGGTATAAATCGCGCTAAATTCTCGACCCACTACTCAAAACAACGAGGTATTACAAAAAGGCTGACTGGGAAGCCATCAGGTATCTCATCAGAGATACCCCATGGGGAAATATTTTTTCTCGTCCAGCTGAACAGTACGCAAAGGAAACCACTGAATGGTGCACTTCCCACACGGAAATTCCATAGTAAGCCCCACTCTCCTCAATGGTTTACTTCTTCTTCTGCAGCTGTCATTGCTCAAAGGCAGCATGCGTATCGCAGATTCAACCGACATGAGTTCAGTTCAAACGGACATAAGTACATAGGAGTTAGAAGTAATTGTAAGAGAGAAATAGCGACAGCTAAGACAGAATACACTGAAACCACAAAAACACATATCGAAGCACAGAAATTAGGAACCCGTGATTTTTTCGGAGATCTATAACAGTGTAGTAAATAACGGGCAGTCAACGATTCTCCCACAATCAAACAATCATGATGTTGTTTGAACGATAACCGAGAAGGCTAACCTGCTTGCCAGTCGGTTTTCCTCTACCTCCACATTGGACCCGACACACCATTCTCTCCCTGACTTTCCTTTACAGACAGACGCTCCACTAGATGATTTGAAAATCACCCCTTCTTAGGCACATGGTATCATAAAAACCTAGACACCTCAAAAGCATGTGGACACGATCTCATCCGCCTGTGCAATTAAAAATGATCCGCTGAGGTTGCTCCAGTTCTCTCTTTCTTCAGATGCGGCACTTCCATTCTCGTTCTCTTTCAGTGGAGGAGAAATCCTTCACGACTGAGACAATTTTTATTTTTGTACCTTTTCTCCACGTTAAAAAAACGACCCTGGTGTCTAACTCTGTCCCGTCGGGAGGCATTGTAAATAGGTACAACAAATGCCTCAACGAATCTTGCTTTCCTGACTGCTGGCCAACCGCTTTTATTGATACTAGTTTTCAAGAATTCTGGCGACAAAAATTCACCCACTAAATTATCGCCCCATTAGCCTACTCCTGCTTATATTTGACCCCTTAAATCATCACGCTCTAGTCCATCACCTTATAGCTGCAAAACTCCTTACCGACAATAAGTATGGATTGAGGCAAACAGCAAACCCACTAACTGTAATCTCTGAACATATATACCGTTCACTTGACAAAATCGGGGAGGGTAGAGCGGTAACCCTCGATATATCTAAGGCTTTTGACAGGGTATAGCACGATGGTCTTTTAAGAAAACGTAGATTATATGGTATCACTGGAAGAATACATAATATAATTAAATCATTCTTAAGTAAGAGAAAAAACTAGGTTGTCCTAGATAACCGTACACCTAATCAATATGATATAAATGTGGGAGTACCTCAGGGATCTATCCTTGGACATTTATTATTCTTGATATTCATAAACGACATCCCTGATAAAATATATTTGCTGATTACATCACACTTTATCGCAGGCACGAGGAGAAAACCAATGAACACATACCTGAGGAAATGTCAGAAACACTAGAGGATGACCTCCAATCAGTAGTGGACTAGTGACAAAAATAAAGGGTCACATTCAATGCTGCCGAGACTAAGATTGCTTCCTTCAATAATTACAAGAAACCTTCTATACCCCCAATAGCAAAGGCAAAGAACACATTACCCGAAAATACTTCCTTTGAATTCAACAGCCTATAGTTTACACGGAACATGATCTGGAATAAATACAATGGGAGCATGCAAAGGCTGCTGCGTTGAAGGTGGGCTCTTTCTACTGTGCTAGAAAATTACTTACGCCTGAAAATATCCTGAACATCTATAAGGCCACCATTCGCCCATGGAGTACAGTAGTAAAGTTTGAGCTGGTGCATCTGCTAATTGTCTCTCACTTATTGACAGGATTCAAAAGAGAGTCGCCAACCTGATAGGTCCTCAACTGTAATCTAGGTTTTAGCCTCTGGCCCATCAACGAAATGTTGCATCCCTCTCCCTGTTCTACAAGTACTTTAATGGTCAATTATCTTACGAACTACAAGCGCTTGTACGCCCTCGATGCCAACACGCTCAACAAACCCGACAAGCAGCTAAATCCCACCTCGTCACAGTAGAGATACCTAGGTGTAAGGAAGCCTTCTACTCCAATAGTTTCTTCCCCAGAACTGCTAAACTTTGGACCTCGCTTCCGGATTCTGCTTTCGCAACTGTACTGACACGCAGAAGTTTAATTGTAATGTGAATATACATCTTACCTCTCATTTTCCTTCATAATACCCCTGAAACCTATGTCCCTGATAGTAGCCCCTCTCCTTCAAAGTCGCACTGTGCCTTGTTTGGGGTGAAAATGTAAATAAATATATTTTTGGCACAAATTTTAATGTAAAAGCAGCTATTCTTCACACTTTGAATAAAGTCGATTATACTCGCATTGTTTGAAATAATAACACGTGGAATATTGTCAGTCACACCATCATTTCCAGTAATGTCAATTTTCCTTCCGAAATGTCCAACATTGTTGGCATTTTTTTTTATTTATGAAGGCAATTTGTTTCTTTGGTTTTGTTTTACGGCATATCAACTTTTTTCAGGTTATTTAATGCCGAACTCAAACATTCGGAAGACATTTTTTTTTAATAGAATATATTTGTTGTTTTCAAGTCAGTTTCTATTTAACCCATAGTTGGAACTCTAACAGGTACTACCAGTCCGGGTCAGAGTGGACCTGGGAGTAGTGACAATTAAAGGGTGGATCCACACTCCTCAAAGCCCACACGCTGGAGCCTCACCACTGGATATAGTTTAAGATCATATCCAGGACCTATGAAGGAAATACAAAAATTGACAAAAAAAAAACAGGTCATATATCTAATATAATTAGAAACAAAATTAGTGGTGGCTTTTTCCTTTAAAATTCAATCATCGCCTCGGCGTGGCATGGGGTTGAACTGCTTGTCCTGCAAGCAAACAATTGCACTGTTTTAATCATTATAACTCAATTGGAAAACAGATTTCGGCTTCAACAGATGGATGTGAAATAAAATGTTTAACCGGAAAATTATTTTACTGGCAACTATTGATCACTTTAAAAAGGAAGATACGAGAGTTTAAAAAAAGAAAACTATTTACACTCAAATAATTCAAACGTTTGGTCCAAACTGACTCTTCAATTCTCTAACATTGTAATAGATGTCAATATAATGCTGAACACTTGAAAAAGTCACTAGAACCTTTCCTATTGCAATGAAATATTTGTATGTTCAAATAAATAGATATATATTTGAAAATTACCATCCGCGCCGAATTAATTAATTAATACAAAAATATTTTTTACACAAATTTCAATGTAAACGCAGCTATTGCGCACACTTTTATTAACGTTTACTTTGGGCATTATACTTGCATTGTTAGGAATACTAAGGACTATTGGAATATTATCAGTGGCGTTAATATTTCCCATAATTTGAATTTTCATTTAAAAATATCCAACAATATTGGCATCTCTTTTGAAACATATAAAAGAAACTAATAATTGAGAAAAATCAGGCCATATATCCAATAGAGATAGCAAAATCATTAATGGTGGCCTTCTCCCATAACATTCAACCACTACCTCAGCGTATTAAACTCAGAAATGTAAAATATTTTTTTGTAAATATTGCATTATGTGATACTTTACATGTGATCCTTAGCACGTTTTATTAATAAATATAATGCTATTTTTCTGTTGTTGTTAATGTTGTTGAGAAATATAATTTTAAAAAGTAAGGTATTTTCTTGAAAAGATGTCTGCCTCAACAGAAAAATCTTCAACATGTTTAACTGGAAATTATTTTACGGAAAACTATTAATTTTAAAATATAAAAGGAAAATAATAGAATTAAAAATAAGAATAATATTTATGCACTAATAAAAATCTAATTGGCAGATGTTAAATATTAATAAATTTTCTCATTATGATTATTATATTGATTATAACTTTTCGACAGGAGAAATAAAATGAATTGCATATAAAACATTAGAAGAAAAATTTAAATCATCCAATTATATCAATAAATATTATCAAATGTTGTACATTGTACATAAATTTTGTAAAAAATGATTATTTATTAAATTGACTTTAATTTTAATTTTAATTTTTAATTTTAGTTTACTTTTATCTAACTTTGTTTCTCAACATAAAGAAATTAACTATATTCGTTTATATTTTAAATATTTTTCAGATACATCTGCCTTACTTTAAAAATGCTAGATTTACTTTGGTGTTGATTGAGATTGTCGGACTGACTTCCTTATCTTGGCGGTTATTGCCACAACGTTTCGGCCGTTTTGCCCTCCGGCCTTCGTCAGGTGTTTTGTATGGAACTGGGGAACCGTTTGTTAGGAGTCTCGAACCCAACCCGTTATTATTATTATGGGGGTACCGTGTTCGGACTCCAGCTAGGCTTTGGGGCATAGTTGCTGATTCTCTGTTGTGAATGTTACTTTTTTCACTGCCTTCGTTCAGCCTATATATATATATATCGTGTATAAGTGAAAGATAATCTTTTTACGATATATGTTATATTTTAGCATGGACTCATTCGACACTTGTCGACTTGACATAAATATGTACACCAAGACAAACTTGAGTTAATGTGCAAAATTACAAAGACTTAATTAGCATCCTTCGTAAAATAAAATAGAGCCATATGTTTTACTAACACGTTGCGATATCAATTTGAAAAAATCTTTAATTGGAAGATCATTAAAAACTGAGACAGAAGGAAACAAGTATTAAATAAACATACGGAATAATTAAAACAAAAATATTATTAAATTGTAATTTAATTAATGAAATCGAAATTGTACATGATTCTGTCTCTTTCCTAAATTATTATCTGAAATTACTTTCCCTGCAATGATTCAGTACTCGACTATGCGACCTTTTTATGTTTTTATTTGTCTAGTGTGTACTTTGAAATTAACAAGGCCGATAGCCATTAGTCGCGTGCTCTCCTGTGATGAATGAATGCATGAATGGAGGATTGGCATGGAATTCTTAAGGATAAGCAAAAATGACCGAAAAATGGGCTGAAACGACTTAAATAAATAAAAAGTAAATTAATTAGAGTGACTTTTATTAAATTAACGATGGATTGAATGACATTAAGGATGACTTGAATGCTTTAAAAATAACTGGAATCCTTCAAAAACAACTTGAATGATCTGGAGAATGACTTGAATGGCTTGGGGGCGGACTGGTTGTACAGTGTGTGATCATTTTATATTAAATTAATACAGAAAAGTGATCCCCCACTTTACATCACAAAGTTACACACATTAATACAAAAGGGTATATATTTGCTACCCCACAGAGATAATAAGGCACAAGGCCGATTTTTAATGTGAGGAGTGAAGGGGAAATGGCGACCAACTCGCCAGGAGTACCGGAGCTTGATAGTGACAGTACGAAGGGTTGCCCCTAACTTGACCAATATATGGTCTTTGCTTATAGTATCTTCCGGAAAGATACTACACTTTTATCTTGGCCAAAAGGCCAAAAAAAGCTTAAAAAGCTAAGAACAGCATCTATTAAGAAAAGACCTTTGATATTAACCAAAAATGCCAAGCAAAAAAGTGTTACGGAACGACCGACCGACCGACCGACCGAGTTACTTATAGAGTCGCTTGCACGCAACTAAAAATCTACACTGTTTTAAGCTTGTCAAAATTTGATGACTATTTTACCTTACTCTTAAAATCGAGAATAAAATACCAAAGAAATTGCTTTTAGAAATAGAGTATTGCCATAAGAATATGGAATAAAAATAATACTCATCTCTCATAATATTTGAATTATATTTGAATTATATTTGAATTACATTTGAATAATATTTGAATAATATTTTAATTATATTTGAATCATGTTTGACTTATGTTTGAATTATAATTGTTTTATATTTGAATTTTATTTGAATTATATTTGAATTCTATTATGATTATATTTTAATAATATTTGAATTATATTTGAATTTTATTTGAATTATATTTGAACTATGTTTGAATTATGTTTGAATTTTATTTGAATTATGTGTAACGTATATTTGAATTGTGTTTGAATTATATTTGAA
This sequence comes from Euprymna scolopes, assembly GCF_053919585.1. Taxonomy (NCBI): domain Eukaryota; kingdom Metazoa; phylum Mollusca; class Cephalopoda; order Sepiida; family Sepiolidae; genus Euprymna; species Euprymna scolopes. Next base: position 86,790,686 of record NC_136507.1, read on the forward strand.
TTATGTTTGAATTACGTTTGAATTATGTTTGAATTGTGTTTGAATTTTATTTGAATGATATTTGAATGATATTTGAATTATATATGTATTATATTTGAATTATATTTGAATTATATTTGAATTGTATTTGTACTCATGCACATTTCGTGTTTACTATTTTAGAGTCAATTATTTCATATTATATTGTACCCAATATATAGATCTGATTTGAAAATCAAAAAATATGACTGAAGGTTACATTGTGTAAAGGAATGTGAATTTTATTAACGATATTAAGTGGTTTATGATAAGCATTTATTATTTCAAATCTAAAAAAAATATGATTTAAGTGCAACACCTAGAATTGAAACCGAAACTAAAACATAACAATCATAGTGTTATGATTGATACTCTGTCGGGAAATTTAGCATAGACTGAAATTTATATTTATGCAATTTCGTAGCACTGTGGAAAGGAATGTGAATTTTATTTAATACAAGCTGGTTTCTATGTTTTGGAACCTACTTGTTCTTTATATCAGAAATCTGTCACATTACCGATTGACGCATGAGCATCTATGAAACAGTTTACAAACACATACATATCTGATGACCCTCACGAACCGATGTGTAAAAATTTTGTAACGACAGCGGCATTTTTGCTAGATGAAAACCGATTAAATATTTCACCATACTGAGAACACTATATATCAAGTTTCACTTCTTTACAAATAAATAAAAACGAAAAAAATATTACAAGGAAAAATAAAAATTGAACTCCTAAAATATTCGATATCATCCAAAGATAAACATATAAAACGTCTAAATAATTCATGCAGAAGACGTCTTACAATAAAAACCAAACGTGGATGAATACATAACTTGGTTTGTTCGTTTTTTATCTCTATAACTAGTTTGAATGTTTTTTTTCAATTATTCACATATATATATATATATATATATATATATATATATATATATATGTATATATATACATATATATATATATATATATAGATAGATAGATATAGATATATACATATATATATATATATATATATATATATATATATATATATATATATATACGGTACATTCAATAAGTTTCGAATTGATTTTAAATTGTCGTAGACGTTTGAAAATTCAACATTCCCTACATTATAGAAGATGAAAAACGGTTATTTATAATTTCTGGCTTAAACTTGGAAGATACCACAAAACATATTGAATGCTTCAGACTTCTTTTGGGCCATTTATCTTAAAAATACCATCCACATCTGGCATCAATTGAAATGAATGACTCTCGTCTTCAGGAGGTCTCAAGTTTTGACAAGCTTCTTGGCTTGACCATTACTCCTGATCTTAAATGGAACACGCCGCTGGAAAAATGGTGGGATCTTTCTATCGATCCGGTAGATATCTCACTGCTGATGCTATCCTCTATCTATATAAGAGCCAGGTACGTCCAAGGATTGAATACTGTTGCCACATCTGGGCAGGAGCTGCTAGAAAGGACTTGGCCTGCCTTAATAGAGTTCAAAATAGACTTCGTAGCCTCGTAGGAGATGTCCTTTTCTCTTCCTTGCAACCTCTATCTCACAGAAGAGATGTTGCGAGTTTGTCTCTGATGTATCGTTATTTTCATGGAAAGTGTTCGACCGAGCTTCAATCTATGGCCCCCCTCGCCAAACTTTCACAATAAACACTCGTCTAGCTGTAAACACTATCAATAATTCCCCCACTCTTTATCTGTGCCTAAACCTAAACGTAGATTCCATGAACAAAGTTTCTTTCTTAGAACTGCACGCCTGTGGAATTGTCTTCCGTTTTCTTGCTTTCCGGCTGACTACAATATGGTTGTCTTCACGTCTAACGTAAATAAGTTCTTGATGAACCGTTCCATATAAGTTATCAAATTTACCAAATTTTCATTACTAATGATTACTATATTGTCCAATTTCTACTGTACACTCTTTAACCCTTATCCTTGAGTGGTCTCTAGGCCTTAATAATGTGGTGATGCCTATGTAAAAAAAAAGATTATGGTGGGCATAAGAAATTCAACGAAGGCAGCGAGGATTAATAAGAGGTGTGGAAGAGTAAGGAAGTCAGAACACCAGAGTTAGTCGGCTAAATGAAAATGCTTTATGGATAAGGAACGTCATTTGTCTATTAAGACAATACGTGCCCAATTTGATAACAGCGTGGAAACTGTACACACAACTATTCGCGAGGAGCTGATGATACGAAAGAATTGCTCGAAGTTTGTCCCAAGGTTGCTCAGAGAAACGTTATCATGTCAGCAATGAGATCTTCAAGCTAATCAAGTCAGATCTCGCAGCTCCCGATGCTCTTGTGACAGGTGGCAAAGGCTGCATCTATTGTTATGTCCCAGAGATTAAAGGACAGATTTCTCAGTGGAAGCATGCTGTCTCTCATATATCTAAGAGGGTTGGTCAGAGCAAATCCACCTAGAAACTTAAGATTACCCATTTTTTGACTGCACACGAATGATCTACATTCACTGGGTTTCACTGGACAGGCAATCAGCAAAAATACTGTCGAGGTCTTTCATGAATTCAGGAAACGATTCCGTCGAAATTGGCCAGCACTCTTCAAATCGAGTCAGTGACATTTTCACTAATGCCAATGCACCAGTCGACAACTTTATTCTAGCTGCAGTCTATCTGACCAAGAGAGCTATCAAGCTAGTACATCACCTTCCTTATAGTCCAGACCTCGCCGCTGTAAGTTTGGTTAATTTCTAAGCTCACGGAAAACATTAGGAGCTGTCATTATGAGAAATTAAGGAGATGAAAGAGGCCGGGACGGGGGCTATCGAAATGCTCACACAAGAAGACTTCGATGGCACTTTCTAAACATTGTTGTAGAGGCACAACAAATGCCTTGCTGTCAGAAGAGATTATTTCTAAGGTAACTAGAGTTTCATGTGAGTACCATCAATAAAAGATTCCATAAGAAAAAAATCTATTAATTTTTTTAATGCAGATCTTGCATCTATCTATCTATCTATCTATCTATCTATCTATCTATCTGTATATTAATGTTCATTGTTTTACTGCGAATGACTGATATGGCACTCTATCAGGCTTAAGCACTATAAAGTTTTGTTTCAGTTCCGATTTCGATACTTAAATGACGACACTCAAGTCATATATTTTCTTATTTTCTTTCTCAAATCAAAACTATATGTTTGCAGTAATATAATATGAAATAACCGATAGATTATGCATTTTGTTTTACGATCGAGCAACGCCGGTCAGCACAGGCTGCCCCTCGCTAATTTCAAGATACAGCACGTGTAATAATTTTGCTCATTTAGTATTTGGAATTGTTTACACGATCTGAAGTATGAATGTGTGGACAAACAGATATCACCTTCATTGAATTAACCTGGACTCATTAAAACAAATCAAAGAAGGAAAAAGTGTGCTCGTAATTGATCACTTAATTTCATGACTAAATTATCTCTGAAGATTAATTGCAACTGTTTAATTGGAATTCTTTAACATTTTCAGACATCAGAAATATTTTTACAGGAAATTATCATTTCATATTTATGTTGAAATAGATAAATGTAGTAGCGTTATGTGTACAGGGACTCACCTTCTAACAAAATGTTGATGGCAAAATCGTAGTTACAAAAATCCCATCTGTTTAATATAACTATATTGCTCCCCTGCTAACTACACCATTTTACATCATATAATCACTGCTCGCTAAGGCCCGGAAGCCAATGAAGATAAACAGTTTAATGTACCGTAATGGCTATTTGATGAATTAATTTATTTTAGAACATGTTCAAGTTGGACTTGAAATCGGCCATGTTTTCGTCAGCCGAAAAGTAGCACCACGATAGTGTGTTCTGCAAACGATTAGTTATAGGAGTATGAATTTGCGTATAAAATTCTCGCTTCGATTAAAGCACAGCTAGAGTGTAAAGCTGTTTTCCGATAGTTGTTGTTTCTATCGGGCGCTTACCGGGTATGCATTACAGTGTTTAAGATTTCAGTTCCCCGGAGAAAATGATATGCTTCTAGCTACAGGACAAGGCTAAAAAAACATTGGCGGATGTGAAATTGATTGACTTAAGAACAAAAACGCTATATGCTGATTTGATCATAGATAAGTTAGTTTCAAAGAAAATTTCTTAAAGGCAAAGATAAATTGGATGGTACACCGAATATGATGATGATGTTGGGGGGGGGGTGTATAGTTTAAAACGGAGTATTGCCATGAACTAACAAGAAAACTTTTAAAAAAATATTTACGTGTAATGGCTTAACTTAATCAATAGTTGTATGTAGAGAGGGAGAACATGTATTACTTTTCCTTTATTCATTTAATTTGGTTTTACTTATTACAGCACTTGTAGAATATGTACATATTCTGACATATATTTTCATCCATTAAAACACTTTGACACACACACACATTGTTATATATATATATATATATATATATATATATATATATATATATATATATATATATAGGTGTGTATATAATTACTGCATAGACATAAATACGGTCGCATTTTCAAGCTATCAAATACTATCTATAAACTCATAAAATCATAATTTTACGAGAAAGCTAATGCTCGCGTGAAAATCTATCTCTGATTTTACTTGGAAGTACTAACGTGCACTGATCGAGTAATGACAAGTATTAGAAACTTCAAAGAAAAACGAAATCTCGTTCTGTTGGAGTTATATGACACGGAATTAAATGCATAAATATTTACAGGAATTTGTCTTCTTGGTCTTTTATATATTATTAAGAATAGGGGAAACTTGATGCAGCCTGAAATTCCATGGTCATCTAATTTAAACTGCGGCATCATAGTATGCCTAAATTGTTTAAAGCGTTCAGAAGACATTAAAACGTTGATTTGGATCTGAGGATTTCGAATTGTGTGACCCTAAAAGTAGTATCAAATCGACATATTCTTTTCTATGAATACGCCTATGGTGGGTGTTCTTCAGAATCGCCTGATTTATGCCACCATTTTTTGTCCCCGTTCGTTTAACTCACTAGTCTAAAAATATCCATCCACTAATTGTACGGAGTCCTCATTTTCTTACGTTCACAGGAGAAGACTAACAAAATCCTTACTACATTCAACAACACTGAACTGCACAGACATATCTAAATCTTTAGAACTGCTGGATTTTCCTAAAAAAGAAAACACAATTACTACATTTTAGAGAACGCTTCATGCTGAGCATTTTAATAGATTATTAATATGCCACTCTATCGTCAGGCTGGAATACCTTCTGCTATAAAGTTTACTCGGATCCATTGTAAATTTAGCAAAAAGCCTGACAAACAATTCGTAAAAGAACATTGTCTGCAAGAAAGACACGAACGAAAGACATATGAGATAAACGCTTTTCAACATGATGAAGTTAATCAACTTTAGTGACAGAATCGTACGACTCCCCGTAAAAATATAGAATCAATGTTTCAATATACAACTGGGTAAATTTAGACCATCTCTCCGGCGTCATTTCACAGTATACAATATTGTTGATAAGAATAATATCACATATATATTCCTTCGCGGATTATATATCGGTGAGATCTGTACACGTTCAGATCAAAGAAAACGTACATGCATGTACCATTTCCTTCTACTTACACACCTATATATGACACATCAATGTAAGTAAGGGATAAGAGATCTTCGGCCCAAAGACGGCATGTGGCATTTTGCTGTATCTAAAACTCAAGAAAAAACCCACGAGCAAAGCTTATTTCGTAGAGTTGTAAAACTGTAAAACACGATACCACATTGCTGCTTCCCAGCTGCCCAAAAAATGGTCATTTTACATGTCAAAAGTTTAAAATGTGTTTTAGACGTCATCATTGCAAATATCCGATTTCCCACTAATTAATACTATTCTTGAGTCTACGCTGTTATTAAAATTACACCCAGAGTTAATAACCAACTTTAACATCTTTTCTTTAGTTTGGCACATACCGTTGCATACCACAACGTATGAATACAAAGAAAATGATTATCTGTATGCATCAGAGAAAGAAAATTAATGATCATTTCTAAGAATATATTTACAGAAATATTACACTGGAGTTTGGGTCAACGATAATCAACAATCCTTGCAATTACTACGTAAACTTCACTTTTTAAGGTGAGCTTTGAAAAAGAATATTTTGATTTTAGTAACTCTGTTTAGAAATATATGTTATGCATACATAATTATGGCAGCACATTTAAGAAGCTTGTTTCTTATCGTTGAGCACATTCAGTTAAATTAAGTCAGGCAATTTAGCTCTTATGCTTAGATCACCATAAAATGATTAGACTAATCTGACTTACATAAAAAACATTTTAAAATAGCATGTATAAATCAACGTTATTTCACGCGCTTAACGGTACCTGAATGGATACAGTAATTATAAATCAAGCCAAAGATGTGATTGTGTCTAGTGTAAACAAACATTTGTTCACCACTTTTATAGTGCCAAGATCGCTAGTTTACAGCAAAAACCGAGACTCGCAATTTTCGGCCATGTAAATAGCGGATGTGATTATTTACGGCAATGTGCTAGCCAAAAAGGGGGATTAAAATATGGGTGTAGTCATTCCTATACAGTACTGTTTCGTTGTATCACACAGCTTTTCAGTTTAAGATGACTTTTAATTTTCCATTACTACCTTCGCTTTTATTACACGTGATTGCCTGTAAAGATCTTTAGGTACTACTAGATGATCGAAACATGCACATGACCGTGCAGCAACGTATTTCTGCTTATGTAATCACAAATTGAATATGTACGTTCCTATAATTCAGTATAAAGTACTCTCGTGAAAACCACATTATATTTCTCTGGTCTCT